>NC_064854.1:110711612-111028556 GCF_024139225.1 Suncus etruscus | reverse complement strand
AAACTAGTCATTAGGAAATACTGTTTTAAAATTTCCACTTTAAAATTAATTAAATCTCTTCATGAACAGACGTTATTAACCAGTGGGCCTTTCTTATGAATATGACTTTCAGATAATTAAGACTTAATCATGAAGATTCACAAAGAGTTAACTACGGTCCTCCACCTGCAATTATCACAAATTCTCATTTACACAGTTTATATTCAAAGATGCATATTCTAATATGTGGACTGGCAGCTAGAAAAGATAATGTCCAAGTACAAAGGTGTATGGGTAAAGATACCGCTGTTCTAGTAACCTTTTAGCCTTTTCAGGTGAGCTTACATGATTATATTCCCACTACAATATTTCCTACCCAAAGACCCAAATTTAATTCTATAATTCTTTACTTCAAAACTGGTGGTCGGAGGCACTGGGGTATTGGCCCTTGCCACATAAATATCTATAATAGTGGTGCCTGTCTTGGGGTTGATGGCCTTGCTGTATTTCAAGTTGTCATCGATAATATGCACCACAAGATGGTACTTCCGTTGCACTTCAGCTCCAGATTCAAAGTTAAAGGGATTCTTCACAATTAATTTTGGAGAACTTGAACCATGAGTTGGGTCAAAGCCAAAATGATTGTTCTCATTTCCTTTAAAAAAAGATCATTTAAAAATTAGAATTATTTTATGATAAATTGAAGATTTTTTTTTTTTGGTTTTTTGGGCCACACCCGGCGGTGCTCAGGGATTACTCCTGGCTGTCTGCTCAGAAATAGATCCTGGCAGGAACGGGGGACCATATGGGACACCAGGATTCGAACCAACCGCCTTTGGTCCTGGATCGGCTGCTTGCAAGGCAAACGCCGCTGTGTTATCTCTCCGGGCCCCAAATTGAAGATTTTTATTTAAGCTACTTAAAATAGTCTTTGAAACATAGTTGTTAAATATTAATACTAATCACTATTAATTAATGCTAATCAATCTGTGTGGTTTAATGTAGATAGTTTTTGTTTCTGGTCAGAAAGGTCTCATTATTATCAAATTATCCTGCCTAATTTTTACCCTTCCTTTACCTCCTATTTGGAGTTATTTTATCTTCCCAATCAGTACATAGCATTTCAGATCACAACTATTTATTAAACAAAACTTTAAATCCTTACAAAGAACCTGAAGATATGCTATAAATAAAATTAATTTACTCCCTATATTCATGAAGTTTATTATCAAGAAAGAGAAACAGACATAGAATTAATCTGAACAAATAATTGGCAAGTGTGCTTACTAGCATTCATGTGTCCATCCATCCTTTTAGCAAAACTGACCCCTTACTTTAAACTTTAAACCCATTACTTTAAATATATATTTATATACACTATCTTATGACAAAACCTTATGAAAAAAACCTGAAGTTTTTCTTTAAAGAACTTGTCACACATTATAATTTATAATTGCTGATATTATTGCTAGTATAATGAACAGAGTTCTATAAATATAAAATCTATATTTTTATGTTGTGTAACAATTTATAGAATACATTTGGGCTCCTTAAAATTTCTTTTATGTGTTACAAGAGTCTCAATAAAGTTGATATGCTGATATGTATGAATCTAGGAAAAATGCAATTTTAGTGAAGATATGTTAACATCGCATTGAAAGGTGGCTGCAATTTTCATCTTATATGGCAGACTTCCTTGTAACTTAACATTCAGTGTCTCCCATGCAAGTCAGTTTTTCCATTGACATCTTGCATTGAAATCATTTATATTTACAATATAGGAAGAATGAGATTGGAAACATTAAAATAGTTTTTCTCAAGAATAATTGATACCAGAGAGATGAAATATATTTGCTTTTATGTTTATGGCATTAGTGATATTGTTAAGGACTGTATACTATTACAATTTTGATATGTGCTCATAAAAGAAACAATAAGATTATTTACCAGAAACCATCTCAAAGCGCATTTCAAAATCTTGTGAATCTCTGTCATGGCAGCTTAACTTGAAGCCATTGACATTTGTTCCAGCAGCAACACTGTCAAAAATGACTGTCTTATATAGAGAAGGTGTACAGATGGGCGCTTCGTCATTCTCATCTTTGATGTCAATGGTGACCTGTCAGCAATAAAAATTTAAAAAAAGAAAAAAATGTCACATATACATCATTTGACCATTTATATACAAACCAGAAATAAATATTTTGATAGAGTCAGACCACTTATAATTACTAAAGTCTGGAGTTTTGGATTTGAAGAAAGGTTCTGCAGATTTGGTTTCTGTCAATCAACTAGGCAGTTGGCTTATTATTTCTGGGTCAACTGTAACTTTCTGTGTGGCTATTAGGGAGGGTTTCAGGCTCATTAGAAAAGACAGGAAAATTCACAAATTACATAAATAATAAGGAAAGAAAAGTTACAAATTGATGGCTCTAAAAGTTGTGTTCCCTTAAACTTTTAGTTACAAATATATTCTGAGTTTGTTTCTTTTTATAACTTAGAGTTCTCCCCTGCACTGTTCACATGAGATATTTTTTAATAACAGTATTATTTTTTTAAAATATGACCTGACTGTAATTTGGAACTATTATCACCTTTTCTTAATTAAAATACCATAAACTAGGAAACTTTAGTTTATACAGAAAAAGATCAAAATATCAAAAAATTTTAAATGTCAGTGATCGAATATAAGTCAGCTTAGAAAGGTTATCTGCCTACCTCTTAGATGAGTAATAACTTTCTCAATTCTTCTTTACAGAAGAATCCCTGGTGTGCTCTTATTTGCAAGTATTATCCTTTTAAAATGTTGTCTATAATGTTTTAACAAAAACTAATTTCTGGGGAGATAATTCATTATTTAGTACTAATTAAATGAATTGAGCACAGCTATGTGTTCTATTTAATAAGTAAAGTATCTTATGATTTTATGATGTGTTAAAAACAGAACAAAAATGGTATCCTAAGTAATTATTGAAACCCAAGCCCACTACATACCAGATATTTTTTTGGTTCAAGTGTCTTATTGTTACTTTGTTCACATTTAAAAGGGTGGTCTAAATTCCTATCTTCCGGAGATTATTATAAGGATAAGTTCATCCAATGAATATTTAACATTCATTATTTGCTAAGAACTGATCTAAATTCAGAAGTTACTGTAGTAAATCAAATGAACATCTTCTCTTATTAAAATTTCCATTCTAATGAAGGATAATAAATATATCAAGCAATATCACATAGTTATTGTACACTCTCTGAATATTAAAGAGGTAGAGAATAGCTGATCAAACTATGTTAATAAAGCGTTCAGAGAAAGACCATCTTCTATAAATCACTCTACTATTTCTTTCCTGTTTCATTTTAGACCTGTACCTTCATACAAGTATATATTTTTCCAAAACAAGTAATATTTGGTCATGTTATTTGTACAAATGATATTGTTCTATAGTTCTTTTTTGTTGTCTACATTTTAAATATAGGACTATTTTTAATATTCTCTCTATGTTTCTATTTATAAACTAGTATTCTATTTCTTTCTGACTTTTATAGCATGTTTCTATTGCACTTTACTTAATTACTCTATGAAAATAAAAGTTGCTTCATAATTCCACTATAAGACATAATAAAAAATTTTAATGTGCATAATTTTACTGGGTATAAATGTGATTAAAGTAAAAATCTAAATCATGTGGTTATATGGAGGACAAGCATTACTACCTTGAGCAAAGAATTTTAAACAAAACATGTTTGGTGTGTTGAAGAAAAGCAATAAGTTTATGCAACCCAAGTGTCTAATAACAGATGAGTAAAGAATCTGTGATAACTTTATGAAGCTCACCACAAAGAGTGGTGAGTGCAGTTATAGAAATAACTACACAGAGAACTACCATAATCATGTGAATGAATGAGGGAACTGGAAAGCCTGTCTGGAGTACAGGTGGGGATGGGGTGGGATGGAGTGAGATTTGGGACATTGGTGGTGGGAATGTTGCACTGGTGAAGGGGGATGTTCTTTACATGACTGAAACCTAATCACAATCATATTTGTAATCATGATGTTTAAATAAAGAAAAAAATTTTATTAAAAAAGAATCTGTGATAAATATATGTATGAATTGGAATATAACTATGAAAAAAGTGAATCATTCTATTTTCTGTAACTTGGATGAAATTGTAGTCGTCCTATTGAAGTGAATCAGAAAGAAAAAGACAAATACCAGATCATCTTACTCATATGCCAAGTATAAATAAAGCAATCGATCAGCAAGTGCCCAATGAAAAGAATCCTGAGATATGGTTCAAAAGAGTCTTTATAGGCGGGAACTACAGGGAACAGCAAGGAAGGAACCTTGTGATAATGGTAGAGTGATCCTGGACTCTAGTGGTGAGTAAGAGGTAGCAGCACCATAAGAAAAAAAAAATAGAAAAGGCAGTAGTAAAGGGTGTTGAGTGCTTTGAGGTTGATTTGGTAAAACAAAATCATAAATGCGAACGCAATTGTAGCCATTACAATAAAAATTAAATATTAAATAAAAAAGTAGAAATAGCTGGGTTGAAGTAAGAAAAGAAAATACTAAGAAATAATAAGAAAAGAAGATCATAGAGGCAACAGGATCCAGATCATGCAGTAAATTTTTTACTTTAGAAATAACCTTGATGTTTATGCTAAGTGGAATGGGAAATCAACCACGAGCTTGAAGGAGACTTCCTTTGTAAAAGATCACTCTTGCTGGTATTTGAAGAGGAGATTATAAAGGACAGAAGTGGAAGAAGATATTTGGGATAGGAGGCTACTGCACTAAATCAGTAAGGAATTATAGGCGCAAGTAGGATGTTTACATATATGTATGTATAAATGTATATACATATATTTTTTTAAAGATGGACTGGAAAAATAGTATGGTGGGAAGGCAATTGCTTTGCAACCCCTGAGCCCTGATGAGTGATTCCTGAGATGAGAGTCAGCACTGATTCCTGAGTACACCAATTGAAAGTCGCAAACCAAAAATAAATAAATAAATAAATAAATAAATAAATAAATAAATAAATAAAAAACAGAGACAAGAATATGATTGATGGATAGAAAGTAATTTGGAATAGTGCCCAGGATACAAGAGCCACACACTGAGTGGGAGAAACTATTCACCCAATACCCATCAGATAAGGGGCTAATCTCCAAAATATACAAGGCACTGACAGAACTTTACAAGAAAAAAACATCTAATCCCATCAAAAAATGGGGAGAAGAAATGAACAGACACATTGACAAAGAATAAATACAAATGGCCAAAAGACACATAAAAAAGTGCTCTACATCACTAATCATCAGGGAGATACAAATCAAAACAACGATGAGATACCATCTCACACCCCAGAGAATGGCACACATCACAAAGAACGAGAATAAACAGTGTTGGCGGGGATGTGGAGAGAAAGGAACTCTTATCCACTGCTGGTGGGAATGCCATCTAGTTCAACCTTTATGGAAAGCGATATGGAGATTCCTCCAAAAACTGGAAATCGAGCTCCCATACGATCCAGCTATACCACTCCTAGGAATATACCCTAGGAACATAAAAATACAATACAAAAACCCCTTCCTTACACCTATATTCATTGCAGCACTATTTACCATAGCAAGACTATGGAAACAACCCAGATGCCCTTCAACAGACGAATGGCTAAAGAAACTGTGGTACATATACACAATGGAATATTATGCAGCTGTCAGGAGAGATGAAGTCATGAAATTTTCCTATACATGGATGTACACGGAATCTATTATGCTGAGTGAAATAAGTCAGAGAGAGAGAGAGAGAAAAACGCAGAATGGTCTCACTCATCTATGGGTTTTAAGAAAAATGAAAGACATTCTTGCAATAATAATTTTCAGACACAAAAGAGAAAAGAGCTGGAAGTTCCAGCTCACCTCAGGAAGCTCACCACAAAGAGTGATGAGTTTAGTTAGAGAAATAACTACATTTTGAACTGTCCTAATAATGAGAATGTATGAAGGAAATGGAGAGCCTGTTTAGAGTACAGGCAGGGTCGGGTGGGGAGGAGGGAAACTTGGGACATTGGTGATGGGAATGTTGCACTGGTGATGGGGGGTGTTCTTTACATGACTGAAACCCAAACACAATCATGTATATAATCAAGGTGTTTAAAGTAAAAAAAATTGTGGTATTGCCTCAGGACAGACTTTTAAAAAAAATTGTTCAATTGCTAACCCTGGGAAATAAAATTCTTCCTATTATAAACAAAGAAATAGCTGTTACTACTTCATAAGATGAGAATGAAGATTAAATAAGATTGGCAACAAGAATTTGTCCTCCAAAATATGTCTTTGTTGGGAGGGACACCGATTCATTGGAGCATTTTCACCCAGTTAACTTATGTTAACTTCTCCTTAAGGATATCTTACTGTAGAAGAACTTATCTAATAGAGAAGGCAGACAAATACGTAGGTCTTTAATTGTGCCTTCCTTGATAACTTCTTTAAATAAATTTCCCTTCTCCTTTTCAGTACCCTCTGTCTTAGCTAACCTGCTTAAGATGCCCGCAAGCATCTATCTCACTTTCTCTCTCTTACACACACACATACTCATATACTGATATCTTGAGTAACTCACCTCACTGTTATGAAGTGTCCCCCATGTATACTGGCTTTATACATATTATTATTAAACTTGTTTTATCAATATGCCTGATGCTTGTTTAGTTATGTGTCCAACCTCTGAAGAACCTAGCATGATGCTAGATAAATTCCTGTGTGCTTAGACAAAGTCATTTCCTTGGCTTATATTATATTCTTTTTTTTTTTTAATTTTTATTTTGATCATAATGGTTTACATAGTGTTGACAATAATATTTTAGGTACATATTTACATAAAATCAGGGGGGATTCCCATCACCAAATTGTCCTCCCTACACCTCCATTTCTGTCCTACCTCCCATTTCCTCTTCCCTCATCCCAGGTCGGCTTGAATATGTGGTCCCCTCTTTATCTAACCCACAACTTAGTAGTCTTGCACCTGTTTGGTCTTGATGCCTCCCTTAGTTCCCCCTCTAACTGGAGGCAGGACTAGCTAGTTCAAGTTGCGTGGTTTTGTTTGAAAAAGAGAAAAGTAATAAACTGGGGTAAGGATCTAATACCCCGAAACTGGGCGGAATCCTTCTAGAGGCTCTCATCATCGTTTTGAGAGATGGAGAAAAAGAAGGTGAAACACTCCACCAGTACCAAAAGAAGTGTCAAATATCTAGTGAGGGCTTGAGCTGTATCGATAAGCACCAAAAAAAAAAAAAAAAAAAAACAGGCAAACAAACAAACAACAAAAAGCAAAACAAGCAAAAACAAACAAACAAAAAAAAACACACCATGGTCTTGAAATGAGAAACATGGCATAGCACATAACGAAAGAAAAGAAAGGAAGAGAAAATATAAGTATGGTTGGGGACAGTTTCAATAATCACTCCCAAAACAGAGAAATCGACCAAAAATAGATAGGTGAATAAAAATAATAACAACAATAATAAATGGAGGTAAAAAATATATAGATAATAACCAAGGTTTTGTGCTTTTTGTATTTTTATTTTTTCCCTCCTGCCCTGGCACAGTAAATATTGGGGTCATTCGAAAAGGAATTCACTTGGCCTAAGAGATATGGGGTTTCTCCGTCCTTGGAGCATACTGTCATGGGATCAACACTAGACTTTGCTCAGGAGCCTTTACTCTCCCGGTGGTGGTTTTTTTTTTTTTTTTTTTTTTTGGTGTGTGGAAGACTTCTGTTCTGTGTTTAGAGGTCTCAGTATCTGCACAGCTCCTGAGGTGGGACTTATGATGAAGTCAGTCTTTGTGGTTCTAGAGGTTCTGTTACCTCCGTATCATTTTAAACCATCTTCTGTGGTTGGTGATCTTGGTCTTTGCCCTGATCCTAGGGTGGCACCTAGGATAGCATCTTTCTTTGTGCTTCCAAAAGCCCTGTTCCGTTACAATTTTCTCTGCCGGACCTTTGGGACTGGGGATCCTGGTTATTGTGCAGGTCATAGTTCAAACCCTAAACTAGGGCTTTTTTTTTTTTTTTGGTCCCAAGATGTATACCGTCTGGTCGTAGTTCTAGCAGCCAATCAACTATAAATCACGATCTTGGCTTTTGGACCTACCAAAGGGTGCCGAGACTTCTGGTTGTGTCTTGTCGTTAGCTGGTAAGGTAGGTTAATCTGCTCTGAGGTCAGGATGTTCAGATTTTCCTCATTGTCAGGAAATCATGTTAGAGTTGGCCCTTGTTGTTGACCCCGCAGTATTAAGGCAGTCCCGGCTGGGATTTGTTTCTTGCCACTGTTGTGAGGAACTGTGCCGTTTCTATGTCTGGGATCCAGGGTTCAAGGCTGGATGAATGGTATCTGATCACCTGAGGTCTAAGTTGATTCCACATGACATATTTTCAAGGTAGGAGATATCCCTGTTTTGTAAACAACTATGAGTTCCCATCTCTAGTAGACAAGAGCTCTTTTTTTTTTATATGTAAGATTTCCCCCTTTATTTGGTGTGCCTTTGCAGGGGGAAGTGGTGCTACATTATAATGTCTGTGTATTTGTGGGTGGACAGAGGGGATAACAGAAACAGGTCACATACCCAAAAGCGAGGAAAAGAAAAAAAAAAAGGAAATAAAAATGTATGCGCTCACAAATGTATATGTAGGACAAACATTTAAAAAATAAATTAATTAATTAAAAAAAAAATAAAAAAATTAAAAAAAAATTTAAGGTGAGTTAGTGAGGTTTTTTAAGGGACCAAAGTGGTGCAAAAGACTACCTTACATTTGGGGGAGAGTAGGTAAAGAGGTGGTGTATTACCAGTCTTATGCCTATGTTGGAGGTACAGTTTTTCCCATTGTCTTTTGGGTGTTTCCTGTGGTGTGTGGGTTCCCAGGCATCTTCCTATCCCACCCCCTGACCTTCTTCAGCTTGGTAAAAAATTTGTGGCAGGGAGGTCTTGGAAGAGTTCTTGCGTTGGGGATACTTTTGGACCCTAGATCTGGTTTCAAGAAACAGTCCCACGTTAGGGGGAGTTGGTAGGGAAGGCCGCCACAGCATGAGTCCGCAGGGAGTTGGCTGTCTTTTCTTGCAGGAGACGAGGTGTGGGTTTGACCTGGGTGTCCCCTCGCCTGGGTGCTGGGTACTGTTTCGTTGGGTAGGAGGTCGGCCTTGATGCCTAATAGATTAAGGATTGAGGGTGAAGAGTTTTTAATATGGTGGGAGATCTGGATGGAATTGAGGGGTGAAGGGATAGTTGGATTTCAGAGGGGAGACAGGGGAAGGTATATGGGGAGGGGGTATGCAGTGAGAGGAAAGAGAAAATACCTTAGAAAGAAAAGGAGAAGAGAAAGGGGAAAAAGTAAAGAGAGGAATAGAATTAAAAAAAAAAAAAGTAGTGAGAAGAGAGGGAGAATAGCAAGGGAATGCTGGTTAGGTTGAATGTGTTCGAAGAATAGAGCCTGTAGTTTAAGTCTTGTACATCACAGGCACTGCTTCGGTGGTCTGACTGGTCACTTGCTTCAATTCCTAAAAGAAGGAATAACCTAGAGATAAAGTATATGTTAGAGAGTTTTCTCTCGTGGCCCTCTCGTAGTGCATGCTATGTATGGTATCTCGTGTGGTATCCCGAGTTGCCCATCTTAGTTTGTCCGCCCTTTGTATCCAAGGGCGCCTGTGGACAGAAAAGCTGAGAGGTTATTTTAAAATATAGTAAGATAAAGGCATTAAAACATAGTGCTATGGTATGCTTGCCATTGCAGTCGTGATTTCCCTTGGTGTTCTATATACTTGTGTTCCTGTATACGAACTCTAAGGGATTATTGTGGGCCTTTGTTTTGGAAGTCTGATTACTTACCTGTTCTCTTAATGCTGTTGTTTCTGTTGTTGCTGCTTTCTTTGTGGTATAAAGTGTTGTCAAGTGTTTGTGTTGCTCCTTTTTTCATGAATTTTGGACACTGCTCCACGTATATGTTGAGTATTACAGTGTTCGAAGTTTCTACCCTGTTAAACCCTGTTATTTGATTGTTAGGTATTAGTTGTGTATAAACTATATGTTCTAGGTGTTTCAGAATAGTGCCACCATTCTGTGGTTATCCTTTTGTCCTTCTGACTTACTTCGTTTAAACATAACATGATCTAAGTCCATCCCATGTTGCTGCAAGTCCTGTGATTGTATCGTTTCTGACTGCCATGTAATATTCCATTGTGTATATGTACCACATTCTTAATGATCCATTCATCTGTTGTTGGACATCGGAGTTGGTTCCACGATTTGGCTATTATACTGAGTGCTGCAATAAATAGTGGGGTGCATACGTATTTTGGAATGAATGCCCTTCCATCTTGGAGTGGTATTATGCCTAGGAGAGCAATTGCTGGGTCAAATGGCAGCTCAATCTGAGTTCTTTGAGCACTCTCCAGACTTTTCCTCCATAGATGTTGGACTAGGGGGGCATTCCCACCAGCAGTGAATGAGAGTTCCTTTCATACCGCATCCCCTCCAACAAGGTTGTTTCCATTATTTTTTGATGTGAGCCCATCCTCACTGGTGTAAGGTGGGTATCTCATTGTTTGTCTTGATTTTGATCTCCCTGATGATGAGTGAAGGTGAGCATGTTTTTCATTGGTTTGTTGGCCATCCTTCTGTCCTACCTCAGAGAAGTGTCTATTCATTTCATCTCCTCCCCATTTTTTTATGGCTATTATTTGGTTTTGAGGGTCTCAGCTTTTCTGAGTGCTGTTGTATGTTCTAGATATCAGGCCCTTTATTCTGATAATGTCGATGTGAAAAGATTTTTTACCATTCTGTTAGCTGTCTTCCTTGCGTTAAGTAGGGTTTGTTTTGCCATGCAAGAAGCTTTTTAGTTTGATGTAGTCCCCATATGTTTATATTACATGCTAAAGTTCTTGCATTTGGTGCTCCATTCCTCAAAGACCCTTTTTGATATATAGGTCTCTTCGAGTGTTCTGCCTATTTATTCTCGATAAACTTTATAGATTCGGGGTCTGATTTCAAGGTCTTTGATTCCATTTTGAGTTGACTTTTGTATAAGGGGTGAGATATGGGTCGATTTTCACTTTCTTAACATGTGGTTTTCCAGTTGTACCAACACCATTTGTTGAATAAGGCTTATCTTTGTTCCATTTCAGATTCTTGCCTCTTTTATTCAAATATTAGTTGGCTGTATATCTGGGGGTTTATGTCAGGGAATTCTGTTCTGACCCACTGGTCCTGAGGTCCTGTCTCTGTTCCAGTACCATGCTGTTTTAATTACTATGGCTTTATAGTATAGTTTCAAGTTAGGTAAGGAGATGCCTCCCAGCTTCTTGTTTTTCAATATGTGTTTGGCTATTCATGGGTCTTTTGTGGTTCCAGATGAATTTTGTGATTGATTGTTCTATTTCTTTAAAGAATTGTGTCTGGATTTGGATAGGGATTGCATTAAATCTATATAAAAGTTTGGTAAGATAGTCATTTTGACTATGTTAATTCTACCTATCCATGAGCATGGGATGTTCTTCCATTTCTTTAGATCGTCTTCAATTCTTATCTGGTGTTTTGAAGTTTTCCTGGTATAGGTCTTTCACTTCTCTTGTAAGGTTGATTCCTAGATACTTGATATTTTTTGATACTATCTTGAATGGAATTGTATTTTTAATCTCTTCTCTCCTCAACTTCATTGTTTGTATATAGAAACGCTACTGTCTTTTGTGTATTTACTTTGTATCCAGCCACTTTGCTGTATTGGTTGATTGTTTCTAGGAGTTTTACTGTGGACTCTTTAGGGTTTTTGATTGTAGATCATCATATCGTCGGCAAATAGAGATAGCTTTGTGTTCCTCTTTCCCTACTTGAATTCCTTTATGTTCCCTTCTCCTTGTCGGATTGCTATTGCTAGGACTTCTAAAGTTATATTGAATAAGAGTGGAGAGAGTGGACAGCCTTGTCTAGTTCCTGACCTTAGTGGGAATGCTTCCAGTTTCTCGCCGTAAAGTATAATGTTGGCTATAGGCTTTTCATATATAGCTGTAACTATCTTGAGGAAGGTTCCTTCTAATCCTATTTTGCTGAGTGTCTTTTAGCATGAAAGGATGTTGGATTTTGTCAAACGCACTTCTCTGCGTCAATTGATATGATCATGTGGTTTTGGTCTTTCATGTTGTTGATGTGATGTATCATATTGATTGATTTGCCGTATGTTGAACCAACCTTGCATTCTGGTATGAATCCCACTTGGTCGGTGATGATGATCTTTTTGATGAAGTGTTGGATTCGTTTTGCTAAGATTTTTGTTGAGAATTTTTGACATCTATGTTCATTAGTGAGATTGGTCTGTAGTTTTCTTTTCTTAGTGGTGTCTTTGCCTTCTTTGGCGAATGAGTGTGATATTAGCCTCATAAAAGGAGTTGGGGAGGATTCCTGTTTTTTCTATGGTTTGGAAAAGCCTATGGAAAAGTGGTAGTAAGTCTTCTTGAAATGTTTGATAGAAATTCACACTGTAAATCCATCTGGGCCTGGTCTTTAGTTCTTAGGGAGTTTTTTAATTACATCTTCAATTTCCTCTGAGGTGATTGGACTGTTTAGACTTTCTAGATCTTCCTTTTCCAGCTTTGGAAGAGGGTGTTTGTCCAAGAATCTGTCGATTTCTACTGGGTTCTCTAGCCTAGTTGAGTATAGTTGTTCATAATAATCTCATGATATGTTGTATTTCATGGGGTTCTGTTGTAATCTCACCCCTTTCGTTTGTGATCCTACTGATTTGGGTGTTTTCCCTCTTTTTTTTGGTGAGTTTTGCCAATGGTTTGTCTATCTTGTTTATTTTTTCGAAAAACCAACTCCTGGTCTCATTGATTTTTTGTATTGTTTTCTTAGTTTCGATGTTGTTTATTTCTGCTCTGGTTTTTATTATTTCTTGCCTTCTGGTTGTGGTTGGATTTCTCTGTTGCTGTTGCTCCAATTCTTTGAGGTGATCTTTTAAACTGTTGGTTTTGTTATTTTCCTGTTTCTTGACATAGGCCTGTATTGCTATGAGTTTCCCCCTAATTACTGCTTTTGCTGTGTCCCATAAATTTTGACATGTTGTCTCTTCATTGTCATTTGTCTCAAGGAATCTTTTTATTTCTTCCTTGAGTTGTTCTTTGATCCAGGTGTTGTTGAGCAGCATGTTATTTAATCTCCAGGTATTAGTTTTTCTCCATTGCTTCTTCTTGATATCAATTTTAACCTCTGTTGCATAGTGATCTGAAAGGGTACTTCTAATGATCCTTACCTTTGTGGTCTTATATAGGTTGGCATTGTATCCCAAGACATGGTCTATTCTGGAGAAGGTTCCATGTGGGCTTGAGAAGAATGTGTATTCTGCTTTCTGGGGATGGAGGGCTCTATATAAGTCTATCAGCCCTAAATCTTCTAATTTTTCATTTAGAGCTCTTATTTCTTTGCTATTTTTCTGTTTGGTGGATCTGTCCAGTGGTGATAGTGGAGTATTCAGGTCCCCTACTATTATCACATTTCCCTTCATGTGTTTCTCCAGGTTTGCCAGTAGTTGCCTCACATATTTTGCTGACTCTAGATTAGGTGCGTATATATTGACCAGGGTTAGTGTTTCTTGATCTAATGTTCCCCTGATCAGTAAGTAGTGACCCTCTTTGTCTCTGATCACTTTCTTGAGGTTGAATACAATTTGATCTGATATAAGAATTGCTGTCCCTGCTCTTTTTTGTTTTCCATTGGCCTGGATGATTACTTTCCATCCTTTTATTCTAAGCCTGTGCTTATCCTGTAACTGTAGGTGTGTTTCTTGTAGACAGCAGAAGTTCGGTTTATTTTTCCTAACCCAGTTCTCTACTATGTGTCTTTTGATTGGAGAGTTTAGTCCGTTTACATTTAGGGAAATTATTGATAGAGAGGACTGTTGTGCAGTTGTATTGTGTGGGGTGGTTGTTGTTACAATCGGGGGTTTGGATTGTGTAATTCGTCTCTGAGTAAATCGCTTAGTATCGGCTTAGTTTGCACAAATAGTTCAAGTTCGTTCATATTTGAGAATGTTTTTAGTCTGCCCTCCCATATGAATGATAGTTTTGCTGGGTATGGACCGGGGGGGGGGGGGGGGGGGGGGGGGGGGGGGGGGGGGGGGGACCTGGGTTGGAAATTTCTTTCATTCAGTCGTTTAAATATGTCATTCCACTGTCTTCTTGCTTGAATTATTTCAAATGGGAGATCTGGTTTGATTCTTATGTCTTTTCCTTTGTACTTGAGGTTTTTTTTCTCCCTTATTGCTTTCAGGAGTTCCTCTTTCTCTTTGTTTTTTGCCATTTGGATTATTATGTGTCTTGGTGTGGGTTTATTAGGGTCTATTTTATTAGGGACTCTCTTGACTTCCTGGATTTGTCCTGAATTGTCTTTCCAGAGGGTGGGAAAGTTCTCTGTTATTATCTCCCTGACTACCTGTTCTTCCCCCTTCCCTATTTCCTCCCCTTCTGGTATACCTACAATTCTTAGATTGTTTCTTTTGTCTTTATTCATTAGATATTGGACTTTTCCTTCCAGTGCTTTGCCTTTTATTTCTTTGTTGGTTTCTTGATCATTTTTTGATTGCAGTTTTCCTTCGAGTTCTTCGATGTGCTTCTCCAACTCTGTGTTTCTGCTTGTAAGGCTTGTTACTTTGTCTTTTAAATCCTTCACTTCTTTTTGTATGGAATCTCTCATGTTCTTTGACATTTCTTCTTTAATTTGGCTGATTCTTTCATCCATGGCTTTCTTATACTCGGTTGCTAGGGTTTCTTTCATCTGTTTTAGTAATTCTTGCATTTCCTTCCTCATGACCGCTTTTAGGTCTTCTTCCCATGGATCTGTGCGTTTTGGTGGACTTGGAAATTTAATAGGGTTTGTCATGTTGTCTCCAGATATTAGGGATTTCCTTGATTTACGCATAATTCTTTGTATTTAATGGTGTGTTTTGGAGTGCTGTGGCTTCTAATTTCGGCCTGCTTTGGTCCCCTTCCTGAAGGTGATTCTAGAGGATGCTGTTGGGTGGGCTTGTTGAACCTGGCTCTTTCTCCTCCCCTTTGCTACCTAGAGTTCGGCCCTCCTGCAGTGGGTATTATTGCTTTTCTACTCCTTATTTCTGTCGGCGGTGCAGTTCCACTCCTGGCCACACTGGTTGCTGGCGCTATTGAGCCTAGCTCCCAATCCCCCCTCCTTTCTCTGGGAGTCAATGGAGCTCTGCCCCCTCCAAGTTTCCCTTGAAGGAGTTCCCTCAGTCCGACCCTTCAGGCTCTGCCCTCACCCTTGGGGAGTCCCTGGTCCACTCCAGGGTCCAGGGGGGTGGACTGCTCTAGGTCACCTGCGAGTCCAGAAGGGTGGCCCTATCTCCCCCCGTCTATTTGGGTTGCTCAAGTTGCCGTTCCAGGTGCCCACCTGGGGGAAGGGACTTGCCCAAATCACTCTCGCAGGCGCTCGTGGTCCCTGGGATGTGCTGGGCTAGGCTCCCGCGTGAGGCAGCAGGGACTCACCCAGGCCTCCCAGGCTGGCGTCTGGGGTCTCCGGGGGATGTGGTGGGCTAGGCGCCCGCGTGAAGGAGCAGGGACCCGCACAGGCCTCCCGGGCTGGCGTCTGGGGTCTCCGGGGGATGTGGCGGGCTAGGCGCCCGTGTGAAAGGGCAAGGACCCGCGCAGGCCTCCCGGGCCGGCGTCTGGAGTCTCCGCGGGATGTGGCGGGCTAGGCGCCCTTGTAAAGGAGCAGGGACCCGCGCAGGCCTCCCGGGCCGGCGTCTGGGGTCTCCGGGGGATGTGGCGGGCTAGGCGCCCGTGTGAAAGGGCAAGGACCCGCGCAGGCCTCTCGGGCCGGCGTCTGGGGTCTCCGCGGGATGTGGCGGGCTAGGCGCCCGTGTGAAAGGGCAAGGACCCGCGCAGGCCTCTCGGGCCGGCGTCTGGGGTCTCCACGGGATGTGGCGGGCTAGGCGCCCGTGTGAAAGGGCAAGGACCCGCGCAGGCCTCTCGGGCCGGCGTCTGGGGTCTCCACGGGATGTGGCGGGCTAGGCGCCCGTGTGAAAGGGCAAGGACCCGCGCAGGCCTCCCGGGCCGGCGTCTGGGTCTCCGCGGGATGTGGCGGGCTAGGCGCCCTTGTAAAGGAGCAGGGACCCGCGCAGGCCTCTCGGGCCGGCGTCTGGGGTCTCCGGGGGATGTGCCCGGCTAGGCTCCCGCGTGAGGCAGGAGGGACTCACCCAGGCCTTCCGGGCCGGCGTCTGGGGTCTCCGGGGATGTGGGGCTAGGCGCCCGTGTAAAGGAGCAGGGACCCGGGCCGGCGTCTGGGGTCTCCGGGGATGTGGCGGGCTAGGCGCCTGTGTAAAGGAGCAGGGACCCGCGCAGGCCTCCCGGGCCGGCGTCTGGGGTCTCCGGGGGATGTGGCCCAGCTAGGCTCCCGTGAGGCAGGAGGGACTCACCCAGGCCTCCCGGGCCGGCGTCTGGGTCTCCGGGGATGTGGCGGGCTAGGCGCCCGTGTGAAAGGGCAAGGACCCGCGCAGGCCTCTCGGGCCGGCGTCTGGGTCTCCACGGGATGTGGCGGGCTAGGCGCCCGTGTGAAAGGGCAAGGACCGCGCAGGCCTCTCGGGCCGGCGTCTGGGGTCTCCGCGGGATGTGGCGGGCTAGGCGCCCGTGTGAAAGGGCAAGGACCCGCGCAGGCCTCTCGGGCCGGCGTCTGGGGTCTCCGCGGGATGTGGCGGGCTAGGCGCCCGTGTGAAAGGGCAAGGACCCGCGCAGGCCTCTCGGGCCGGCGTCTGGGGTCTCCGCGGGATGTGGTGGGCTAGGCGCCCGTGTGAAAGGGCAAGGACCCGCGCAGGCCTCTCGGGCCGGCGTCTGGGGTCTCCGCGGGATGTGGCGGGCTAGGCGCCCGTGTGAAAGGGCAAGGACCCGCGCAGGCCTCTCGGGCCGGCGTCTGGGGTCTCCGCGGGATGTGGCGGGCTAGGCGCCCGTGTGAAAGGGCAAGGACCCGCGCAGGCCTCTCGGGCCGGCGTCTGGGGTCTCCGGGGGATGTGGCGGGCTAGGCGCCCGTGTAAAGGAGCAGGGACCCGGGCCGGCGTCTGGGGTCTCCGGGGGATGTGGCGGGCTAGGCGCCTGTGTAAAGGAGCAGGGACCCGCGCAGGCCTCCCGGGCCGGCGTCTCATATTCTTAATAAAGGTTGGATTATAATTATGATGAAAGTGGCAATGATGATGGGAAAGATTCCTAAATTTGGGACTCTTACGACCTGTCTCTCATGTCTAAACTTGAAAGACACACTTATTTAAATCATCTATTTTTTGCTATATTTTCATGTTATATCTTCATGTATTAAAATGTATAAGCTCCCTGAAAGCAGACATGGTGTCTTATACTTTTTTTGTTATCTAGGATGTTATGCAGAGAACATAGAAAACAAAAATTTTGAAAGAATTTTAAGAAATGACATGCCTATACCTTATCTTCAGCTATAAAAAGGTATATAAAAGAAAAATTCTTTATTTTTTATTTTTTGGGTCACACCCAGTGATGCTCAGGGTTCTTACCCTGGATATGCACCCAGAAATCGCTCCTGGTTTGAGGGACCATATGGGATGCCAGGAATCGAATTGTGGTCCATCCTGGGTCAGCCGTGTACAAGGCAAATGCCCTAGCGCTGTGCCATCCCTCTGGTCCCCAAATCCTTTTTATAAGAACAGAGTTTCTTAAAGTCAGTATTTTAATCTGCATTTCCTCCTTTATAATGAGTTAATGATAATTGCATAATTGTGTCATCCTATATTATTGAGAAATTTACTAATGTCTAAAGGAAAATTTTTACAGCATTCTGATCCGTCTCATATCATAGGCATGTTCATGAGACAAGTAACTCACATAATCTCATCGCATCACTATAGTTCAGTCCCTGTGAAAGTCATTTAATTGTTGAAATGAATGAATTTGACATTTTCTTCACAACGACACACAGAAAAACCTAATCTCCACAAAAAGTGTATTCCAGAGGGGTCTTTGTATAGTATCAGGTGATGTATAGTGATTTATCAGGCCAAACAGGGCCTTAACATTCTCCAATCTTCCTTTGTCACTTCTCCAACTAAGAAGGGGTAAACCTTATAGTCATTAATAATTATTAATCAGACAATGGTTCATACTACAAGATCAATACAACACTAATCACTTTTTTTTTTTTTTTTGGTTTTTGGGCCACACCCTGTGACGCTCAGGGGTTACTCCTGGCTATGCGCTCAGAAGTTGCTCCTGGCTTCTTGGGGGACCATATGGGACGCCGGGGGATCGAACCGCGGTCCGTCCTAGGCTAGCGCAGGCAAGGCAGGCACCTTACCTCCAGCGCCACCGCCCGGCCCCACTAATCACTTTTTTGTCTTTCCAAAGTCCTTTGAATTTGCTAAAATAATTTTGAACTTTACACTTTCCCAATTGATGTCAAAAGAATACATCTTGGTTAATGACCTTCCTTGAAAATTTACTCAGTGATAGGCAGTCAATATTTTAATATTGTTCTATAAATCATATGAATAAATTCAGACAAGAATACATTATTCTGTGCCTCAGTTTCCTCACCTGTGGAATGGAAAAAAACAATAATAATGCCAAAGATTTCTGTACCTTTGTCCTTCTTCCCTTATGCCCTGGAAAATTTAGTACTTTTCAGTTAGAAAAATATAAATCAGATTAGCCTGGATTCATGTTTGGAGAGTACATCAAGTCTGTTTCTGGGAGAAGCTTCCTTGTTGCATATTATTGTCTCTGATTGGACCAAAATGAGAACTTTAAGAACACTTTTGCACTTATAAGGATTCCTGCCCCCTCGCCAGATTGTACCAGCCAGTATAGACTGAGCAGTAGAACCCCTTTAAACCTCAATCTTCCTTTAAATTTTTTTGTTTTGTTTGTTTTGATTTTGTTTTGGGACCTTACCCTGTGGTGCTCAGGAGTTACTCCTGGATCTGTGCTCAGAAATATCTCCTGGCTGGCTCAGGGGACCATATGAGATGCTGGGGATTAAACCCAAGTCTATGCTGGATCAGATGCGAGCAAGGCAAATGCCTTACTGCTGAACAATCTCTTTGGCCCCAACCTCAAGCCTCATTGATCTTCACTATAGAACTAAAAATACACCCAGGCACATTTCTCTGCCATCTTCTATATATGCAATGGATGTTCTTTGTATTCTCTTGTCATTCGTGCTTGTCATTCTCCCTCATGAATTTGTATGAGTTTCCTGGAAAACACTACCAGAATATACATAAAGTCAGGACTGGAGCAAAAGAACAGCAGGTTAGCACATTTGGCTTGCATGCTGCTGACCTGGGTTTAATTCCTGGCAATTCATATAGCCCCTTAGCATCACCAGGAGTGATCCCGAGGTATAGACTCAGGAATAAGTCCTGAGCACTACCAGGTGTGGGCCAAAATCCAAAAAGAAAAAAGAAAAAATTACAGAAAAAATAGAAAAAAGAAATGAAAAAAAGAGAAAAGAAGAGAAGAGAAAAGAAAACTATTAATTCAGTCTATCTCTGGCTGGTCACATATCAGACCCACTCCCTTTTTTTTACATTCTCCAGTCTGTGTTGGTGGATATCCTTCCCAATTTAAGTTGTTTCATTACTAGCAAAGCCCCTTTATTCAGGTACTTCTGTGATTTTTCTAGGATAACAATATTACTACCTACCCTGTTATCAAAAATTGAAGAATAACTTCACCAATACATAAAATATATCCAGTACAAGAACTGGCACATGATGAGTACTAGACAAACATTTTTTGATATAAATTTTGTGAACTCATGAAAATGAGATGAATTAGCAGAATATTTTCAACCAAGTCTCAAACTTCCAAGGTATGTTCTTAAAATATACTACAGTTATGGATTCTTAGAAAGTCAGATCAAGTTTGAGTGTCTCCATTCTCTGTGGCATATTGCTTGGTCGTTTTTATTATTAGCACATTAGCACTTAATGTACATCCCTATTACTTTTAGATTTGGGGATCATTATTTACCATAGTCGTTGCTGTGCGAGGATGAAATTTGTCACAGTCCACACCTTCCACAGTGAGGTTATATTGCTTCACAGTCTCGTAGTCTGCTTGTGTCATGAGTTCAATCATGCCAGAAAGAGGATGAATCCAAAATCTTTGTATAATCTGTAAATCACCATTGGTTATCTTGTACTTTACACAGCTTGGGTAGTCTTCATCAATGGCAGTTACTCTTCCAACTTTGTAGAAAGCTATCAATAACATTCATTAAGGTTCATTCTTGTCATGCAGATGTACTATTTTTACACTGATTTGGGGGGCCCTTCTCAGCAGCTTTAAAAAAAAATCCTGGGATATACTCCCAATTATTCTCAGCTAACCAGGTTATTAAATTGCATGCTTGAGCCCAAGAACGTGATACTGTTTAGGTATTTAAGTGACAAAAACCACAAGAGCAACATCTAGTAGTGTCTGGAGGCAGATACTCTACTTTAGAAACTTAAAATATTTCTGTTTTGCTATTAGAATCATATTTTCTCTAAGCATCAACATGGATTTTTCTTTTTAGACAATGAAATATGTTTAAAAGTTTATTTCTGGATGAGGGATAAAATATTCAGTCTTCTTTCACTTTACACCAAAGGCTATGAATAAATTAATATGAGTTAACTGTAGCAGTTACCTTATATGAAATATATTATATCTATTTTTAACCAGGAATTATGTATCAGGTAATAGCTAGCTGAGAAATTATGCAATAACCGCAAAGTTGAGATATTTCCCTGGGTAAAAATTAAGTTTGGACAAAAAGGGCTTCAAATATATGCCCATGTAAAAGTAGGATTGATATTGCCATGACTTTAATGCTATGCATTAAAGATATTTGGTTGTTAATCAACTCATGAGTTCAGCGACATAAATATAGTAGCCTTTTAATGTTCCTGTTAATTATCCTTAATGTACCTGTTAACAATAGCTCTTAAAGTACCTAAAATAACAGGTCATGTATCTGGAGCCAGGGAACCAGAGTGAAGGAGCAGAAACTATTCAACAAATGGCCAGCCTTGTTTGATGCTGTCAAAGTTCACTTCCAACCTGCACAAACCACAGCATTTGTCTGTCATATGTCCCATTCTGAACAAACTTCAAATATACCAGGTGTTTATATCACCAAGGCTTTTTTTGAGTGAGCGTAGGAACCTTCCCCTGTATATTCCTTCTTTTGGAAAGTCTGGCAGCTCTCTACACTCTCCAAAGGGTCACAGTATCGATAATAGTGCTTTGAATTTCTGAACTTCATTTGTTTTACGCTGTCCTCACTATAGAAACACACCGATTTAACAGAATGAACAGTTAACAAGAGGAGCCTACTAAACCTTCTGCCATTGTACTAATGCCTTCATTGGAGATAATCATTTTCACCAATGTGCTTGCTACTGCAATTTTCTTTCTTGTTTTTAACATTCTTTTTTTCCTTCCTTTTAATCTTTTTCAATAACTGTTTTTACTTCTCTGGAAACAAATGTATTATGATCAAATATGTCAACTATGTGATGCATCTTCTTTAAATAAATTTTAAAAAAATTCAAGTAGGGACCAGAATGATACCCACAATGGGTAGAGCATTTGCCTTGCATGTGGCTGACTTGGGTTTGATCCTCAGGATCCTAAATACTACCCTGAACCTGCCAGGAGTAATTTAGGAGTGCAGAGCCAGTAGTAATCCCTGAGCATCACTGGATGTGGCCCCAAAACAAAACAAAACAAAACAAAAATTTCAAGTAAAGTTTCTGTGTGTGTTAGGGGAACACATCCAGCTGTGCTCAGGGTTTACTCCTAAATCTATACTCAAGCGTCACTCCTGGTGAGTTCTGGGGACTATATGTGGTGCAGGGGATCAAACTCTGGTTGACTGGGTGCAAGGCAATCCCCAATCTTCTGTACTATCACTCTAGTCCCAATTCAAGTAAAGTCTGAAGGACAATTAATCTAGGGTAATTGAGGAAAGAATGTGTTCCTCCACTAGTTGACATAAGATCCATGCATTACCTCTGATGTCCTTTCCAAATCTAATTTTCCTTGCTCTATTTTAAAAATATTCTTCTCTGCATTACTTAGACAATAACAAGACTGCGCAGAAAATAACAAAATTCTCCATACCTTTTTTAGGCTGGGATGAAATTCAGAGACAATAGGATTGGTGCCCCATACAATTTCCTGAGCCATACCAGAGAAATCCCTAAGTGAAAAGCAGAAGTACTGAATTCTGCCAGGTGTGGCCCAAAAACAAACCAAAAAAAGCCAGAATAGAGGCAATAAGAGAGCAAACAATAAAATTAATGCCAGGTATTCTTGACCCAAAATTCTAGCTCAAATTTCTAGCTCAAAATTTTAGCTCAAAATTTAATAGGAGGCATTGGAGAACTATCAAGAAAATACACAAAAGACATCAGCAATAAAAATTCACTACTCTGATTGTCTAAAGCCCACAGAGCATCCTCACCACTTGCAATTTGTCAGCATTTTAATCTTTCCATTTACTCATTTGAGATATAGTAAAAATTTCCTTGTGCATTCTTTAACACCATAGAAGCAAAATATATCTTACCTCCTGATGTTTCTGGAACAGAGAATGAATAGTGTGAGACTTTAAATACAGGGCTAAACTCATTGGCGGGAGCAATCTCTACGATGACAGTCACAGTTGCTGGAAAATTGAAAAGTGAATAAACATTTTGTTGTGGTAGTGGACTTATTTTTATAAAACAGCTAACAGTATTTCCAAGAACAATCTTCCTGGAGAATTTTAAAATTAAGGTTAATCTTTTTTATTTTTTCGGTTTTTGGTTTTTGTGCCACACCCGTGGAGTTCAGGGGTTACTACTGGCTCTGCGTTCAGAAGTTGATCCTGGGGACCATATGGGATACCGGGGATCAAACCCAAATCTATCCTAGGTAGACCGAATGCAAGGCAAATGCCCTACTGCTGGGCAGTAGGTTGATTCTTACTGCACTCAAATGATCCTTGTTTCTAGAATCTGCATTCTTGAAGAGCACAATTAATTCTGATGCTAATCAAGCCAATTAGTCAAGCTTTTTATGATATAATGAATGCCTTTATAGAAACACTCCATCCTACTTTAGGGATGGTCAATGCTCAGGGGTTGCTCCTAGCAGCACTTGGGAGACCAAGATTGAACCTGAGTCTCAGCCATGCAGAGCATGCATTCCAGTCTGATTAGCTATCACTCCAGTTTCTTAGATGACATATTTTATTTAATGTTATTTCTATATGTATTGTATATGTATTTCTAATTATATATTACCTCCAGAAGACTTTATTAGGTTTATCGTGAGTACAATATCTTCTATTAGAGTTTATTCAGATGTTATTTTCACCTAAGCCTGGGATATTCTACATTCTGAATGTAATATATATCCAAACAGGTGGAATAGAATGAGACTTGGAAAAACTATGTTTATGAATTGACTTTGACATATGCCTTGTGGCCTTGAACTAGCTCAGCTTCACAGAGACCCATTTTTATTGTCAATGAAAAAGGAATAATACCACTTTCATTTTCCCACCTCAGTGTGTATTTCAAGACTAACATCTTGCTCATGAAGGTTTTTAATATGATGAAATGCTAACTGAAAAGCAGTTATTATATTTTATTCATCTCGGCCAGATGTTTGTATATTATGCCTTCTAGAAAATGAATTCTATATTTCAGAGTAATCAACTTAAATTAGCATATCATAAAATTTGAAAAAATAAATTTGATAGCTAATATATAAGAAAATAGCAAACAAGAAAATTTTTATTACAAAAATAAAATGTTAAGTAGCATTTAGTAGGCCAGGCACTAACTTGGCAGTAAAGTTATTTTCCCTTTTTAGCAGGAAAAATAAAGTTTGAAGTTCACAAACAAATTTTTCCCCAGAGGTCATATAACTAAAAAGTCATGTAGTATATATTGGACCTTATTTATTTGCCAACATGTCCCAAAATGTCTCCTTTAAGATGCTACTGTATAAAATGCTAAGGTGCTACTATATAAAAGGCAAAGTTAAATAATGATGAAAAGGTTCTTTTAAGACAAACTTTCTTAGTGCTTCCAATTTACTTTATATACTTTGAATTTCTAGCTATATTAAATCCCAATTTCATTTGAACATGGAATTCTTTAGTATATTATCTTATAGAAATATTGTTCTAAAGGACATTTAAATTTTTATTTCCTAAATTATGTTTGTTACATGTGTCAAAACATTATTTGGGATCCATAGAAATTTTCCTTAGGAGAATATGTGACATTCTTTATATTTAATATATATTTTATAATGTATACTTTCTAGAACTAGATCCTATAACTTTCATTACCATTTCAAAGTTTTATTCTATAAAGACTTTGTATGAAGCACTGTTCTGTAGAGACAGGTGATTTATATAAAATCTTTATATTTCTTTCAGTAAATTCCATTACATGCTACAAGAGCAGGTGTCATTTATAGCTTTGCCATTCTATAAATTTTATTACATCTATAACAACTAAAATCTATGCTAATTATTTGCTCCATAAATATAGAGAAGATCACATGTGGGAGATTATAAACACTTTTTATAAGCAGTAGCAGTTGCTGTGAATATACTAGGGAATGGGAATTAGAGAGAAGATGGATTTATGATGGAGTGATTTTTTTCTTCATATTATAGAAAGGCTCAGATTTTTTCCTGACCCAAGTCATAGATTCTTTTTAGACTAGTTTAGCAATCAGGATAAAAATTGTAAGTAGACGTATTTTCTTTCTAAAGTGGTAGTTGAGCAATATGTCAAGTTGATACATGAGACGATGCAATTCCACCAGTAATGACAGAGAAAGTGCAAAAACACTTCTGGGCGTATTCTTCTTCCTAATCCATTGTATTTTACATTTCACTTTTCAATGTAAATGAATAATTCAGTCTACAAATCATATCTGTAAATGTATCCCCATTAAAACCTTTATATCAAGTGTATCAAGAGAGACCTAAAGAACATTGACCCTGTTGCTCAAAATTCAATATTCACCTTCTATATTTTTCAAACATTTAGTATAGAGACATGCCATAATCCACAATACATAACTCAAATTTGTGTTTCACAATGCTTTGTGATTGACAAACATAATATTTACTCTAAAATGCTAAAGGGTTTATGATTTTTCTATTTTACCTAATTTACAAAAATCATGGCAAATATTATGAATCTTTAGATGGGAAAATCTAAAGTGAATAGTCTATTAAAAAGACATTTACTGCTCCTTGTAAGGTTACCAAGCTTACCTGTGTGTGAGGAATGTAGGTGATCAAATACTAAAACTGTCATTTTGTAGATATGTCCAGCTGCAATTATCTCTGGGTTTTCATAATCCAATTCTTTAGAAACCTTATTTCAGGATACATTTTTAAAAATAACATTATTTCAGAAAAATAATATTGAACTTAAAATTTATAGATAATTTTAACATATTATAATTTCAAAATTGACACGTGTTCATCATCACTTAATAAAAATTATATTGGAATACATCTGAGATTGATAAAAGACTGGCATACAGGGGCCAGAGTGATAGTACAGTGAATAAGACGCTTTTCTTTCATGCACTAACCTGGGATCAATTCCCTGACTCACTATATTCCTGATATATTCCTAATATATATTATGCTATTATTATATATATAATATATATATATATATATTCCTGATCCCTGCTAAAAGTGATCAGTGAGTGCAGATTCAGGAGTAAGCCCGGATTATTTCCAGATATTTCCTAAAAGACAAAGCATACCCAGAAAGACTAACATGCAGAAATAAATATTTGGGTAATATAAAGGGATATCTCTGGTTATCTTTCAATTTTGTTCATTTTAATTTTTATTTCTTATGTCTTAGGAGCATACCTAGTGGTGCTCAGGACTTATTCCTGACTCTACACTCCAGGATCACTTCTGGCAGACTCAGGGCCATCTGGGATACTTGGGAATCAAACTATGTCATTCATATGCAAGGCAAGCATCCTATACACTGTGCATGTACACACACTCTACACGGTACACCCAAGCCCTAATGTTACTAAATTTTTTTTTGGGGTCACACCTGGCGGTGCTCAGGGGTTACTCTCAGAAATCACTCCTGGCAGGCTCAGGGGACCATATGGGATGCCGGGATTCAAACCGATGACCTTCTGCATGAAAGGCAAACGCCTTACCTCCATGCTATCTCTTCGGCCCCTAATGTTACTAAATTTTAAACAAAACAGTACAACAAAAGTGCAAGTATTTCTTTTGTCTTCATTTCATGCTAATTATGTAAACAGGCCATAAAAAGAAAAATTGCAAGTATGTTATAAATAATAAAGAACTGCAACAAATGTAATTATTTCTATTATGAGAAGTTATTCATGTTTTATAATATTGTTGAGTACCAACTTAAGTCTTAGGACAGGGTACATTGATAGGCATCAGGGCCAGAACAACAAACAATATGAAATTGCAGTAGGGATTTAAAGACAGCTCTCACGCATAGTTTTGGCATGACTCACAGATGACATTATTGGAATTAGTCAATATGACACCAAGTATCCAAGTTTTTGTAAACAACTATACAGTTTTCAAGTGCCCTTCTATTCCACCTCTTAGATATTTATTTAATGCAGAATGTAGAATGTCATGTGCTCATTTGAGAATGATACCTTGATAAACTTGCTAACGGAAGAAATTGTATACTTGTGACAAACAATAAAGTCTTCTGGGGAAAATATTATCATACATATAATTATATTTTATTTATACATTGTGTATACACATAACACTATAAATAAAGTATGTTATCCAGGAGGCTGGGGAGATAGCTCAATGAACTGGAGTTCACACTCTACATGACCTGGGTTCAGTCTTTGGCACAGCCTGGAGCAGCTCTGAAAATTGAGCAGAAAGTAACCCCAAAAAAACTACTGGGTGGGGTGTGTTTCCCAAAGGTATCGATTATATGTAAGATGCCTTGCAAATTGCTTTGACTAGCTAGATATGGTAGTAAATGAAAGCTTACAAGAATTGGTGGCATTTAAGAACTAAAGGACAATTATGAAAATGAAGGAATAAATCAGAGACAGGCTCTGGGTACAAAAAGTTTTTCAGAAATAGAAGAACATATGTGAAGATGTAAATGTTGCTTAACATCACGTTTCCAAAACTTTAATACTTATCCAAATTCCACTTAATAAAGTGACAGTTTGGCATTGCATTCTCAAAAGAACAATAACCCAATGAACCTCTTGATTCGGTGCCTAAGCTTCCAAAATTCATAACATATAGAACACTCAGCTTATAATTTGAAGAATTCAATAGAATTTAGTGTCATAACCATAGGAAAATTTTTAACAGAATAAAAGTTCTTCATGACTTTCTCAAAAATATTAGCTCAGAGTTGAGGGAAGTGAGTTGGTGATGTTTAAATTAAAGAACAGCAGCTTTAAATAATGACCAGTAGAAACTAAGAGTTAGAAGAACTTTTTCAAGAATTCTATTTTGAAAAAGGTAGGGGCAGATAATTTACTGTCTTTTCTCTGTCAAGGTGAAGTTTATAACCTCAAGAGGGTGGAGAGAAAAGGCACTTGATCCTGGCATTCCCAATGACAGGGGAATCAGCCATCAATACACATATATTTGTACAGACATATCCCTGAGTAATCAGTGTTCTTTTCAGAGCCTCAATTCATTAACCCAGCTAAGTAGAAAGTTAGTCATTTTGTGCATATCAAAAGAATGAGAAATTGATGGCTGGCAGCAAGACAATAAAGAACTTGCCCAAATGCCTTGTAGTAAGAAAGACCAGAGTCAGTTGCATCAGAGCTTTTCTAAGTGCATCTACGCACATTATTCTTACTGTGGCCATGAAATATCTTCATCTCTGAGAAAACTCCCTGGAGAGAAAGCAACTATTGCCTACCTGGATAACATTTTCAGCACTTGGTACTTGCACAAAGAGTTGTCCCGCACCAATTGGCCCCAAGCCTGGAACATACTGTATGTTATCTGGTGGCTCATCCAGGTCATGGCACAAGAGTTTTGCAACTATTGTATCTTTTTCAATCACCTCTATACCTGTGTACCTATTTTTTGAAAATTAAAAAAGTTATTAATATTGATGCCTTTTATTAATATAATGCTTATCCCATGAAGTTTCACTAGATCAGAAAAATGCTTAAATGTGATAGTCTTAGTTATCTTGAGTCATGATTTTCTGTTTTGGGACATCCTTCAGGAAGTCATATTCCAAAAGATGTTATGAATTTCTTAAGATTTTGTTTGTTCTTCAAGAGTATTTATCCTTTGCTTTTTGGCTTTCTGTTTCTGGGCCACACCCAGTGGTACTACTGGCTCTGTGCTATTTTAGGTGCATCCAATACACAGTAGGTGTTGAGTTAATTAGCTGATGTAAGAAGAGAAAGGAAGAAAGGAAGACAAAGGAGGAGGAGAAAGCAGAAGAGAAAAGGAGGAGGAGAATAAAGAAGAAGAAGAGGAGGAGGAGAAAGAAGAGGAAGAAGAAAAAGAAGTGGAGGAGGAAGAGAAAGAAGACAGAAAGAAATTACAATTACTGAGTGTATATAACCCATGTATGAACAATTTTAAGTATTACTGTAATTATTGTAATAATAGGTGCAATCGGTACAATTTACCATTTATGTTTGACAGCTAGAGGAATTTGGGATAAAAATAGGCAATATGGATAATAATAAACATAGACTATGGTTTATTTCTCATTGTCTAATTAGGAATAAATCTTAGAAAACATGGGATAATGTTTTTTGTAGTTGAGACGGGAGGAGTTGAATAATACATGCTTAGAGAATAAAATTTAAGTAATAAAATTAGCCACACTGACTATAATACAACTTATAATTTTTAATTTTCATAAAACTTATTTGGTACACAAAATCATACCTTTAAATCTTTATTACCAAAATGTCAATATCTTTCCTTGCCCACTCTTATACATATATAGAATATATAATTTCAAAAATATTTAAAGGATGCTTATGTTATATATGGTATGTAATATTACCTTTCTAAAATTTAAGTCTATTTCCTAAATATAGTGTTGAGGATTAAGACTTATGAAACTAAAATAAATATGTTGCTATCTATATGCTTAGCTGTGTGTTCAGAATATTTCCTAAATGATCCCATTTAATTTTTATATCCAATTTAAAAATAAATGTTGCTATATTCCATTTTACAAAGTATACATATAAGGAAAAATATTGAAGAGTTAAGAAACTAAGCATATATCCTCAGATCACACAGCTAATATAATCAAGATTCCAAATTATGTCTATGACTCCAAAAATATAAACTTTTAAGAACTTACTGTCAGATCCAGGAAATATAGGCCATTTCAATAGGTCATTTTAGAGTACTAGAATAGGAGACTTAAGAGCAATGTGATGATCAGACATATGTAGACCCGAGCTAATAAATACACCAATACTGCCTCTTGTCAGTCACTCTACTCCTGTTCATTGCCTTGCTCACCTAATCAGATATTGATCACAGAAAGGTTTGTTGTCATTAATGCCACGAATATAGGTAGTCACTGAAATTTGTGCACACCGCTGGTCTTGGTCACAAGCCTTAATGAAGAAAGACTGAATACGTGGAAACCCACCTCGTTCCACATCAAGGTGAGAAGCAATAACAACAGTCCCATGGTCTGAAACAAAAACAACACATCCGGTTGTCAACTGACCCATCACAATACAGGAGATAAAGAATGAATTATGAAACTGACTCAAAATATAGACACAGTATATGTTTATCATCAAAATGCCCTCAATTTTTATATTATGCTAGCTGGTAGCAAAAACAAAACTATTTTTGGCTTAGAGCAATGGGGAAGATTTTCTATAAGAGACCTTTCTTTTAGATTTTAAAAGAGATGTAAGATATGAAATGAGGGTTTGTTGGAGATCATTCTCAACAGAGAATAAAATCATAAATGAAAATCCCTTAATGAGATCATGACTCATTGGGTTTAGATATTCTATTCAGATACTTATTCTACAATAAATATAAAACATATGGAGTTCCAAGTATGTGCCAGTAAATGTGACAAAAACTGTACATACTACAGAATAGTCCTGGCCTTTGTGTTATTTATCATCTTGGCTGGAAAGCAAACCACAACACAAGTGGTTAAAAATAAGTTTAAGAAAAGACTAAATTTGATATATTTTAAGAAAACAAAATATTTTTTGAAGAACATAGGTCTGAACGTATAAACACAAAGATTTGAAAGCAGGCAACTTATAGGAATAGGCAGCATTTTTCCAACATTTTAAACCAATAATTTGTGGGAAAGGAGAATGGGGTACAATCCATACTCCAAATAATATCTCAAACAAATATATGAAGGCACAAACGCTTTAGATGTTAAGTACTGAACACTGACGTTATCTACTATAGAGACTTAAATCTATAAATACATTCAAAGGAATAATTTTCTTCTCTAATTATTCCCAGAAGTCGTATGTATGGTATAATTTCATTCTATCCTATACAAACTTCCCATATTAGACCCAGCTCATTAGATGAAAAAAATAAGTGAACTGAAAAATTCAATCAAAATCTCTCTCACAAGTTTGAACTTGATGCAGAAAGAAGAATAATTTAGATATGACCAAATGATCTAGTAAGTCATGTTAAATAGAGAACAAAGCATCAAGAAGCATCAGATGTTAGTTAACTCATGAGAGGAAAACTGGGTCTAGCAGAGAGTTATATTTCTATGTGCTTCTTGTAAGGGTTGTGAAAATATAGATAATCTCATAGATGCCCTGAATTCATTTTTACAGAGAATACTTAATATAAATAGATAACATGTAAAATATAGAATTTGCTGTGCAATTCTCAACTACCTTTGTCAATTGCAAAGTAAACATTCTGTGGATCTAGTTGAAAAGTTAAGCCTCCCAAATTATCTTCATCAGTTGCCTGGCATATTCCAACTGTATTACCAATTGGCATTTCTTCGTTCAGTGTGATGTCCACTTTATTGTTCAGAGTTGAGTTTACAGAAGTAACATTCAAGAGAGAGTTTTCAATGCCGAACAAACTTGTTTCAAAAGAAAAAAACAATTAGAGCATATTTGCTTTTCAGCCCATGATGATGGCAGATGGAAAGTGGAAAGTTATTATTAAATTAATTGTTTTATCCACTTAGAGAATACTTGCCTGTAGCTTATTTATTTATTTCTTTATTTGTATTTTGGGGTCACACTCATTATTGCTTAGAAATTACTACAAGTTCTGCATTCAGGAATTACTCATAGTGGGATGAGGGAGACCTTATGTGATGCTGGGGATTGAACCCAGTTTGGCCATATTCAAAGCAAATACTCTACTATTACTGTGGCCTTAGTTTACATTTTATCATTTATTAATCACAGTAGTCCCAGGAAATAGGTACCATTTTTGTTCTAAGAATTAGTCACATTAAAATTGAAAAATCTTGACCTACGACAAAATATGGTTCAGTCCCTGGGCGTCCTATATGGTCCCCCAAGCCAGGAATGAATTCTGAGCACATAGCCAGGAATAACCCCTGAGCGTCACCAAGTGTGGCCAAAACAAAACAATTGAAAAATCTTAGGCATAGAAAGAAGTTCCTTCTGGATATCCTATTAATTCCCTATTTCTTGCATTCTAAAAATATTATAAGTGAATGACCATTGTATGAACACTGGAGCAGTTTTGGTTTATCAGACCTCTGTTCAGATCCTGAGTGTTGTCTACAAATCTATGTTATGCAAATCTGTGTTAGTCTGGCACCCACAAGATGAAACAGAAACAATTTTCTTGTCCTCTTACTGCCGTAGAGAACAGTGCAAAACAAATATGAATGTTCCTCCCTAATTCGATGTAAATAAAGAACTGTGAAGTTCTGACAAAAAATAAAAATAAAGAAGTTCTTATCTAATATGAATAGGAACCCATACATTTTATATTGCAGGTAGGGCTTTTACCCTAAACATTAGTCATAGTGACTTAGGCTTCAGTTGATCAGACATCAGCAGCTCACCCCAGAATCTTAGATCCCATCTTTGGAACCATCTCAGTTTTCCTGACAAAATGTGAGAACAACCCAAGTGCTCAGAAACAGATAACTAGATTTAAAATAAAAAAAGTAAACATACACAATGAAATACTATTAACTAAAGGAAAAAAAATTAAAGCTTACAATTTGCAGCTATGGGAACTAAGGGGTATCATGTTGAGTGAAATAAATCAGAAAGAGGGGCAGGTGCAAATAATCTTTTTTATATGTGGGTTACAAAAAAAAAAAAACATAGTAAAGGAACAAATGGCCAAAGGCAACAGAACTTGAGTCTTGCTCTACAAAACAGAGCTTACATGGAGAGATGTGAAGATGTAGGTTGAGAGGGGTCCCCAGGACATTGATGGAGGAAAGATGGTATTCTGGTGGTAGAGTAGACATGGAATTGGAAAAACTATGCACAGAATGATAATTTATAGTATTGTACTCAATAAAAATGGAAAATGTCTAGAAAATTTAAACAAATTTAAAAAGAGATAGAAAACTATTCCATTCTAATGAAATTTTACTAATGAACTTCAGAGCTACATTTTCATATTCAATTCTCAGGGTATTTTTAAACAATTTTTTTCTTACCTGCATGTAAGAATAGGGTCCTTGTTGTTAACATTGATGAGGAAAATCTTTAAATTCCCAACAGTAAACAGTCCTCCAGGATCAACCACCTTAATAACTAATGAGAAACTAAAAATGCAACCAAGACAAGATTGCTAAGACTTTATAGTACTAACAGGTTTTAACAGAAAAAGAATCTATTTGGTTCAGTTGCTCAGTTATAACAATTTGTTCATTTTATTAAAGTAGCAGACAACCCACATGTTCAACACAAAATGGTTGACACTTCCTGAGGAACCAAGTTAGTCAAATCTATTTGTAAAGCAGGCAAAATTGTCAAGAAGTAGTTAATCCCCATCTATAAAGAAAGACAAAGGGAATCATTTCACTTAAAAGAGCAAACAAATCAAAAAATAAAAATAAAATAATTAAAATTAAAATAAACAAAAAAAGAAAAGAGCAAACAAATCAATGGCTATAGGTTCTTAACTTAAACACTGACATTTCAATATTGAAAACTGGCAAGGGCAAATAATAAAATGCTACAAAATAATTGAATGAGAATGGGAAAATCATTATGACGGTTGAATGACTAAAGGGTTTTGATGTCATAAGAGACATTGATGGGTTTGAGAAATGAAAGAGTTTGAAATGAGAGACTTAGAGAATCCTGATGGAAAGATGATTGTTTGATGTCTATAAACTGTGACCTAGAGTAACCAATCTACTCAGATTTAGCTGAAACTGTCTTGCTTTAACAAAAAAAAACCTTTTGCACATTCTAGGAAGCTTCTCAGTTCCAGGCAAACAGGGGCAGTTGACACTTTCAGGGAAAAGGCATTCTATTTTTTATTGAAAGGTACTGGTAATTGAGAACAAAATAATAGTATCCTATTATCCATGAATTTAAACTAATTACCCCTCCATTATCCTCCTATTTAATAACCTTTACTATAAAAAGATAATTGTTTATGAGATGATTCAATAAAAATAAGCCAATCTATCATTAAGAAGAAAACTTTTTTTTTTTAGCAATTCTGGGAAGTATTTCTGACAAGAATGAAAGGAATAAGGCATAGACAGGATTTTATAATTTTGAAGACTTCAAATTCATTTGGTCTAGATGGATTCTGTAGAGTTGACTATAAGGTAGTTTAAAAAAAAATTAAGGATTTCATGGTCTCCTTTGAAGAAAGATAACTGAGGGACAGGAGCAGTGGCGCAGGGCGTAAGGCAGGTCTGTCTGCCTTGCATGCTAGCCTAGGACAGACCATGGTTTGATCCCCTGGCGTCCCATATGATCCCCCAAGCCAGGAGCAATTTCTGAGCACATAGTCAGGAGAAACCCCTGAGTAAGCAGCACTAGATGTGCCCCCCCAAAAAAAAAACAAATAAAAAATATAATTGATAAAATAAATGAAGCATTTTAAAATTTTCTTAATCCTACTTAAAGGTCTACTCAGTGACCCTAGAAGCTCTAAAGTTAAAAATTTTTAAAGGCTGGGGTCAGAGAGATAGCACAGTGGTAGGGCATTTGCCTTGCAGACAGCTGATCCGAACAGATGGAGGTTCAAATCCCGGCATCCCATATGGTCCCCAAGTGCCTGCCAGGAGCAATTTCTGAGTGCAGAGCCAGGAATAACCCCTGAGCCCCGCTGGGTATGACCCCCTCCCCCCAAAAAAGTTAAAGTTGAGTTAATATATTATGTATTCTCTATGGAATTTTACTGAAAAATCCATTGCAAGACCATAACCAAATAAGTATTTATTCAAACTCTTTGGTTGAATCAAAGAGCTTCTTTGTTTTTTCAGGATCATCTCTACTGATCAAAGATATTAAGAAATGGACAACTTTCATGACCACTTATTAAGACAAAGTTAAATTATTAGTTTATATCAATGACATTTACTCCCACTTTTTAGAATATCTTAAGACATAAAAATATCTTGAAATGTGCTGATGCTCAACCCTAGGCTGGGAAAAGAGCTAAAAAAGTAGAGCAAGTCCTTGGCATGCAGAGGGTCATGGTTTGATCCTTGATGCCAAATGGCAATACTCTCACTGCCAGGTATAGTTCTGGTGTTTCCTCAAGCTGAGAAGGAGGCCCACCTAAATAAAGAAAGATATTATGCACATTCCTCATTGTTCCCAGAGTTATTATGAGATTAGCTATTATGAGGCAGAAGTCAGGGAATAGAAATAAAAAAAATTGTGTAATTTCTACCAGAAATATGTAAAGATAACATAAATTTAGAGAGTCTTTACAAAGTTGGCAGGAGTAAGCATAATCCATTTCGAATTTTGAATCTGTGCTATTAAAGATGCGAACAGTGACAATATATTTCATCATCAACTTTTGAAATTGGGAAGAATCTTGTAAGATTCAGAAGCACCCTGATTGCAATAGCTTAAAAGGACCATTTTCCTGTCCTGTAAAACAATTGATGCAGAACATATGACTAAAAAGGATGCCATGAAATCTACCATAGAAATAGAAATAATTTCTATGCCAATAGCTAACCTTTGGTCAGAGACTGAGGAAAAAAGCAACTTTCAAAGTTTCTGGATTACATTGCAAATGAATTCTGTGCCCTAAATATCCAGGGGGAAGTTTCCCACCTTTCCAATGCAGCTTGCAAACTGCATCATTGAAATTATCTTGACATTTGTCTCTAAGCAAAGTAGATGATGCAGGGAGGGGTAAAAAGAGCCACATTCAGTAGTTAAATAGGCAATTGTCAGGCTAGTTTATAGATAATCATTTCATATTTAAGGCAAAGCCTATGCATCATTATTTGAGAGCACATTAAGGACAGATAGGGGAAATATTCACACCTATAGCATAATATAAACCAAAGGATGGGCATTTCTGGGAATAAAAAAGCCCAGAGCAGTATTTACCTTCTCGCTTCACTTTCAAAATCAAAAACTGCTGCTGTAGAAATTGTTCCAACACTGTTGATTGTGAAGCCAGAGCCCTCTGGGGAAACGGAGTACTGTTTATTCGACAATAAAGAGAAAAAAACATAAAATAAAATAAAAATATTGCAGATTCACCAATTGGTTCCCCAGTGATATTATGTGTACCTCCAAGAATCAACCTTGAAATCTCTAATGCTCAGGTCTACCCAAAGCCTGAAGTCATTCCCACCTCTGCTGCTTGTACCTGCACTCCACCCCCACCCCATCCACCCTTTGATAGACTCTCATTACACATAAAGACCAGGAAAAGAAAATTCTATGTTTTTGCTCTATTAAAAATATTTCCTTGTTAAGTTGTTAAGAAAACAACTCCATTCACTATAGTGTCACACAAACTCAAATATCTTGGAATCAACTTGACTAAAAATGTGAAGGACCTATACAAGGAAAACTATAAAACTCTGCTCCAAGAAATAAGAGAGGACACGTGGAAATGGAAGCACATACCCTGCTCATGGATTGGCAGGATTAACATCATTAAAATGGCAATACTCCCCAAAGCACTGTACAGATTTAATGCGATCCCCTAAAGATACCCATGACATTTTTCAAAGAAGTGGACCAGGCACTTTTGAAATTTATTTGGAACAATAAACACCCTCGAATAGCTAAAGCAATCATTGGGAAAAAGAATATGGGAGGAATTACTTTCCCCAACTTTAAACTTTACTACAAAGCAATAGTTATCAAAACAGCATGGTATTGGAATAAGGACAGGCCCTCAGATCAGTGGAATAAGCTTGAATACTCAGAGAATGTTCCCCAGACATACAATCACCTAATTTTTGATAAAGGAGCAAAAAATCCTAAATGGAACAAAGAAAGCCTCTTCAACAAGTGGTGTTGGCACAACTGGGTAGCCACTTGCAAAAAATTGAACTTAGACACCCAGCTAACATCATGTACGAAGGTAAAATCCAAATGGATTAAAGACCTTGATATCAGCCCCAAAACCATAAGATATATAGAACAATACGTAGGTAAAAACACTCCAGGACATTGAGGCTAAAGGCATCTTCAAGGAAGAAACTGCACTCTCCAAGCAAGTGAAAGCAGAAATTAACAGATGGGAATATATTAAGCTGAGAAGCTTCTGCACCTCAAAGGAAATAGTGCCCAAGATACAAGAGCCACCCACTGAGTGGGAGAAACTATTCACCCAATACCCATCAGATAAGGGGCTAATCTCCAAAATATACAAGGCACTGACAGAACTTTACAAGAAAAAAACATCTAATCCCATCAAAAAATGGGGAGAAGAAATGAACAGACACTTTGACAAAGAAGAAATACACATGGCCAAAAGACACATGAAAAAGTGCTCCACATCACTAATCATCAGGGAGATGCAAATCAAAACAACGATGAGATACCACCTCACACCCCAGAGAATGGCACACATCACAAAGAATGAGAATAAACAGTGTTGGCGGGGATGTGGGGAGAAAGGAACTCTTATCCACTGCTGGTGGGAATGCCGTCTAGTTCAACCTTTATGGAAAGCGATATGGAGATTCCTCCAAAAACTGGAAATCGAGCTCCCATACGATCCAGCTATACCACTCCTAGGAATATACCCTAGGAACACAAAAATACAATACAAAAACCCCTTCCTTACACCTATATTCATTGCAGCTCTATTTACCATAGCAAGACTCTGGAAACAACCAAGATGCCCTTCAACAGACGAATGGCTAAAGAAACTGTGGTACATATACACAATGGAATATTATGCAGCTGTCAGGAGAGATGAAGTCATGAAATTTTCCTATACATGGATGTACACAGAATCTATTATGCTGAGTGAAATAAGTCAGAGAGAGAGAGAAAAACGCAGAATGGTCTCACACATTTATGGGTTTTAAGAAAAATGAAAGACATTCTTGCAATAATAACTTTCAGACACAAAAGAGAAAAGAGCTGGAAGTTCCAACTCACCTCAGGAAGCTCATCACAAAGAGTGATGAGTTTAGTTGGATAAATAACTACATTTTGAACTGTCCTAATAATGAGAATGTATGAGGGAAATTGAGAACCTGTTTAGAGTACAGGCGGGGGTCGGGTGGGGAGGAGGGAGACTTGGGACATTGGTGATGGGAATGTTGCACTGTTAAAAAAAAAAAAAAAGGAAACACAAAGGGACTAAAGGACTAACAAGAGTGATTAAAAAAATATTTCCCCTCAATAAAAAAAAAAACAATATGTAAGCCACTATGATCAAAATAAAAATTATATTAAAAAAAATAAAAGCATAAAAAAAAATATTTCCTTCACCCTGACAGGATGGCCTCAGATGAAAGGCAATAGTTTTCTTTGTTGTAAATAACCCTATGGTGAAAAGAAAAGGAAATATTAGAAAAATTCATGGCTCAAGTTTGCCTGTCATATTTACAACTATTGGAAGTAGTAAGATTGTGCCTGATTGTGTCTTCATGTCTATTGAAATATCTTTTAGGATGTAATCAAATATCCTTTGTATATATCTTCCCAAACATAGATTACTCTGAATAAACTATGAGATCAAAAGGTGACTTAAAAGTTATAAATGATGCTTCTCTTATATCATTAGCTTAAAAAATGAGAAACAAACCTTTGTTGTTAACTGAAATGTTAGACATTAACTAGATGCCTTCTTTTCTATGTTCCTTCCCATGTATTTTTCTATGTATTTTTTATGTATTCCTTCCCATTCCACTTACTTTTATAGACCTATGAAGATGAATTAGTCGGAGAAATAGTTACCTCAGGTCTGGGTTTTCAGATTATTCTTTCTGAAGCAACTCTTTAATTAATTGCCCTCTTAAACATCAAATTCACTTCCCCAAAGAGATTGTTTGAATCACATTTATCAATAATAATGATTAAATTGCATCTCAATCACTGACTTCAGGACAGAAAAAATTTAGATTGAAGATCAGATGTGACCCCTCAATCCATCATGAAACCCAATCTGCATATTCTCCCGAATCTGAGTATGTGTTTCTAGGCAAAACACTGCCCTGCCTACAAAACCTTCAAGGCAAACTAAACAATCCATTAATTAAAAAATTCTCCTTAATATTTAGGACCAGAGTAATAGCACAGTGGTAGGCACTTGGCTGACCCAGGATGGACCTCAGTTCGATCCACGGAGTCCCATTTGGTCCCCAAGTCAGGGGTGATTTCTGAGTGCATAGCCAGGAGTAACCCCTGAGCATCACCAGGTGAGGCCCCAAAACAAAACAAAATAAAACAAAACAAAACAAAACAAACAAAAATTCTCCATAATAGGAAAGAGTTCATAGTATTAAGCAATCTTTGTGCCATACCTGACCTTCCCTCCTAGTGGTAAAACAGCTCCACCATTTTAGGTCATTTTCAGTTCATCTCCTTGAGACTTGCCTTCCTGTGTTTCCTGCACAACTGTCCAATTTATTAAATGTGCACAGAACAGCAAACCAGGTTCAATTCCAGGAGTTGTGAGGGGCATTCAAATCTTATATACAAGAGCTTAAAACCTCTGACTATGCACAAGCCCCTTCTTCAATAAATCCCTTGCTTCAATAAATTTTGGAGAAAAGTCTGACCTTTAGTGATTTTTTTCAGAGCTAAAGAACCTGATCATTGTAATAAACTGACCAAATATTATAAAGATTTTTTTTCTAACCTCTCATACTTGGTATTGACATAAAAGAAATAAAGTTCCAAATTGGAGTCGTTCATATAAGGCCCTACTGAACCTTAACACCTAACTACGATTTAACCTCTTCCAAAGTGGGATTTTTAATCGGTCAATTGCTAATTAACACAAGCAGAGTATTCCTAGTCTTGCACTATAAGAATGGTCACATGGAAGGTGATTTTTCTGTAAATAATCTGTCTTTTGTTAACACATTTATTCCACCCTTCTTCTAATTAGAAAAATCTTTCTTTTCCTGTAATCCCCTTTTCAGAGACTTTTTGACTTGCTACATGAACTGATGCTCACTTAATGAAACATTTAATAAAACCAACCAGATCTCTAAATTTATTCTAATGAATTTTGCTTTTTAGCAAAATGTTATCCAACATTTCTCACTTGTAACATTGCACCGAAAGCTAAAGTTAAATAAAAACTCATTGCATTCAGAGAAATGTGCTGACTGTTTTGATGAGAACTCAGAGATTATTTTGTTTGTTCAGTGATGCTAAAGATACACTTGGGGTGGGGGAGTAGTGGCAGGGAGCTGTAAAAAGAACTAGCCGAAATACTAGAGCATCTGTTCTTCTCATTTTATGTGTATAGGTACAGACAATACTTTATCAAGTTGTTTTTCATAGTATCTCATAGACTTTCATTCATACTCTCTTCTATTTGTTCTGCAAAGCTCTTCAAGCACACTATCTTGATTCTCAGAGCACCTTCTGTTATAGATATTGATAGTATCTCCATTATAGAAATAAGAACAGCAAGTCTTAGAAAATTTGGATACATTTTTCCAAATCTAAAAGTGGAGCTTATTTTCCATAATGACCTTGCATGTTCCTAAGGAAAAAAAAAATTTACAAAAAAAGGATAGATATGCTCCAAGTTTTTAGATTCATAAAATTCAAATGATTTTTAAAAGCCAATGGAAAACTCCCTGAGTGAATTAATACCAAGAGTTAATTACATCAAGGACTGCTGACTTAATAATTGAGTAGATTCAGAGATAATTTAATAAGAAAAATTAAATCCAGACAGACTGCAAAGCAACCTGGAAATCATTTGGAGGAATTAGTGACCTTTTAATTTATTGACTTTCTGATGAATCATTGTTTTCAAATGAATTTAAATTCATCCTATCTATTTCTACATATATAAATAGGATGGAATTGATCTCTGCTTTTTCTTTGAAACAATGTTATAAGAAAATATTAGCACTAAAGAACTATAGAACAATCAATGACATGTTTACTTTTACAGAAAATACAAGTATAATGATCCTTTTCATAGTGGTAGGATAGAGATAGGCTTGTAGCTACATTACTTAAGAGTGTTTACAGGCATCAGTTATGGTTATATAGAAATGTGTATGATTTTATAAAGGCCCCACAGTTATGGTTGTTGTCACTAAAAACTTTTGCACTCTCCTAATCAATTTCAGTATAACACTGCTGTCAGCAATTTTTTGGAAGCGGTACATAATGGGAAGTTATGTTTTTATGAGAGTTAATTTTTCATGAACGAAGATTGTATTTAAAAAATGATAACAGATATGAGCAACTCTTGCCATTGTTTAGGGGAGGTTCGAAGCTGGTGGTTGCTAGGCAGCAGTCAAGCAGCCATCACTGGGAAAGCCATCTAAATGAAAACTTCCGTGAGCAGGAAGGCAGTCCAAGGAATGAGAAATTAACTCTCTGTGTGACCAGACAACCAAATTAATTTCCCTCTATTTATTTATAACACCATCAACTAACTAAGAAATCTTAACCTTAAGAGTAATAATAGCTATCCTGTTTCCAGAATACAAAGCTTGAAAATAGCCTAGAAGGGAGTATATGTGGCAAGGGGAAATGTCCTCAAAAATAAGTTCACTTCATTTTCTAAAAGACTTGTTTATTACACAGTGGCCATGTTCACAATTGAGCCAGCTCTATAGACTTACTCTTTTCTAGAAAGAGGTGTAAAAACCACGCTGTATAAAATCATAGGTACACCAACCACACAGCAGAAAGATGGCAATCTGTGAAGGAGATGGCAAACCAAACCTCCATCCCATCTGCCAAAGCCATGCATGTCATATCCATCACCTGTAATTGTCACTTTACCTATGGCCCTGCTTCACCACTCCTCTATATTCTTTATAGAGACATCAATCTTACCAAATTCTAGGTATGCCAGTATTTTAGCTAATAGCACCAGGGTTTTTTTTGTTTTATGGTTTTTTTGGTTTTTTTTTTTTTTGGTGTGAGTGCCTTCCACCCTCCACTCCCATATTCTCCTATTTCTGAGAGACATGGCAGCTGAGAACACATTCCACAAAAGCCACAATATCAATAATAATGATATGAATTCCTAGACAAATTCATTTTTTAAGCTATTATCCCCATAGGAACACACCAATAGAGATGCCAATGTATAGTTGAGGTCACTTAATATTTGGAAACAGATGAAGTAACAGAATGGTCAGCTGGTAATGTAAAACATTAAGAATGATAATTAAGAATGACCTCATTGAAGATACAATAATTTTATTAAATTTGCTTGTCACTGTATATTTTTAATTTTTGTATTTTTTCTTTTTTAATTCTATTCTTTTTAAATAAGTTTGTTCTCACTAATCTGGAAGCAAATTCTCTGTAAATCTGGTCAGCTATGTCAATTATGTAATGCATTTTTTTAAATAAAATAAGTTTAATAGTAAAATGTCTTAAGTTTATTTGTTTTGATTGAGAAATAAAAAATCTGTGCAAAGCAAAGTGACTGAGAAATACATTCTCATTGTTAATAGAGGTAAAGGGGAAAAGAAAGGAAGGAAATGAATAAAAATAAAGGAAAATAAGGACTAAGAAGTAAAGGAGAATGGACAGAGAGGAAGAAAGGAAAGAAAGCCTAAGATAAATTCCTGAGAAGTTTTTAATCTGAAAATCCAACAGAGGATAAATCAGCAAAGAAAGTAAAAAAGATAAGAATAAAACAAGAGTTTATTAACTTAGGGTAAATCAATAATATTGTTTATGTAATATAATTTATCATCATAATAAAATTGATTCTCTTAAAATAATCTCTTAAATCATGCTTGCTATGCAATAGATTTACTTAAGGAACTTAAAACATCTAATATTCAGACAACCTCTACACTGACAAAAATCAGAATCACAGAAGATGTAAGTTGGACATCTATAATTTTTTTCATTCTGCATCATTTACAAAAGCAGCTACATCTGAGAGATATTAATACACTATAACCCATTATTTCTCACACATCAATACACAAATATATTTAGGTCCCACATTTTCATGAAATGGAGAAAGTAATTCTTTCTCATGTTTTCTCCTGATGGGCTACAGCAGAATTCCAATCATAGCTTATATAGATACTCCTACAGCCTTGGATTTTGGTATCACCTTCAAATGTTTTCAGAAAGATCTTCTGAGATTCTAAAAAAGTGTGCATGTGATTTATTAAGTGCTTCGGGAGAATACAGATGAAACTGGAGGGAGCTGAACAGGGAAGAATCAGCAGCAAAACCAACATAAAAACTCAAAAGCTCACATGGTTTCAGCCTGGTTGACTAGAGAAGCTCAGCATAAGGATCTTTAGTCTCAGAGTTATTTTCAACCAAGAAAAAAGTCAAGGTTACATACACAAAAATCCAACAAAGCACATTTTTTAAAGATTTTCTTTTTCAAACATTTTGTGATTGGGACAGCATCCCTCTGGCAAATAAAAAATCTATCTAACATAGTATAATCTCACTCATTTATGGAATATAAGAAAATTAAATATAGCATGGTAATAATATCCAGAAACAACAAAGATGAGGATCAGAAGGACCAGTCCATGTCAGGAAGCTTACCACAAAAAGTGGTGAGTGCAGTTAGAGAAATAATACCAACAACTATCATGATAATGGTAGTGAGTGATAGAAATATAATGCCTGTCCCAACTACAGGCAGGGGGTGGGAGAGGAGGGAAATGGGAAACATTAGTGGAAGGAAAGTTGCACTGATGAAGTGGATGTACATTTTATGACATAAGCCCAATTACGAACATAATTATAACTCTGATGCTTAAATAAAGAAAAACAAAGAAAGTCAGCCATGAACAATTTTGTAACTGCTGTGCTTAAATAAATAATAAAAGAAAACAGCTATCTAAGAAACTGTACCAAAATACAAGGCTTTTATAATTAGTATGAGGATGGGGCAAGATTTTTTTTTCTGGTAAAGCAACCTTTTCTTAGGAATGTTATGTTGGGGTCTTATGATGCAAAACTATTTCACTAGTGCTGATCTGGAGACTCCAAATTAATTCATATTAAATTCCACTTTGGAAGCCAAAGACACAGTGAAAGGATTTAAGCACTTATCTTCCATATAGTGAGAATTATTCCTGAGTTGCCCCCAATCATTGCTAGCTGTGGCCCAAACAAAAATAGAAACAAAACTTTGGCCTTGAATTTAAAAATATATTACTTACAAACAGTAAGGGAAGAGAAGTTGAGGCAATGAAGAAGTGAGCTAGAAGTGACTTAGGGCCAGTGGTCTTAGATGTGTTTGGGTGGGTGTGTGTGGGTGTGTGTGTGTGTGTGTGTGTGTGTGTGTAGAAAGAGGCAGTGTATAGTACAGTATCTTTATACATTAAAACTATAAACATTAATACTTTTGCTATCATGTTACCTGAAATATTTTAATTGGAAAAAAATCAAAAACAAAAGTCTACTTTGTGGGATACAGAGAAATATAAAATAGTGAATTTGGTTTCTGTGGATGCTACCAAACTCATCAAGATAGTTCCACCCATGCATGACAGAAAGCTTGCCACAAATAGTGGGTGATAGGTCAGAGAAGAGACCACTGTGACATTGATAGTTGGAAATCATCTCTCTGGATGAGAATGGGGAGCTGAAAGAGTTAAAGAGATAGGCTCGGTACCACTCAATAACAATATTGCATACCAGTGTCTAAAAGAGTGTGGGGGGAGATGAAAGAGAGACAGACAGAAAAATAGAGGAAAAATGTTTGCCACGGAGGGCATTGGGAAGGACAAGAGGGAAATTGGTGGCATTGGTGTTGGGAATTGTGCACTGGTGAAGGGTGTTGTACATTGTATGACTGAAACTCAGTCATGAACAATTTTGTATCTAGAAAGAAAAACCCAACCAGGGTGTTTAAATAAAGTAATCAATTAAAAAATAGACTGATCCTGGCATCTCTAGCATAGAGATCATCTAGGATCTAGGATCATCTAGCATAAGCAATTTTTAGCTATACCACAGAAAGACAAGTGTAAACGAGTACCCCCATTGAATTGAGATGTGCAAAGATGAGGTTGAAGCAATAGTTCAGTGGGTAGGGCATTTGTCTTGTATGCAGCCAAACTCTGTATGGTCCCCAAGTTCCCAGGAGTGATCCCTGAGTGCAGACCGAGGAGTGAACCCTGAGCAATGCTGGGTTTGGCCCCAACACAAACAAAACACAGAGATCAGCTGCTTTTTCTGGAAGAGATATATTTGTTTATGAGACCACAGTGATAGTCTAGCAGGTAAGGCGCTTGCCTTTCACGTAGCTGGCCCAAGTTTGATCCTCAACATCCTATATGGTTCATCAAGCACTGCCAGGAGAAATTATTGACTGCAAAGCCCGGAGTAAACCCTGAGTTCTGCAGAGCATGGTCCAAAAACAAACAAATAAAAATATGGAAGTACATCCTACAGCGAGCACTGGTGTGTGTGAATACCGCAATGTTTTTTTTTTTTTTTTTTTTTTTTTTGGCTTTTGGGCCACACCCGGCATTGCTCAGGGGTTACTCCTGGCTGTCTGCTCAGAAATAGCTCCTGGCAGGCACGGGGGACCATATGGGACACCGGGATTCGAACCAACCACCTTTGGTACTGGATCGGCTGCTTGCAAGGCAAACGCCGCTGTGCTATCTCTCCGGGTCCGCAATGTTTTTAGCTTAAAGATTACATTGCAGATGACATGAAAAGTTATTAGACCTGTTCTATTTTAAAGTTTTTGTGTGTTTGTTTGGCTGTTTTGGGTTTTGGGTCACACCCGGCAGTGCTCAGGGGTTACTCCTGAGGATTTATGCTCAGAAATCGCTCCTGGCAGGCTCGGGGGACCAAATGGGGTGCCGGGATTTGAACCACCGTCCTTCTGCATGCAAGGCAAACACCCTACCTCCATGTTATCTCTCCAGCCCCATATTTTTTTTTATTTTTTATTTTTTGTTTTTTGAACCACACCCGGCGGTGCTTAGGGGTTACTCCTGGCTGTCTGCTCAGAAATAGCTCCTGGCAGGCACGGGGGACCATATGGGACACCGGGATTTGAACCAACCACCTTAGGTCCTGGATCGGCTGCTTGCAAGGCAAACACTGCTGTGCCCATATTTTAAAGTTTTTTTTTTTTTACAAGAAACAGGACTTTTCTATACTTCTCTTCCTCACTTAGTATTAGAGAGATGTTGTTGGAAGACTTGAATTCTCAGTCTCTTCAGAATTTTAAGTACTGTGCTCTTTCACTGAAAAATCAAAGCATCTATCTTAAAGGTGAGGCTGGAATCAACAGACAGTAATTGTACAAAGGGACCCAAGGGGATCTGAGAACATCCATGTTGTCCATTACACTGCATATTTGGAGGAACTACCCCTGGTGATGCTTAAGGCTTACTCCTATATCTGCACTGAGGAATCACTCATGCTTGAGCTTTGGGGAATGCCAAGGATCAAACCCAGGTCTGTAGCTTGCAAGGCAAATAGATGCCTTACCTGCTCTGCTATCACTGTGGTCCCTAGTCTAACCATTTTTGGCAGTACTAGGAATTAAATCCCAAGCCTATGAGGCATCTACTGAGTCACATCTTTGTCCTCCACTTGCCACCCCCACTTGAGAAGTCACTAAAGCTTCATTACAGCAACTGAAACATTGTTTTGTTGAATCATGCTAGAATGATGAGTTAGTGCGTTAAGAAATCAATCACTGAGCTAGAGAGATGACTCAAAAGGCTGGTTTTGCGTGTAAAAGAGCTCTGCATGATCTCCTAAGCACCACTGGGTGCAAACTCTGAATGACTGGTCCTCTCTAGCCCCCAAAACTTCAAAGCATTCTAAAGTTCCCTTAGATATCAAAGTTCTCATTTTCTTGAGGCAGGCATCAGTAATCAACTCTGGAACTTTTCTAACCTGGGTTCACAGCTTTTTATCAATATAATTCTTTGCATATACTTGACCAATTTATTCAGAATTGAAGTGAGCCAACTCCTAGAGAATCATATGACCTGCATGTTCTCAGAAAATAACTTTAATATAGGGGCTGGAGTGTGACATTTGCCTTGGATACAGCCAACCCAGGTCTGAATCACTTTACCCAAAATGATTTCTTGAGCTCTTCCTGGAATGATCCCTAAGCACAAAATCAGAAGTAATCCCTGAATACTATGAGGTGTGGTCCAAAAATTGAAAGTAAATAAATAATGATTTTACTTTATTTAAAGAAAATGCATCCTATAGTTGACATAGTTGACCATAATACATATTTCCAGATAAGTGAGAACAAAATTATTGAAAAAATAGAAAGAAAATGTAAAAAAGGAAGAGAAGTTTAATAATTAAAGAAAAATGCGGGGCCGGGAAGGTGGCGCTACAGGTTAGGTGTCTGCCTTGCAAGCGGATGGACCGCGGTTCGATCCCCTCGTGTCCCATATGGTCCCCCCAAGCCAGGGGTGATTTCTGAGCGCATAGCCAGGAGTAACCCCTGAGCTTCAAATGGGTGTGGCCCAAAAACAAAAAAAAATGAAAATATTAAACAATAAGAAATAAAAATACAGTAGTAGCACATTTGTGAAAATTATAGTATCTTCAATAAAGTCATTAATACAATGGAAGAAGGTTTAGTAAGCTCTTCTTGTTAGCTGTCCATTCTGTTAAATTGGTGTGTTCTTATAGGGATAACAGCATCAAACAAATGAAGTTGTCCAGAAATTTAAAGTACTATTACTGATATTGTGACTCTAATGGAGGTATACAGAGCTGCCAGGCTTCCCGGAAGAAGATACTGGGAGTGTGCCCACACTTGCTCCAAAAAGCCTGGGTGATAACATCCCCAAAACCGGTGTGCCTGAAGTTTGGTGAGATTGGTGACCCTGAAAGAAATTAAAGAGGGTCCTTGATGAGGAAGGCCAACATTAAAACAGTGATGGAGTGATGGAGGCAACAAGTGTGGCTTTGGCAAAGTAGGGTGTTAGCATGCCCTCTCCTCATGAGATGGCCAACTTTCTGCTGCGTGGGCCTGTGTACTCATCATCTTTCATGGCTCGGTTTATATCTCTTTTGAGAAAAGAGTGAGTCTTTGGAGCTGGCCCAGTTCTAACATTGCAACTGCAGTTATGGGTGTGGTTACGACTGCCAGGATTCCTGCAAGAAGGAAAATACAGGGAATGGGGGTGTGTCTGGTCTCCTCCAGGAAGCCCTGATGTTATCAGCTCAGAGACTGGCACACCTGAGGTTTGGTCAGGTAAGTGACCCTAAAGAGAATCATAGAGGGAAAAGGAGGCAGGGCACTGGAAAACAGTGATTCTGGGTGATGGATCCAGCAGGCATGGTTTCTGCAGGGTAGGGACTGGCTTGCCTTCTCCTCCCAAGTTTGCTAGCTTTCTGCTTTGTGGCAGGTGTACTAAATAAATTTTAATATGGTTAGGAGTCTTGCCTTACATGATGCCCACCCAAATTCAATCCCTAGTACCCCACATTGTCCCCTGAATCAGCCAGGAGTAATCCCTAAATGCAGAGCCAGGAATAAATCCCAAGAATCCCTTACCCCTGGGGAAAAAAATAAAGAAATAAGTTTAATATTGAAAAACAAGAAAGACTTTTTAAAGCAGTTTATTGATTGATTGATTGATTGATTGATTGGATTTTGGGGCCACACCCGGGATATTCAGGAGTTACTTCTGGCTCTGCGCTAGGAAATCTCTCCTGGCAAGCTCTGGGGACCATATGGGACACCAGGAATAGAACAAGGTTCATCCTGGATCAGTAGCATGCAAGGCAAATGCCCCAACGCTGTGCTATCTCTCCAGCATCAAGAAAGACTATTCTTAGGAAGAAGGTCAAATTACAGGCCAATAAAGTCACTTGTGGAATGCTTCTCTAAGACATGCTCCAATGTCTTCATAAGGTTAAGACATGGGCCAGAGTGATACTAGTGCTTGTAGAACATTTGCCTTAACCAAGGCCAATACAGATTTGATCCCTGATATTTCATATGGTCCCCCTCAGCAATGCCATGGGTGACCCTGAGTGCAGAGCTCGGAGTAAGCCTTGCACACTACTGGGTGTGGAAAATATACATATATATGTATTCACATATGTACATACATACACATGTTTGTATATGTCTGATTTAAGGATTCTTCCTACATGTACTTTTCCTGCATTAAGTTTTTCGGGGACAATAGGTAAGTGAAACATTCTTTACATCTTCATTAGTAAAAGCCCAGAGGAATGTGTCAGTTTTAATTGGGAGTACAATTCTTAATTCCCTTAAGTTATTTACAATACTAATTCCTGCATCCTGGGTCATATCCACAACGGTTTTGATTTAGTCTGAAAAGGGATCATGGTATCTCTGTTCTAAAAGCATTCAGGTTATTTTATTATTGCCTTAAACATAAAGATCCACAGTAAAAATTAGCATAAATTGCCATGATATTTCTCAATTGTCTCAGGAAATGGTTTAAGGAGACTTTCAAATAAAGTAATAAATTTTTCCAATATCAAATTTTGCTCATAATTTATTTTTAAATCATCAAAAATATCTTTTCATACACAAACAGTTAAACATTTTGGTGTTATTGGTCTTCTATATGTATTGACTTGGAAATAGCTAATCACTGCTAATCTTTTCATTTGTTTTTTGTGAATAAATTATTGATTTCTTTTCGCATTTCCTTCACATACTTACTTTTCAAAATGTATATTCTCACAATAGCCTTTGTCCATAAAAATACAAAAGATATATATTTGCAAGTTGAAGGCAAAGCAGGAGTTTTCTGTGGAATATTTGGGCTATTTCATATTACAACATAGGTTAGAAATAATTTACTCCTGGCTAATAATGTATATTACAAACTTGCATGCCATCTTGTGGAGGATGGTGCAAGTTTTTCAAAGATAGAATAAATACTACCAAAATGTTTATTAAAAATATGATTGTGATTGTTCTCCAAACATCTGCCTTTCTTTCATGTTGAGAATTAAATTTTTTTTCTAGGCAATTAAAGCTTTTCTTGAAATCACTTTGCCAATTGCATACTATTTCAACCAAAATTGCTCTTTAGCTTGAATAACACAGATAATTGTCTCAATTCTCCATTTCACCACATCTCAGAATCAAGAACAAGACCTGTTTATGTAAAGGAAGATGCAGCTGCAGATAAACCAGATTCATAAGAGGGTTGATATGTCTACACTACCAAAATTAATTAGATAAAAATAAATCATTCCCTGGCTTATGTTCATTTTAAAATGAAGTTTTTTAAGTTAATCTTTTCCATCTGTTACAAAAGATTATCCTTTCAATGGATTTGAGCAAAGATTTGTATAGGTGGGTACTATCCAAATGAAGCCAAGTTAATTTCTGATTAACTTTTCAAATATAAACTACAAAACATTTTTGTTTGTTTTGTTTTGTTAGACCCTTCAACACAGCTGTTGAGTTTGAATAAGATAATCATGCTGAATTCACATTTTCCTTCTGTAAATAGACTCACATTATAATAACCTATATATCCAACCTTTTGACACTCACAATCAAGATTTTGGTTTTTGTGGTTTTGTTTGGTTTTTGTTTATTTTTAGTTTTTGTTTTTGCTCTTTTCGTGTATGTGAAACAAGGTAATTTTTATGAAACAAAACTTGTTCAAAATAAACTTGAGCAGAGAAAGAGAGGGAATATGTTCAAGAGAGAAACACTGACTTCCCCACAGAGAAAATAAGCCAGTCAAAGAAACATAGAAGCAAGGAAAGTGAAGGATACATATCAAAGTACACGGGCTTGAAGAACAAGCCACCAAAGCATGTTTTAAGGAAATCAAGAAGAACACTTAGCTTTTTGCAGTAAGATAGCCATTAACTTTCTCCCCCTCAGCAACAGGCTCTGAATCAAGTTCATCAACACACTAAAACTCACGGAGATACCAAACTCACACAGAAATTCTAATTTTGATGTAGTAGATTATCTAGTTTGTTTCCTCACCCAACATTCTCCAGTATATCTTTGATCTCTTCTTCTGAATAACTCACTGTCCTTTCTTGAGACTAGCAGATTCATGGCCTCTCGAGAAGAAAAAAAAACTACACAACCTATAGCTTCTTTTCTCTCCCCACTCTCTGCTGCTTATTAGGCTTACTATTTCACTGAGAAGTATAGAAGCAATCAAAAGAAAACGTCTATTGAAACACATCCATTTCTTTTTTTTTTTTGGTATTAACGACTTTACTGGTGATACAATAATTTTCACAATATAAACGGCTAATGAACACTTCTTCTTTTTCCATCTTTTGTTAATGTTAATTCTCTTTTTGTTTCTTTTATTCTTTGTGTGTGTGTGTGTGTGTGTGTAGTGTGTGTGTGTGGTGTGTGTGTGTGTGTGTCGTGTGGTTTTTGGGTCACATCCTACAGTGCTCAAGGGTTCTGTGCGCAGAAATCACTCCTGGCAGGCCTCGGGGACCATATGGATGCCAGAATTTGAACCACTGTCCTTTCTACATACAAGGCAAATGCCCTCCCTCCATTACTATCTCTCCAGCCCCTCTATTTTCTTTCTTCATTTTTATTGTGGTCAAAGTGAATTACAATTATTTCACAGAATATTTAAGGACACTAACTGACAATGAATAAGGGGCATTCCACCACTAGGAACACATCCATTTCTTAACCTTTCCTTTTAATTTTTTAAATAACAACTTCACTTTACAGAATATATTAAAACCCTCCTTGTTTATTTTAGCCCTGAACACTCTATGACATCTCATATAAAGAAATATAGTCAAGACTGAGAGATAGTACAGCAGCACTTGCCTTGCAAGCAGCTGACCACAGGACCTAAAGTGGTTGGTCTCGAATCCCGGCATCCCATATGGTCCCCCAATGCCTGCCAGGAGCTATTTCTGAGAAGACCAGCCAGGAGTAACCCCTGAGCACCATATATATATAGTCAATATCTCTTCTACTAAAATATAAACCCGTAAAAGCAGAAACTATTGTCTATTTTCTTCACCATCATTTTTTTTTTTTTTGTATTTTTTGAGCCACATCTGGTGGTGCTCAGAGGTTACCTCCTGGTTCTGCACTCAGAAATTGCTTCAAAGCTTAAGGGAACATAATGGAATTGCCGGGGATCAAACCTGCATCCATCCTGGGTCAGCCGCGTTGCAAGACAAATGGCCTTACCGCTGTGCTACCACTTCAGCCATTCACCACCATTTTTCCTAGAACAATAAAATACTTGGCCCCAATATTTCAATAACAACTATGAAGTGATAATAAAATAAAAATAGAAATAAAAACTAGTATTTCTACTAATATTTCTTCTAAATTATATAATACTTTCATATTCCACATTCCTCACTATTCCGAATACCTTTAATTGTCAAGCTCTTCACCTATCTACCCATCGCTATGACCCGCAGACTACTCAAGTATTGCTACTATGTCCGACATTTATTTTCTTCTATCTACATGTACATAAATATATGATATGATTTCTCATCTTTCAAATAAAAAACTTTTTTTAATTCTACACCTTCAAACAATTTTTTTGCTCTGCATTTAGAAAAAATTCTTTGGAATTTGTCCTTTCTTGTTACTCTACTACTTGCCTCAGGACTCCATTCTTGAAATGTCTCCAAACCTTTTATTCCACAGTTTCAGTAAGCTACTTTCACTAGCAAACTCACCAAAGATCTCTGTTGATTAAGACACTGTGAACAGTTCTGTGTCAGGCTACATATCTGACTTCTGTATCCGTTAACAAACTGCCTCATCAGTGATCAGTCTTTCAGTTCTTATCTATCTTCACAGCTAAAAACAGCATTTGATCTAACCCCCTCTTGAGATAATGTCTTCTGGGAGATTCTTAAATCTCCTGATTTTTCTTTTACTTTACACTTTTCTATCTCATGTTTCTCAATCTTCTTCCTTTATTAACTTCCAAATCATTGGGACTCCATCAAGCGTTTTTGAATTTTTGTCATTTTTCTTTTGTATCCATACCTTCTCTCTGCAATACTCATTTCATCCCAAGTTATAAGTACAATGTCCAGTAGCTACAACAAAATTGATACTCTGACCTTCATGTCTGGTCTGTTTAAAATATTTTAATCTAGCATACCTGCTCTTGGGTTTTCAATCTCATCGAGTTCCATCCCAAACCATTATTTTCCTTCTCAACTCCACTTATCTTCAGCAAGCTGCCTTAAGGCAAAAACCCTAGACATATTAGTATATATCTATATATATATATATATACATATATATGTTCTTTTTCATCTGAATTATATTAGTTATTCCTCAAATCAGAGCTTCACAAAATTACTTGGCCTGTTACCCCCCCCCTTTCAGTAAAAAAAAAAAAGTTTACTCACCACCCCCTGGAAATCTAATTTTTTAATTGAACAAACAGGAAGAAGTCCCTGTTGTACCTGAGGATATTTCCTCTACTATCCCCATTACAGTATCTATCCTCTTTGAAAAATTTTGTTCTAAGTGTTGTTGCTCCTTTCAGTTTAGCCTTTTTATAATAAGTTCTTTTTCCACACTAAACCAAAATGATCTTTTGAAATTGTAAACTAACATGAAAGCCAGAGAGATTGAATAAGTATTAAGGTACTTACTTTTCATCTATTCGACCCCTGTTTGGAATTTCAAGCACTTTATTTTGGTCCCCCAGAGCACACAGCTAGGAACAGCCCCGTGTGCACCACTGGATATTACAATTCACCAATAAATGTAAATAATATTGCTTAATTCCCTACCCAAATTTCCAATAAAATCTCAACATTAATCAAAATAAGTCTATAGTTAGTTTTTAACAATGTATAAAAGAAACTAAGTAGGGACTCACTAGTAGAACTTAATATTGCACCTGTGAGGTCCTTGCTCCAATCATTGGCTTCCCCACATACATTAAAATAAAACCTATGTAATGTGGTTGATAGCTACATTGGCAACATTATCTTTCTAACCCTCTTCTTTCACTTCTTTAAGTCACATTGATTTCTTTGCGATTTTAAATATCCTAAATCTAAGGACGTTTGCACCTATGTTCCAGTGTTCAGAATCTATCTTTGATGATATACCCATGCTATCCAAAGATGCATGCATGAGTTCCTCCCTCACTTCATTTCAGTTCTCTGAGGGAATCCTTGGAAAGGCATTATGGACATATAAAATCAAAATTAACATACACTGTCATTCACTTCTCATGCTTCTCATACACTTTACTCTCCTTGTCCTTAATTTAATAATTCCCACACCACTTACTAGTTGATATGATGTTGTTTATTCATACGTGGGATTGATATAATTTTTTTCTCACCAGACTTTAAGAAATGCACATGGTTTATCTGTATCTAATTCATATGTTTTCTTTGTTATCTAGGACAGTAATGAAAATATGGCACTTCAAAAAGTCATTCACTCATCTTTTCTCTTTTTGTTTGTAATTTGAGGAGGGCCCCCCCAAACCCAAAGGTACTCAGGGATTACTCCTGGCTCTACACTCAAAGATCAGTCCCAGGAAGACAGGATATTGGAAGTACTATATGGGATGCAAGGTACTAAATCTGGGTCAGCCTTGTGCAAAATAAGCACCTTCCCTTTTTTACTATTGCTTCAGCTCCTCAAGAACTATTTATTCAAAGGATAAATTAAGGTTTCAAAACAGTTCTAACTATTTTGAAATAAGCTTTGGGAAATTATATGCAATATCAAAACATTTTAACTTATCTTCTCTGAAAATGTACTATTTTATGATCTTTCATCGAATTTAATTTCAATTTATTATGCACTTCCTAGATACCATATTACTTTTTCAAAAAAAGACAGAAAAACTTTGGTTTTATGGAGCTTATTGTTTTGTGATAAAGCCTTTTTTTGATAATGACAATACAAGATTAGTGTTATAAAAAACAAGAAGTAATAATTTTGCAAATCAGCAACTCACTCTAACTACCTAATTTTTTTGAACAATTTCTACTCCTTTTGGAGAGAGGAGTGGTATAGGATTACATCCAATGTTGCTCAGAAGCTATTCCTAGCCCTGTGCTCAGCGCCCCACTCCTGGCAGAATTCAGGAAACCATTAAGTAGTGACAAGAAACAAATCAGATTTGCAGTTTATAAGGCAAGCTTATCATTCCGACTCCATGAAACAACTTCTACTTCTATAAAAAATTTTCAAGGACAGGGAAAGTTTTAATACCGATCAACATGGGACAAAAGGAGAAAAACATTTTGAACTAATCAAATTATAAACAGGATTTTAAATTCTGTTTGCAGTTGTGTTTGTTTGCTTGTTTAGGGAGCAACACCTGGAGGCACTCAGGAGTTACTCCTGGCTCTGTGCTGGAAATCGCTCCTGGCAGGCTGGCTCAGGGGATTATATGGGGATACCAAGAAATCAAATCCAGGTACCCTCTTGGGTTGGCCGGGTGCAAGGTAAACACCTAAGCCCCTGTGCTATGACTCCTGCCCCTAATTCTGTTGACAAAGTTTGCATCCTTTTTATAAAGTTATATAAGCAAGCTTTATATTTGAATTTTTGACAAGTTAAATTTAGACTTGACCAATTTTTACAGGACTGAATTAATAAGGACAGATTTATTACAGTAAGTAGCATTTTTTATAGACTATAGCATCCAATTAAGGTATTTATAATAGCAAATCTAAACTAAATCATCCTTCCTCACTCACAAACTTTGTAGTTTTCCAGAACACTCTCCTTCCCACCTACAGTTCTGCAAATCCTATGTGGCCTAGGCTTAAGTCAATCAATATATTATGATTTGCTTTAACACAATGATTGGTTAAGGGTTGACACATAAACCAATCAGAAACTATGAAGTTGCTCTGACCACTTAGGAAAGATGATTCAAGAAATGCTAAACTATGCTAAGACAATAGGAATAATTCTACAATTAATTGTTAACAAGTGGCAGGCAGAAAAAATTAAAGGTCCTACGGCCTATTATAGTTGAGTGAGATGACGAGTCTTCTCAATTATTGAAGCCTCAAATTTCGTTCAGATTAAGTTTTTCTCTTAGCTGCAACCATAGGAATTTGACTTTCAAGAGGAAGAAATAGACCCTTACTTATCGATTATATCTTGCAAAACATATACATAAGTGACACAATAATACTTAGAACAATTAGCTACATTTTACCTATATGACATAATTTCTATCCCATATATGAAACTTTAAAAACAGGAATGTCGATGCTATTTAAAAAGATAACATGGCTTTATCCCCTAAAGTAGTTTATACTAAAAAAACAAGCTATTGAGATCAAAATTGACATCCCAAATTACAAAGAAAAATTTACATATTCAAATTTCCAACTCAATACACTCATCTTTCTCTCCCCTTTAATGTTTGTTTTACAGCTGAGTTATAAAATAGGAGTGTATAATTAAAAATCCTCAGATCTATAATTATAAGCTTTTCTTGCAGTATAATTGTTGAGTCTTTTGATGATTGCATCACTAATTATGCCCCTTAGAATTTCTAACTATCACTTTCATTGTAAAATTCTGATCATAGATTTCACTCAATATATATAACTGAATAAAAAATATTGTTTATTTCCACATAATCTGTGGCCTGTATTGATTTATTGAACTTATTTTCTCAAAGAAGGACGAAAACTGAAAGCATCAAAATAGATTTGTATGTGTTTTTAAATGGTATATCATTTTTCTCTTCAAAATATACTGTAAAATTTTCTAAATTTATTTTCATTGGGTTTTTTAAATATTTAATAAATTACTAAAAATGTTGATTTATCTGATAACTCCCATAATCCATCACTGTCTAAAATTAAATATGCACTTATTAATTGAATAATTGATTATAAAATAATTATTATTTAAGACTTTTATTCACTGACTTAAGGATGATGTGGAATAAAATATTTTACCTTCGGGGCGGCGGGCGGTGGCGCTCGAGGTAAGGTGCCTGCCTTACCTGCGCTAGCCTAGGAGACGGACCGCGGTTCGATCCCCCGGGCGTCCCATATGGTCCCCCAAGCCAGGAGCGACTTTATCTGAGCGGCATAGCCAGGAGTAACCCCTGAGCGTCACCGGGTGTGGCCCAAAAAAAAACAAAAAAAAAAAAAAAATTTATCCTTCATAAAGAACTAATAAACCCTAGTTCATGAAAATATTCAAATCTTATCCTAATTTCATCATTCCTACCTACTAGTCTACACTTATTCTCTTCACTGTCTTGCTATGCTGCTTTTCCTTAAAACCTGGGAGAAATAAACAAGCACTTACATTTTTTAAAAGATACTTGTATGGGACCAGAGCGATGGCACAGTGATAGGGTGTTTGCCTTGCACAGGGTCGAGCCAAGATGTACCTGGGTTTGATCCCCTGAGCCTGCCAGGAGCAATTTCTGAGCACAGAGCTAGGAGTAATTTCTTGAACTATTGCGGGCTATGGCCCAAAAACAAAATAAAAAGAAAACAAAAAGTTCCTTATAGTAGCTTTGTGTTATCTCATTAATACTCTCTATTGATTGCCCTTTTCCTTGAAAGTTGACATTTTTCTGGTTTCTTTCTATGCTACATTATTTTTAATTAGTTTATGACTATCCTCAATAACATATTATGAAGCCTTGGAATATTGATTAAGTTTCTATGGAAAAAAATCAATCAATCTGATTTGGTTTCAAAAATCCAGGGTTTATTTCCACAAGATGATAATTTACCATTTCTATAAATACTCCTTTTAAATAATAACTTTTAGATAATGTTTTATTAACACCTTAAGAAGGAAAGACATTACAGTGGAGATATCACTTTATATATTTATTAGAATGACTATCATCATATAAGTGATTAGGGGAAAGGAAGCTTTTTTTGCACTGTTGGTGGGGAATATAAATTGATGCATATGGTATGGAAATCAACCTACATTTTTCTCAAAAAAAATTAATACTAGAACTACCACATAATTCAGGAATACCTACTTCTATAGTACCTATAACCCAAAATGATGTAAATTATAAACCTCAAAGAAATATCTGTACTTGTGATCATTGTAGTATTATTCCATAAAAATCAAAATAAGGAAACAATTTCTGAGTTTATTGGCAATAAGGAGATAAAGAAGATGTGAATGGGGCCGGGGAGATAGCATGGAGGTAGGCTTTTTCTTTTTCATGCAGAAGATTGGTGGTTTGAATCCCGGCATCTCATATGGTCCCCTGAGCCTGCCAGGAAGTGATTTCTGAGCATAGAGCCAGGAGTAACCCATGAGCACTGCCGGGTGTGACCCAAAAACCAAAATAAAAAAAATGTGAATATGAATTCAATTGACTATTTTTTTTTTTTTTTGTTTTTGGGCCACACCCAGTAACGCTCAGGGGTTACTCCTGCTATGTGCTCAAGAAGTTGCTCCTGGCTTGGGGGACCCATATGGGACACTGGGGGATCGACCGCGGTCCGTCCAAGGTTAGCGCAGGCAAGGGCAGGCACCTTACCTTTAGCGCCACCCGCCCGGCCCCCTCAATTGACTATTTTTAAGTCAGACAAAGTAGAAAATCCTGGGCCATAGTGATGCCACAATGGGTAGTGGTTGCCTTGCACATGGCCAATCCAGATTTGATCCCACATCTCATATGGCCCCTGATCCTGCCAGGTGTGGCCCAAAAATCAAACAAACGTAGCAAATGCAGCCACTAGTAATAACAAGAATGGATCTTAAATGCATTATACTAAAAGACAAATACTGTATATATTTAATATATAATATATTTTATATATGGAAACCTTATTATAAGACAAACTAAAAGAAAGAAAACACTACCCCAGAATTAGGAAGAGGGTGGAGAGAAATAAACATTAGGTAAAAGAGTATAAACTTACAGCTATGGAAATTTAAAATTCAAAGGATCAGATGCAAAGCATGATAATTATACTTGATAGCACTGTGGGGTATGGCTTAGGTTTTTCTGGAAAATAGCTACTTTCACTAAAATAAAAAGGAAAGGGTAAGATATGTGAGGTGAAGATGTGCTAAACAGATGGGGTTGTTTTTTTCATAATATATTTGTGTGTATATAAAATGATGTACATTGTTTAACTATACCATAATAAAATTGAATTTTGAAAAAGACAAAACTTAACTTCTAACAAAATAAAAATCTTGCCTCATTTCTTGTTTAGAAGAGTCTAAAGTTTGCTGGCTCAAGAAAGTAACTTCTAAATACAGACTATGGAATATTTAAATTATTAAAACTGACTTTTGGTAGAATAACTATTCAGTGGTTCAGTGAACCCTAAGTCATTTGAGGTTGTCATGTTCAGGGTGTGAAAATATGTATAGAATGTGTTACAGAGAATTGGAATCTAGAGTCAGGCCAAGCATCAGAAAGACCATTTTGGGGAAGAGCTTTAGGCACCAAAGAATCTCATTGCTAAGGAATAAGAGAGGAGATAGGTATTCTCTCTGCAATTATTTTTAATTAATCTCATGGTTAGGACCCTAAACATTGCTGGCTCATTCTTTATGGATAGTTCCTGCTGCCTGCTCCCCAGTATATATTTTTCTTTTCTCTGCTCTCCTATTTTTGTCTAACAACAGCTTTTCTGGATCAGTGTTAACATGATATATCTATTTCCAGGTCTATTTATAGTCCATTAGTTATTTGCATTTAAAATAGATTTTTGTAGTCAAAATATTATCAAGTCTTTTGTTCTGCCCTGAATATCCCTCTGAAACCATACATTTAAATTAATGAATAAAATTGATCAGATTTAAAATTTTGTATTGAAGTTATTTTATATTTTCCTCTCCCTTTGTTTTAATACAACACTTTATATGAATCTATTGTTTTCCCCTTTTTTTGTCAAAGCAATTTTACTTATTAAAAAAAGTAAATGATTGAGGCTGGAGTGATAACACAGCAGTAGGGTATTTGCCTTGCACGCGGCTGACCTAGGACAGACCACGGTTCGAACCCGGGCGTCCCATATGCCCCCCCAAGCCAGGAGCCATGTCTGAGTGTATAGCCAGGAGGTAACCCTCTGAGCATTACCGGTATAGCAACAAAACCAAAAAAAGGACAAAAAATAGTGATTGTATTAGATTTTTCCAACATATTTTTATGTTTTGTTTTTTGTGCAACATCAGCAGTGCTTAGAACTTGCCTCTGGCTCAGCACTGAGAAATCACATCTGGTGAGCTGAGGGTGGGGTGGGAATCAAATAAAATTGAAACCATATCAACTATAGGAAAGGGCAACTTTCCTACTCATTGTGTATCTAACTTTCTGACCCCCTACATTTTTTTTACCCCCTACATTGTTAGTGGTTTTTTGTGCCATTTTTTGTTTGTTATTTTAGGTTTTGAGTTACAACAGCAGCACTCGGGGGGTCATTTCTGGCTCTGCACTCAGAAATAGCTTGTGTCAAGCTCAAGGACCATATGGGATGCCGGGGGTTCAAAAAGTACTATCCATCCTAACTGACCCCTACATTTTTTAACTAAGTGTAGCTTTTGTCACTTTTATCATTACTGTAGTGTAGATCTCATAAACGGGTAGTTCCAATTTTTTCTACAGTGAATATTTTACTCATTTCACTGATCAATATGTTATAATCTTCTAATACATCATTGTCAAAAGAAAAAGAAGAAAGAAAGAAAGAAAGAAAGGAAGGAAGGAAGGAAGGAAGGAAGGAAGGAAGGAAGGAAGGAAGGAAGGAAGGAAGGAAGGAAGGAAGGAAGGAAGGGAGGAAGGAAGGGAGGAAGAAAGAGAGGAAGGAAAGGAGGAAGAAGGGGAAGAAGGAAGGAAGGAAGGAAGGAAGGAAGGAAGAAAAGAAAGAAAGAAAGAAAGAGAAAGAAAGAAAGAAAGAAAGAAGAAAGAAAGAAAGAAAAAGAAAGAAAGAAAGAAAGAAAGAAAGAAAGAAAGAAAGAAAGAAAGAAAGAAAGAAAGAAAGAAAGAAAGAAGAAAGAAAGAAAAGAAAGAAAGAAAGAAAGAAAGAAAGAAAGAAGAAAAGAAAGAAAAGAAAGAAAGAAAGAAAGAAAGAAAGAAAGAGAAAGAGATTGATTTCCCGAGGGGTGTGTGTGTGTGTGTGTCCTAGATGAGAAAAAAATTAGGATTTTATTTTTTGCCCTAGATAATAAACTTTTGTTATGAAATTTCTGAATGTATTTCATACTATTCATGTTCCCTTTTCTCAGAGATTTCTTCATTATGAAAATCTAATGGAGGTTCCCAGGAGCAAAAAACTCAAGAAAATGTGGAATATCCTCTCTTCCAGACTAGAGTTTTCTTACACTAATTTTAGCTATGCATCAATTTTACCACCGAAGCCTATATAAATTTTATGGTTCTAATAGTTTCTGCTATTTGATTATACTATTAGGACGCTTGCTATTATTATTATGACCCTCTGGAGTCACCTATTTTGGAGAGCTGGTTTGCCCTGGTGTATCTCAAAAAGTAATTAATTTTCTTTTTGTCGAGTATAAAGGGTCATTTTTTTAACGATATCTCAGAATAACACCTAAAAAGAATACCAGACATATTTAAACAATAGTAAAGGATATAATACAAAGGCAGTCTTAGGACTTAGAGGGTCTGGGTATAGGTGAAAATATATTTTCATTGTATTTATTACTATGGGTCAGGTCCTACCTGAGCCTTCATCTTTCATCATTATAACAACCCCACACTGTCACATTATGTCAATATTAGGAAGATACCAGCTAAATTTTCAGACTTTTTGGAATATTAATAAGCACAACATAATTTTACTAAATTACATTTTCAAAAATGTATTATTAGTTATTATTTAAAAATTAAACTGCGGCCAGTGAGGTGACGCTAGAGGTAAGGTGTCTGCTTGTAAGTGCTAGCCAAGGAAGGACCGTGGTGGTTCAATCCCCCAGCGTCCCATATGGTCCCCCCCAAGCCAGGGGCAATTTCTGAGCACTTAGCCAGGAGTAACCCCTGAGCATCAAATGGGTGTGGCTGAAAAAACCCAAAATAAAAAAATAAATAAACTACTAGTTAAACTACTTTTTTTGTCCCCAACCCACAATAAAGACCAGGCAAAGGGCCTGGGTTGAGGTGTATGTAATATGGGGTGCATTTACTGTACCTCCTCTTTCTATTACAGTCAGTGTAAAGAACACAGCCTGTGGTAAGAATTGGGAGGCCTTATTCTTTTCTTTTCTTTTCTTGTTTTTTATTATTTAACATACATATACATATATATGTATATATATAATCCTTCACCAGTGGAACATTCCCATGACCAATATCCCAAGTGTCCTTCCTCTCCACTCCACACCAGACTGTACTCTAGACAGGCTTTTCTACTTCCCTCATTCAGTCACATTTTGTTCTGATAGTTCTCAGTGTAATTATTTCTGTGAACTGCACTAAATGATCCCTGTGGTGAGCTTCATGTCAGGAGCCTGGGACCCTCCTGTCCTCCTCTATTTTGTCTCTGAGAAATCATTACACAAATGTTTTTCATTTTTTCCTCAAAAACCATAGATGAGTGAGACCATTCTGTGTTTATCTCTCTCCCTCTGACTTATTTCACTCAGCATAATAGATTCCATGTACATCCATGTATAAGGAAAAATTTCATGACTTCATCTCTCTTGACAGCTGCATAATTATTCCATTGTGTATATGTACCATAGTTTCTTTAACCATTCATCTATTGAGGGGCGTTTAGGCTGTTTCCCAGAGTCTTGGCTATTGTAAACAATGCTGCAATGAATATAGGGTGTGAGAAAGAGATTTTTGTATTGTATTTTTGTGTTCCTAGGATATATCCCAAGGAGTGGTATAGTTGGATCGTAAGGGGAACTCAACTTCCAGCTTTGGGAGAAATCTCCATAATCACTTTCCACAAAGGTTGGACCAGACGGCATTCCCACCAGCAGTGAATAAAAGTTCCTTTCTCTCCACATCCCCGCCAGTACTGCTTGTTCTCATTCTTTCTGATGTGTGCCAATCTCTGTTGCATGAGATGGTACTTCATAGTTGTTTTGATTTGCATCTCCCTGATGATTAGTGATGTGGAGCATTTTTTAGTGATTAGTGATGTGGAACAATATGTAGGTCAAACACTCCATGGCATTGAGACTAAAGATTTCTTTAAAGAGGAAAAGAGTACGGGGCCGGGCGGTGGCGCTGGAGGTAAGGTGCCTGCCTTACCTGCGCTAGCCTAGGAGACGGGACCGCGGTTCGATCCCCCGGCGTCCCATATGGTCCCCCAAGCCAGGAGCGACTTCTGAGCGCATAGCCAGGAGTAATCCTGAGCGTCACCGGGTGTGGCCCAAAAACCAAAAAAAAAAAAAAGAGAGAAAAGAGTACTCTCCAAACAAGTGAAAGCAGAAATAAAAGATGGGATTATATTAAGCTGAGAAGCTTCTGCACCTCAAAGGAAATAGTGCCCAGAATACAAGAGCCACCCATTGAGTGGGAGAAACTATTCACCCAATACTCATCAGATAAGGGGTTAATATCCAAAATATTCAAGGCACTGATAGAACTTTACACGAAAAAAGCCTCTAAACACCATCAAAAATGGAGAGAAGAAATGAACAGACACTTTGATAAAAAAGAAATACAAATGGCTAAAAGGCACATGAAAAAAATGCTCCATATCACTAATCAGCAGGAAGACATTAACTACTTTTGAGCTGGAGAGTACAGTGGGTAGGACACTTGCCTTGAAGGAGACTAATTTGTGTTTGATTCTGAGATCCCATGTGGTCATCTGAGCACTGCCTGAAGTTCTGAGTGCAGAGCAAGATTAACCCTTGAGTATTACTTAGTGTGGCCACAAAACAAAGAAACAAAAAAACAAACTACTTTTCAGAACTGTTCAGAGCATTTAATATATTGTGCATTATGAAATCAGAGGTAAGTAGATGTAAATATCTAGAATATTTATTTAAAATGAAACAATAAATTATCAGTCCCTCAGAGGTTAGATCTGGCTCTGCTCACAGAAATCACTCCTGGTAGGGCTCAGAGGACCATATGGATGCTGAGGTTAACCATGCAAGGTAAGGCAAGCATCTTCCCTATAATCTATCTTTCTGGTCCCACATTTTCAGAATCGTTAAAGCACAAAATCTTTCTTTTCTCAAGGAATATTTTGGTGGAATTTGGGCTCTGAAAATATACAGTGGTTTGACTTTATTGCTATGGTAGAAAATCTTTAGACTATAAATACAAATACCCTTCTGTCTGAATCTCAGTTCCTCTACTTATTCTTTAGTCAAATTACCTCATCTTATTAATTCAATGTACTTCATATATAAATAAAATTACAATAATAGTTAATGGAATCTATTTCAAGAATTTGCACAAAATGTCAATGATTTAAGTATAAACTTGCCACTTGGTAGTTATTTTATATCATTATTATTACCATCAACCTGGACTTAAAAGAAGTGACAATTTTCATTCCAAGATCAGAACCACAGTTTTTCTCTGAATCAATATTAAGGCTCTAATAAACAAAAGTTGTTACCCGGTCATGAGTAGCTGAATAACACATCTGGTCTGACCTACTGTGTAAGAGGATGTGTGTAGGAGTGTATCTAAAAGTCTCCACAACTTATGTCAACAATGAAATGTCATTCCGGTCTGGTAAAATGTGCAAAGAACATAGCATGAGCCTTCCAAATATGGTCCAGGAGCCAATTCTGTTCAAAGAAAAAGTATAGGGGCCCAGAGTCAAAAACATTTAATCTGTATGAGCAAGCATTTGCGAGTCCTTCATTTGAAATGAATTACTTGCATTAATTGGCTACTAAGTCATTGTTATTGCATTGTTAGACTCCCAACTAAACCCTAATGGACTGTAATGTGTTTTCTACCCTAAAATGTCAACATGGTGGGTGAGCAAGAACACCAAGAAAGCAATTGAGATATGATGTCTGATTCCTGTGTACTCAAGAGTTGCTCAGCACTGAACTTCAATACTATAAAATCTGAACATGTTGATTGGAACAATATGCATGATTAGGTAGCTTAATTGCATGTTTCAGAGGAAGCTGTGACCTTTCTGAATCCATCCTGAATGTGGCATTGTGCCTTTGGGAGGAAGATGAGACAAATGTGTGTGGGAGGCATGACATCAGTGTTCCCATGTGTAATTACTCAAATGTGTTCAATACCTTAAAAAAAAACCATGTGGACAGTACCTTAGATACTAATAGTCACACTATTATTTAAAGAATTATTTTCTAAAAATCAACTTTTCCTGGACAAGGAGACAGTATCATTGTCACTAAATTAATAAATTAGAAATTCAAATTTTCATTCAATTTGGAAAGCAATTATGCCATATTAGTTAAAAATATATTCTTATTTATAAATCCACTCACTGAAAACATGACAGTTTAATAAAGCCACCATCATTCCATGTTCCATCAAAACTTAAGACAATATTATCAACCTCTCATTTTCAAGATTTTTTTTTTTTTTTTTTGGTTTTGGGCCACACCCGTTAACGCTCAGGGGTTACTCCTGCTATGCGCTCAGAAAGTCGCTTCCTGGCTTGGGGTACCATATGGGGATGCCGAGGGGATCAAACCAAGGTCCATCCAAGGCTAGCGCTGGCAAGGCAGATACCTCTAGGCGCCTCTCCGCCGGCCCCAGATGTACTAATATTTTAAAACTTTAATTGTATTATGATGTGAGAGAATGCAATATGAGAGAAGATACATTTTTCAAATGCAATACATGACGACAGAAATGAAGAAATGCATATATTTTTATTTCTATTTTTATATTTTTTTGGGTGTGTGACCTATTCTGTTTTCTTCTCTTTCCACCCTCAAATGCAACTGGCAATATAATGTTAGCACCATTTCTCCCTGCAAAGACACCACTAAAAAAAGGGGAAATCTTAAGTATAAAAAAAGAAGCTCTTATTTAACTAGGGGATAAGAACTCATACTTGTTTACAATACAGGGGCATCTTCCACCTTGAAAATAGACTCACGTGGACCCAACTTAGACCCCAGGTGTATTAGACACCAACCGACCAGCCCTTGAACTCTGGATCACAGACATAGAAATGACACAGTTCTTCACAACATCCACAAGAAACAAATCCCATTCGGGACATCCTTAATACTGCTCGGGACACCAACAAGTGTCAGCTCTAATATGATATCCTGACAACGAAGAAACTGGGAACAACTTGACCTAAGAGCAGGTTATCCAACCTCACCAGCTAACAATATGACAAAATCAGAAGACTTGTCACCCTTTGGTCTGTCCAAAATGCCAAGATCACGATTTACAGATGACTAGCTGATAGAACCATGACTGACTTTATGTATCCTGGGACCAATAAAAAAGGGCCTAGTCTAGGGATTGAGCTATGACCTGCACAACAACCATGACCTCTAGTTCCAGAGGTCTGTCTGATGGCAATTTGCAACGGAATGGGTCTTCTGGAAACATAACGAAAGACGCTATCCCAGGCCCCTGTCCTAGGATCAGTGCAAAGACCAAGACCACCAACCACAGAAGAAGGATAAAAATGACACTGAGAGAACAGAACTTCTAGAACCACAAAGAAAGACTTCATCATAAGTTCCAATTCCTGACCTGTGTAAACACCGAGATCTCTAGATACAGAGGTCTAGATTTTATCATCCAGGACAGAGCAGAAGTCTTCTATACACCACAAAAGCACCAAAGGAGGAGGAGTAAATGAACCTGACAGGAGTCTATAGTTAATCCCATGACAATATACTTCAAGTGCGTAGAAACCCTGTATCTCTTAGGCTGAGGGAATTCCTTTTCGAATGACCCCGTTATTTTATTGTGCCTGTCAGGAGGGAAGAAAAAAAAATGAAGAAAAAAGCACAAAAACAATTTTCTTTTTTAGTTATTTACCTAGTTTTTGTCGATTTCTTTGTTTTGTGTGGTTATTCAAGTTGTCTCCATTTATATATGTTTTGTTTTCTTCTCTTTTTTTCTTCCTTTATGTGCTCTGCCATGTTTTGTATCTCAAGACCATGGCCTTTATGTGGTGCTTATTTTTATTGTTGGAGTGTGCTCACTGGATATTTTACTTGACACTACTTTTTTGTACTGTTGTGGTGTTTTCACCCTCCTTTTCCCCTTTGTCTCTCAAACCTAGGATGAGAGCTCCAGAAGGACTCCGCCCATTTTCGGGGTATTTGATTTTTTTTCCCCAGTTTAGTACCTTTCTCTTCTACAAAAAAATCCACATAACTTGAACTATCTAGCCCCGCTTTCCCAATTAGAGCGGGAAATAAGGGAGGTACCAAGACCAAACAAGTGTAGGGCTTCTAAGTAGTAAGCTAAGCACAGAGGGGACCACTTATTCTAGCAGCCCCCGGGGGTGAGGGAGGAGGATATGGGAGGTAAGGACGGGAGTGGAGGTGGAGGGAAGACAATTCAGTGATGGGAACTCCCCTGTTTTATGTTAATATGTACCTAAAATATTATCGTCAATGATATGTAAGCCACTATGATTAAAATAAATATTATATAAAAAATAAAATAAAAAATAGAAAAGAAGAAATGAAAAAATAAAATAAAAAATAGAAAAGAAGTAATGATTAACTGACTTGCAGAAGTTAGGACTTGTATCTAAACAGCTTAGTACCAAGTATATAGTTTGGTCCCATTCCCATGGTATCTATAAATAGAACCCTCCCTCCGAAAGCAAGTGTATTCAAGGAACACTCTAAGGACCAGTAAGTGAGATCTAGCATTTAAAACACAAATTAATTATTTCAGAAAAACTTCATTGCTTTATGAAAGTAAATGTGGCCTATCCATTTAGGAATAAAATAAAATGGTTTGGCATTATTTGTCAAAAGTTACCTAAAAATTAGTTTGGGCCTGCCTGCACAGAGCAGAATGCACAAGAGAAGATTAATAACATACTCAGACAACCTCGTTTTCGATCATTTTCCCCTGAAATATTCTGATAATTGAAAAAAAAGGTATTTTCAGAAACTGATTGTGTACTGACCTGGTCAACTTCATGGCTTTATATGGTGAATGCAGCCACAGATAAAAGCATGGGCACTGATCATCTCTGCCTACGAACCTATAAATTACCTCCAAAACAGCAATCTCTCCTGGATCCGTGGCCACTGCTCTGTAAATGACTGTGCCTAGGGCAGTGTCTTCCAGGATATAAATTTCAGTAACTGAAAAAATGTACAAAATAGATTTGTTTGGAGGAGGTTTGATGACTATCAGTAATCTAAGCATCTCATTCGATTGCAGACTTCAGATAAAAGCAGGTATTGTTCTTGTTCAACACAGATGCTTTTATAGTGTGATCACATTATCAGTGATAACCACAAGAAAGCAAAAATAGGATCTACTTATGAAGTTCCTGTTAAATATCAAGAGAGTAAATATTTTACCCATTTTAAACAACAATGATGTTGAATATCATCTGAGAGCTTATTCAGCAGGTAAATTATTGTCAAACCCTCCTTGCTATTTCCTTCTTACTGTGGTTTAGAAAGATTGAGGAATAGATTCCAGGGCCCAAAGCTAATAAATTAATTGTCTAATTATGTTATTAGGATTTGTTTCTTTCTCAAGTTTATACTTGTTCTAAACATTTTTTTAAAATAGTGGGGAGCAGGCTTGAGGAGATATAGCTCAAAGGACTGGGTAACATATTTTGGCATGTGGAAGTTCCAAGTTCAATTCCTGTAACATAAGGTTTCCCTGAGCTCAGTGTTTCGAGTGTCCCAGAGGCCTCATGAACACACCAAGAATGGCCTCTAACATTACTGGATATGGCACAAAAAACAGACAAAATAAGGAGTATAAAACTTGACGTTTTATTGGTCAAATCACTCTTTCAGGGATCAGAAATACTGGAAAAAGCATGGAGTTGCCTCAATACTTAAGGGAAGGAACTCCATCCAGAAGGACTACTGTCCCATTTTGCCAAGGAAACATGGAATTTGTGAAAAGCAAAAGAATCCAAGACCTTTTTGGACTCTTGCAAGGACACTGTTCCATAAATAAAGGCTTATGAGAAGTACAGAAGCAACTTGACACTTGGCTCACTGTTTTAGAAATCGAGATAATATAATAGGACCCTGAACCTTCCCTTGAAGAAATTATCATCTGTTTGGGTATGAGATTATCAAGACTAACATTGATTCAGCATCTACTGGTTGCCTGGTACTGTGGTTAACAAATTAAAATAGTATTTCAGGTAAGTGTCATCAGGAAAGGATTAAACATTCAATTTAACAAGGAAACTGAAGTTTGGACAGGATTAGTAATGTTCCCCAGTTATGTAGACCATTCCATTGTCTAAATCTCAAATGCTTGTGTTTTCAAATGAGATCATGGAGACTAATAATTTGCTTTGGAGATAAAATCACTGTCCAGCCTACAAAGGTCATGGGTTCAGTTTCTATAACTACACCATACAAGCAACTAACAGCCAAATACAGTTAACCTTTATACCAATTATGCACACACTGTATCCAAAGCACCCCAATCAAATGTGCATGGGCCATAATCAAGTATATAACCCCTAGAAATATCAATAACAGCATTGACAGCAAAGGGAAGGGAGCATGAAAAAATAAGATGACAATATGACAATATTAGTAAAAAAAAATTGTAGAAAATATAGATTATCTACCTATAACATTATCTGATTATATACAAAGAGACAGAAAAGATGAGACACAGTTAGGGAAACACATTCCTAGTGAAAATCTAATAGAAAAAATTTACACGACAACTACTTTCACAAGCCTTCTTATTTAATGATGTAGTTAAATTGGTTCTTTTGGGTTATTTTGGGTTTTGGTTTGTTTGTTTGTTTGTTTGTTTGTTTTTGGTTTTGGTTTTTTGGGCCACACCCGGCGGTGTTCAGGGGTTACTCCTGGCTGTCTGTTCAGAAATAGCTCCTGGCAGGCATGGGGAACCATATGGGACACCGGGATTCGAACCAACCACCTTTGGTCCTGGATCAGCTGCTTGCAAGGCAAACGTCGCTGTGCTATCTCTCTGGGACCTTGTTTGTTTTTTTTATTTTGGGTCACGCCCAGCAGTGCTCAGGGGTTACTCCTGGCTCTATGTCAGAAATCGCTCCTGGCAGGCTCGGGGACCATATGGAATGCCAGGATTAGAACCACCGTCCTTCTACATGCAAGGCAAATGCCCTGTCTCCATGCTATCTCACCGGCCCCATGTAGTTAAATTGTTAATTAATTTATCTCAGAGATATAGGGGTGATTTTTATATAAAATTATAAAAAAAATAGGAGCTGTAGAGATAGCACAGCAGTAGGGCATTTGCTTTGCATGCCGCCAACCCTGAATGAAGCTGGGTTATATCCCCAGCATCCCATATGGTCCCCCTAGTCTACCAGGAAGAATTTCTAAGCACATAGCCAGGAATAACCCCTGAGTGCCAGTAGGTGTGGCCCCTCCCCCAAAAAACAAAAACAGATCTATAAAATTATAAAATAAGTCCATAGTGTGAATGTTACTTTACCTTTATGAGACTTTGATATAACCTTACAATATAAAGGCAAGTAGAAACTTCCAGTATTTGCACTAATTAAACAAATTTATTTAAAATTCTTATATAAATCTGTAGCAGTGCCTGCTACAGATGCCTAGTAAGTAGAAGCCAATTATAGCTAGTTTTGTTGTGTTTATCATTCTTAAGCCATGAAAGAACAAGAGCATAGGATAGAGGTATATTCACTGAATCCTTTCTCCCCGCAACAGAACTCTGTACCTTGGTCTTCCTGAGCAAGTGATCCAGTGAAGGTGGGTGGTTCATTCACATCTGCAATCTGGATTCCAATGGTCTGTGAGGCAGTAGCCCCTTGGTCATCTTTGGCATAGAGAACCAGGGAGTAGAGAGACACTGTCTCAAAGTCCAGCTTGGGTTTTCCAGTGGTCAATAACTAAATTTTGTCAAAGATCAGAAAAAGTAAGTAAATAACAAGCTTCAAAAGGATAGAACAGATAGAACCAGAAAAGTTTAGATTTCCAATATGAATAAACATCTTTTTTGAAGTAAATGATCATTAAGATAATGATCCAGGATATTTATTTTGAATAATTACTAGAAATGTATTTAAAAGTGTTTTGGTATTAAGAATGGTTCATATTTTTAAAATAATTTGAATCAAATCATCATGGGATAATTACAAAATAGTTCGTTTGCATTTGTCCAACACCTATCCCTTCACCAATGTACATTTCATGCCACCAATATCCCGTTCCCTCTCATAGTCCCAGTCTATAGCAGACATTTTTCTTAGATCACTCACTCTTACTCTCTTTTTCTCTCTGTCAATTTTCATTTTTCCCCTTTTAGACACTGATGTCTGCAATTTTATTACCGATGAGATATTATATATATATTATTTTATCACCTTTCAGTATTCAGTTCTTGTTTAGTGATAATGTCCAATTATCAATGTCCTAGTGGTCTCTTCCCCACCCTATCTTTGCTTGGACCAATACTATGGCAAGATATAAATCTGCATATTTTCTTCCCATGAGCATGAGTAAATAGGTATATATTTGATAGCTATCTTTGACCAAACACTTAAGAGGCATTACACATTATTTTTCTGATTCATGGGGGCAAATAATGTTATCACCTTCATGCTAATAAAGAGTAAATTGAGGTGCAATGATAGAAATCTAAGTAACACAGCTAGTCTTTGACAGAGCTTAGAATTAAAATCAGAATTCCCTGACTGTAAACCTTACAGTTGCATCCCACCCTGAGGCTGCCTGATAAAATAAAGTAATACGACAGTGTCTGATCAAAACCTGCAGAATGTTTGCGACTGCAATTAAGCACGGCCTTGTTCTCAAGACCTGCTTCCAGAAAAGTATGATTTGGGGTCCAGGCTGGAACTATCAGCTGTGGGCCCCTTAAGTAGCAATTATGCCTTCTTGTTCCCTACCACTTTACCGGGCACAAGGCTTTTAAGCAAACAAATTCTTTAAAATGCAAACTGTATTCTTCATAAAGTATAATGGAAGAAAACTGGAAGATGGCTAAATCCCCCTCTGGGATTACTCCCATCTAGGGCACAGAAAATGCATACGCAAAGGCTCACTTGGAATCTTTTTACCATCCTGCATGCGCAAACCCACTTATGACTCTCAGTGACAGGTAGCAATTTGAAACTTACATAACTGGAGCAAATTCTGTCTCATTTCCCTTGATTTATCTGTATAATCAGTTCACTTCAAGCTCTGGTTTTGACTGGTTTTTTTTTTTTTGGTTATTTATTTATTTATTTGACAGCCTACCCATTTAGCTATTCTTTACTCAGTCTTCTGCAAACTCAACAAGCATCTATATCACAAGTTAGGAAATTTTTAAAAAGAAGAATTATATGCTAAACCTCAAATAGACTAGCGTATGTCTCTTTATACCGTAGTGTTGTAGAAACAGATATTAACTCATTTGGCTTTGCTTTCTGTAGATTTATTATCATGCTGAGAAAATGTTTCACATTTGAACTATTTCCAAAGCTATCAAGAGCAGGTCTATGATCATTATGATAATATGCCTTTTCATAACTTGCTATTATCTGTCATTTTATTAGAGTACTGCTAAATATTAAAGTATAAATCTGTTTATTATAGCAATAGCTATGTGTGCCAAATGCTTATTATGGGCCATACATTAAGATGACACACACTCTGATTGGCTCTTCTTATCAACCTGAGTAACAGTGTATTATTATTGTTGTTATCATCATTATCTTTATATAAGAAAGAAAGCACAAATGCAGAAAAGTAGAGTAATTTTCTCAGGTTTTCATACATTACATGTATGCATGAATGTACATGCACGTGACCACACAACCAATAAGTCTAACTATTGAACAATCTTTGCTCTAGACTTGTAGGAAAAATCTGAAAACTAGCACTAGCCAGCATATTACACTCAATTAAAAACTGGAAGCAAATTTAAAACCAGATCATTATAAACTTTGGCAAAGTTGTTCCATAGCCTCCTACCAATGTTGTCTTTCTATAGTCTATTCTAATTATAACTAGAATCATCCATTTTAAGTCGAAGCAAATAATATCTCTTTTCCAGAAAATTCTTGAGTGGTCTCTTGAGTGGAGATGGATTCAATATATCCAGTTACTAACGATTCCTTATATTTTGCAGTGTGCAAAGTACATTTACAAGGTGACTTCATAATCTTCCACAAACCGCTACTCCATTCTCAAATACACATAAGAATCAATGCTTTATTTCCATTACAGAATTTGGAGGTATGGCTTGTTTTAACCCATGGGATATAAGCAGGCAGAGGACTTAGAATAAGCATGTGGAGTTGGATGTGAAGAAACAGAACAAGAAACAAAACAATCATACAAAAATTCAAATCATATCCTGGAATCAAACCAGATTAGACTAGCTAATGACCCACTAGTCCATTCTATATAGAAGGAAGAAATAAATGTTTATTGTTGTATATCTCTGAGGTGCCTTGTTATAAAGTATGTTATTGCTATCAGTAAATAATGCTCCCACCTTATTCATAATACATCTAAAATCCTAACCATTTCGCCATAAGGCTTTATTGCTATGAGCATTTGCCTTGTTCAACTCCCATCAGCCAAGGCAATCTTTTGTTGTTTTAAGTCATTTTATAAGATATTTTATATAAATGCCCCCCTTTAAGGACACAATGAAATTTTGAAGGTTATACAATGAATATATGTATTATAGATTTGAAACCTCATATAAGAAGCTGGCACTACTTATTGATAAGTGAGATGAGTCCTCTGTCCTCTAACCTTTATTTTACCCCTATTCTACTTTTAGAGTATTTTAATAGTATATAAGAACAACTATTATATAAATGATAAAAGATTTTATTTAGTATGAAACTTCACTTTCTTCACATACAAATTTTGTTTGTTTGTTTGTTTGTTTTGTTTTGGGGCCACACCCGGTGACTCTCAGAGGTTACTCCTGACTTTGCGCTCAGAAATCAGCTCCTGCCTTGGGGGATGGTATGGGACACTGGGGATCGAGCCAAGGTTCGTCCTGGGTCAGCCACGTGAAGGCAAACTTTGCCCTAATACTGCCTTATCGCTCTGACCCCTTCACACACAAATCTATCCAGCCATTTAACTAATGGCACAAGAAATTTTTGCAATTTCCTAACTGTCTGATTGCATTTCCTTACATTTATACAACATTAGGCATTATCAAGCTTTGTTAACTTTGTGATTCTATTTAGATTCCACTGTATTTACTTCCAACTTTCAAAGGTTTTCAGTGTCTTCAGAAAAATCTAAAATACTTAGCAAAATATTCATTTCCTGAAGTTGTATGAGTGCCTATTAGTTTGTATGATAGTTACAGGACACACAAAGATCAATAATAAGACCAGACACTTGTCTTCAATAGACTCAAAATAGAGTTCAAGGAGCTAAATATCTCCAGAGTGAGTAGAAACATAGTATACAAGGTGGGATAAATCATAAAGTGGAAATTTATTGTTTACCACCTCAATCATTTTTTTCTCTGTAACATTCTCTTTTTTAAATCTGAATCTAATTTTTCTTTCTTTTTTTTTTTTTTTTGGTTTTTGGGCCACACCCGTTTGACGCTCAGGGGTTACTCCTGGCTATGTGCTCAGAAATCGCCCCTGGCTTGGGGGGACCATATGGGACGCCGGGGGATCGAACCGCGGTCCTTCCTTGGCTAGCGCTTGCAAGGCAGACACCTTACCTCCAGCGCCACCTACCCGGCCCTTTCTTTCTTTTTTTTCTGAATCTGATTTTTCATTTGTGATTTCACTTTATCCATTGCTTTTCTGTGGGGTTGTGCTTTTATCAAATGGTTGTGAGCTGGGGCTGGAGCAGTGCCACAGCAGTAGGACATTTGCCTTGCACACAGCTGACATAGGATGGACTGTGGTTTGATCCCCCAGCATCCCATATGGTTCCCGAGCCAGGAGTGATTTATGAGTGCATAGCCAGGAGTAACCCCTGAGCATCACCAGTTGTGGTCCAAAAACCAAAAAATAAAAAAGGTAGTGAGACTACTTGTAGTTAGCACATGTCACTGTTCTAATGATAGAAAAATAGAAATCCAAGGTGAGCACCAGACCTAATACAATTAAATCAGACTGCATCTCAAGACTTTTGAATGGAATTTTGGGAAATGCATCTGGAATGTGTTGACCTAGAAAAATGTCCAGTAGAAATTTGTCAACATATGAAGAAAGTCTCCAGTTCTTCTAACAGTATGTAAACAGTGCTTCAAGTTATATCTAAATAATATTACATACATTTTCTGAGCACTTATATTTTGAGCATATTCTTTCTCATATCAGTTTTTACTGACTGCTATTATTTTTCATGGTAACTAATTCACATAGAAACAAAAACTAACACTGCTTAAGGATTTTAGGACTGACAAATTGAAGATGAAACACTTGAAGTCAAGAAAAATCATGTTTTCCAAGTATGGAGTGATCTCGCTGAACTCAGAAATGAGCTGCCATATGACTCAGAAATCCCACTGTTGGGCATCTACCTCCAGAACAGACAGTCATTCAAAATGACATATGCACACCATTATTTACAGTATATAGTACAAAATCTAAGATCAACCTAGCTATCCAGATGAATGAATTATGAGGATATGGAATCAATCTAAGTATCCACCTGACTGGATTATGAAGATGTTGTATATATGCACAATGGAATACTATGCAGTTAAAAAGAAAGATGAAGTCATGCAATTTGGTGCAACTTTTGTTGGAACTGGAAGATTCAATGTTGAGTCAAATAAGATAGGACAACCCCAGGACAATCTCACTTATCTGTGGAATATAGAATAATCAGATGAGAAAATAGAATACAGTAAAGGGGAAGATACATAGATCAACCTTGATCTAAAAGGGCAGCGAAAGAAAGAAATCAATGGGCAGGGAAAGGAGGAAGAAATAAGAGAATGGGAAGTAATAGTGGCAGGAGTCAAGGGCCTAAAGTGGTATAGAAATATTTCCAAAGCACAGACTCAACAACATTGAAAACAAGATCAAAACTACAAACACAGAACTTTGAAATCTGCCTATTAAGGTGGGAGGTATTGGGATGGTGTGTGGCAAGAGGGAACATGAGAACACTAGTGGAGGAAAGTTGGCACTAGTGATGAAATTGGTGTTGTTTAAGTCCGGAACTCAGAATCTGCCATTTAAAGACCACCAGGGAGACAGGCAGTGATATAAATACAAGGGAGTTTCTTCCATTATGCTGGGGTCCAACATCTCCTAAGAAATGAGGACCTCTAGAATGACTCATCTGTCAAACTTAAAGGGGTACCTAAGCCAGATCCAGGGTACAGTGTCATCTGGCTCTCTGTCCATTGTAGCAAACCCAAAGTGCAGTTGTCATCTGGCCATCTGTCAGCTGCTGTTTAGAGTTATATAAGTGTAATTCCTGGTATTTACCCCTATGGTCTGGTTCCAGGAACTGGCTTTTCTCTGGGCCTAGTCTTGCTAGCTTAAAATTGCAGCCTGTCATGGCAGCACTTAGGCTCACAGCAAAGCCCCAATTTATAGCAGTCAACTACCTTAAGCAAGCAGAATACAGAATCCAAAGCACTATTATCTCTAAGCAAAGGCACACCATATTCTAACACCAACAATTAGGTTACAGTTAATTCTAAATCTTTTATTCTAACAGTGTCTGAATATTGTATGCCTAAAATCCAACTATCTATAAATTTGTAAATCATAGTTCTTTAATTAAATTTTTTTAATGTTTGAAAGAAAAGAAAAAATAGGTTTTATAAAACAAGGAGACACTGTATGAAGGAAATAGCTTGCTGGATGATAAAAGTATGAAAAATGCAATCCCTTCAGAATGTGATTTCACCTCCTTTCCTTGACTAAGTGGCCACTTTATTTCTGATTCTCTCTTCCACGTATACTGATACAAGTATGCCCTGATTTTAAAAAAAATTGGAGTTGTACCACTTGTGCTTTTATAAAAAAAACTGACATTAGTATATATTTTACTAATAAAATCTAAAAATGATTTCCATTTTTATGACATAAAGAAAGGCAGAAATAGCATTTGGCATTGGTTTAAAGCAGTTGTCGTAGAGGTGGCAAATGACCTAAGCATCAAGAATTATTTCACCAAGCTCCTTCCCTGGAACTATTTTATACAGGATAGTTATATATGCTATCATTCCTGTTTATTTTCTACATGAAAACAATATTAAAGACCGGCTAAGCTTTGCAAAACCCGGCTCCCTGTGTGTGACACCAGGCGGGGAAAATCTGCGAAAGTACACCGGCCCAGTGGGGCTCAACTGTGAAAGACTGTGAGTGTGACCTGTCTATGTCTGTCTACTGTCCTCTTGCGTGAAACTCTTGCGAGTGGGGCAAAAAGAGCCTCCAGAAACCTCGCTCGCCCAGACGCCATTTTCAGGGAGGGACTTCAGAGCATAAAAACCGGCTAAGCTTTGCAAAACCCGGCTCCCTGTGTGTGACACCAGGCGGGAAAAATCCGCGAAAGTACACCGGCCCAGTGGGGCTCAACTGTGAAAGACTGTGAGTGTGACCTGTCTATGTCTGTCTACTGTCCTCTTGCGTGAAACTCTTGCAAGTGGGGCAAAAAGAGCCTCCAGAAACCTCGCTCGCCCAGACGCCATTTTCAGGGAGGGACTTCAGAGCATAAAAACCGGCTAAGCTTTGCAAAACCCGGCTCCCTGTGTGTGACACCAGGCGGGGAAAATCCGCGAAAGTACACCGGCCCAGTGGGGCTCAACTGTGAAAGACTGTGAGTGTGACCTGTCTATGTCTGTCTACTGTCCTCTTGCGTGAAACTCTTGCGAGTGGGGCAAAAAGAGCCTCCAGAAACCTCGCTCGCCCAGACGCCATTTTCAGGGAGGGACTTCAGAGCATAAAAACCGGCTAAGCTTTGCAAAACCCGGCTCCCTGTGTGTGACACCAGGCGGGAAAAATCCGCGAAAGTACACCGGCCCAGTGGGGCTCAACTGTGAAAGACTGTGAGTGTGACCTGTCTATGTCTGTCTACTGTCCTCTTGCGTGAAACTCTTGCAAGTGGGGCAAAAAGAGCCTCCAGAAACCTCGCTCGCCCAGACGCCATTTTCAGGGAGGGACTTCAGAGCATAAAAACCGGCTAAGCTTTGCAAAACCCGGCTCCCTGTGTGTGACATCAGGCGGGGAAAATCCGCGAAAGTACACCGGCCCAGTGGGGCTCAACTGTGAAAGACTGTGAGTGTGACCTGTCTATGTCTGTCTACTGTCCTCTTGCGTGAAACTCTTGCGAGTGGGGCAAAAAGAGCCTCCAGAAACCTCGCTCGCCCAGACGCCATTTTCAGGGAGGGACTTCAGAGCATAAAAACCGGCTAAGCTGGGGCCGGAGAGATAGCATGGAGGTAGGGCGTTTGCCTTTCATGCAGAAGGTCATCGGTTCAAATCCCGGCGTCCCATATGGTCCCCTGTGCCTGCCAGGAGCAATTTCTGAGCATGGAGCCAGAAGTAACCCCTGAGCACTGCCGGGTGTGACCCAAAAGCCACAAAAAAAAAAAAAAAAAAAAAAAAAAAAAAAAAAACGGCTAAGCTTTGCAAAACCCGGCTCCCTGTGTGTGACACCAGGCGGGAAAAATCCGCGAAAGTACACCGGCCCAGTGGGGCTCAACTGTGAAAGACTGTGAGTGTGACCTGTCTATGTCTGTCTACTGTCCTCTTGCGTGAAACTCTTGCGAGTGGGGCAAAAAGAGCCTCCAGAAACCTCGCTCGCCCAGACGCCATTTTCAGGGAGGGACTTCAGAGCATAAAAACCGGCTAAGCTTTGCAAAAACCCGGCTCCCTGTGTGTGACACCAGGCGGGGAAAATCCGCGAAAGTACACCGGCCCAGTGGGGCTCAACTGTGAAAGACTGTGAGTGTGACCTGTCTATGTCTGTCTACTGTCCTCTTGCGTGAAACTCTTGCGAGTGGGGCAAAAAGAGGCTCAGAGGAGCACGGCCGCTCCGCTTCGCTACGCGGCCGTGCACTCTTTCTAAGAAAAGAACTCCATTGCAACAAGAAGGAAAAATCACACTAAAAACGGCGCTATATCACAGAAGCACACATTTCTCTCTGGACTGTCTTCTCTGTTGCATGCTCGGGCCTAAGATTTGACCCAGTGTGAGGCTTCATCCAAGGAGGACTCCCCTCCCTTAGAGGCAAGTCAGCCCATCCAGAAAGGGAGGAGCCAGAGGAGTGTGCTGCCTACATCATATAGACAATGAATACCACCACAACACGTAGAAAAACCCACAATACAAGTGTAACAATGGGGAAACAACGCAGGCCAGCATCAGACATAGAGAATGAAGATGACAATTCGGAGGACCAGATAATGACTGAACAACTAATCAACCTCTCAGATAAGGACTTTAGACTAGCAATATGGAAGGTGCTCAACAGACTCCAAGAAACCATGGATCGAGTTGAACAGAACACTAATAAGAACCAAGAAAATATGAAGGCAGAAATGACAAAACTCCAAACTGAAATAACATGTCAACTAACAGGACTGAAAAAGTCAGTAAACGAAGTGAATGACAAAATGGATAAGCTCTGGGACAGGGTATCAGAAGCTGAGAATAGACTTGGTGCTGTGGAAGATGAGATACATAACAATTCCATACAGCAGGAGAGATTGGACAAAAAACTTAAAGCAAATGAGCAGACAATGGAAAAATTAGTCAAAGAATGGGAACAGACGAAAATAGAAGTCTATGATAAGATCAACAGAAACAACTTAAGAATCATTGGAGTCCCAGAGACCCAGGAAGAAAATTTCCAGGAAGAATCAATGGTCAAGAACATCATTAAAGAGAAACTTCCAGAGCTAAAGAATATATGTGATCAAATCCTGCATGCCCGAAGAGTACCAACCAAAAGAGACCCCAGAAAAACCACCCCAAGACACATCCTAGTCACAATGACAAATCCCACAGATAGAGACGGAATTCTGAAAACAGCAAGATCAAAAGGGGAAATCATGTTCAAGCAAGCTTCCCTGAGATTTACAGCAGACCTGACACCAAAAACGCTCAATGCCAGAAAGCAGTGGTGGGATATTGTGACAAGACTGAATGAAATGAATGCTTCACCCAGAATACTATACCCAGCAAAACTCACTTTCCGGTTTGATGGAAGAATACATGGTTTCACAGACAAAAAACAGCTCAGAAACTTCACAGACACAAAACCAGTCTTAAGAGAAAAACTGAAAGACCTAATCTAAGACAAGACTACCCAAAAGACACACCAAATTTTGAAATAAAGATGGCGTTAAATCCCAGGACAATTCTTTCTCTCAACGTCAATGGACTAAATGCACCAGTTAAGAGACACAGAGTGGCTAAATGGATCAAAAAAACTCAATCCAACCTTCTGCTGCCTACAAGAAACGCACCTGAATAGTCAGAACAAACATAGACTCAAAATAAAAGGCTGGAGAAAAGTTATCCAAGCAAACAACACCCATAAAAAAGCTGGAGTGGCCATACTAATATCAGATAATGCAAACTTTATACTCAGGAAGGTTGTAAGGGACAAAGACGGACATTTTATATTAATCAAGGGGTACGTAGAGCAGGAAGAATTCACTCTCCTAAACATATATGCACCGAATGAGGGGCCAGCAAAATATTTAATACAACTGTTGACAAATCTGAAAAATAATATCAACAACAACACAATAATTGTGGGGACCTTAACACGGCTTTGTCAACACTGGACAGGTCAACCAGACTGAAACCCAACAAGAGTATACTAGACCTGAGGAGAGAAATGGAAGAAAGAGGCCTAGTGGATATATATAGGACACTCCATCCCCAGAAACCTGGATACACATTCTTCTCCAATGTACATGGGACATTCTCCAGGATAGACTACATGCTGGCACATAAAACATACCTCCATAAGATCAAGAGGATAGAAATTTTGCAGACTACCTTCGCTGACCACAAGGCTCTGAAATTATTTGTGAACTCCAAAGGGACTCAGAAGAAACACTTTAACACCTGGAAGTTAAACAGCCTCATGCTCAATAACCAGTGGGTCCGAGATGAAATCAAGGAGGAAATAAAAAGGTTCCTGGAAACAAATGACAATAAAGACACAAACTCTCAGAACTTATGGGACACAGCAAAAGCAGTACTGAGAGGAAAATTTATAGCTTTGCAAGCACACATCAGGAAGGAAGAAGGAGCTTACCTGAGTAGCTTAATGACACAGCTAATAGAACTAGAAAATGCTCAACAAAAGGACCCAAGAATAGGAAGACAGAAGGAAATAACAAAGCTGAGAGCAGAAATCAACGAAGTGGAAACTCAAAAAACAATCCGAAAGATCAACGAAAGCAGAAGTTGGTTCTTTGAAAAAATAAACAAGATTGATAGACCACTGGCAAACCTAACAAAGAAAGAGAGAGAGAGAAACTTGATAACTCGTATCAGGAATGAAAAAGGAGAGATCACTACTGATATGACAGAGATTCAAAGGGTAATCAGAAACTACTTTGAAAAACTCTACGCCACTAAAAATGAGAACCTGGAAGAAATGGATAAATTCTTGGACTCTTATAATCTTCCACGGTTGAAGGAAGAGGATGTAGCATATCTAAACACCCCCATCACCATTGATGAAATTAAAACAGTAATCAAATGTCTGCCGAAAAACAAAAGCCCAGGTCCAGATGGATTCACTAATGAATTCTATCAAACTTTCCAAGAGGAACTACTGCCAATCTTGGCAAGACTCTTTCATGAAATTGAACAAACAGAAACACTTCCAAATAGCTTTTATGAAGCCAACATCACCTTGATACCTAAACCAGACAGAGACGCTACCAAAAAAGAAAATTACAGACCAATATCACTGATGAATGCAGATGCAAAGATCCTCAACAAAATCCTGGCAAATAGGATTCAATGCCTCGTTAAGAAGATCATCCACTACGATCAAGTAGGTTTCATCCCAGGAATGCAAGGCTGGTTTAACATCCGTAAATCTATCAACATAATACACAACATCAATAACAAGAAAAATAAAAACCACATGATCATATCAATAGATGCAGAGAAAGCATTTGATAAGGTCCAACACCCATTCTTGATCAAAACTCTCAGCAAGATGGGAATGGAGGGAACCTTTCTCAATATAGTGAAGGCCATCTACCACAAGCCAGTGGCAAATATTATCCTCAATGGAGAAAAACTGAAAGCCTTCCCTCTAAATTCTGGCACAAGACAAGGCTGTCCTCTCTCACCACTCCTATTCAACATAGCACTGGAAGTACTTGCTATAGCGATTAGGCAAGAAAAGGATATCAAGGGAATCCAGATAGGAAAGGAAGAAGTCAAGCTCTCACTGTTTGCAGATGACATGATACTCTACTTAGAAAACCCTAAAGACTCTATCAAAAAGCTTCTAGAAACAATAGACTCATATAGCAAGGTTGCAGGCTACAAAATTAACACACAAAAATCAATGGCCTTTCTATATACCAATAGTAATAAGGATGAAATGGACATTAAGAAAACAACCCCATTCACAATAGTGCCACACAAACTCAAATATCTTGGAATCAACTTGACTAAATATGTGAAGGACCTATACAAAGAAAACTATAAAACTCTGCTCCAAGAAATAAGAGAGGACACACGGAAATGGAAACGCATACCCTGCTCATGGATTGGCAGGATTAACATCATCAAAATGTCAATACTCCCCAAGGCATTATACAGATTTAATGCCATCCCTCTAAAGATACCCATGACATTCTTCAAAGAAGTGGATCAGACACTTTTGAAATTCATTTGGAACAATAAACACCCTCGAATAGCTAAAGCAATCATTGGGAAAAAGAATATGGGAGGAATTACTTTTCCCAACTTTAAACTGTACTACAAAGCAACAGTTATCAAAACAGCATGGTATTGGAATAAGGATAGGTCCTCAGATCAGTGGAATAGGCTTGAATACTCAGAAAATGTTCCCCAGAGATACAACCATCTAATTTTTGATAAAGGAGCAGGAAATCCTAAATGGAGCAGGGAAAGCCTCTTCAACAAGTGGTGTTGGCACAATTGGATAGCCGCTTGCAAAAAATTAAACTTAGACCCCCAGCTAACATCATGTACAAAGGTAAAATCCAAATGGATTAAAGACCTCGATATCAGCCCCAAAACCATAAGATATATAGAACAGCACATAGGCAAAACACTACAGGACATTACAGGCATCTTCAAGGAGGAAACTGCACTCTCCAAGCAAGTGAAAGCAGAGATTAACAGATGGGAATATATTAAGCTGAGAAGCTTCTGCACCTCAAAGGAAATAGTGCCCAGGATACAAGAGCCACCCGCTGAGTGGGAGAAACTATTCACCCAATACCCATCAGATAAGGGGCTAATCTCCAAAATATACAAGGCACTGACAGAACTTTACAAGAAAAAAACATCTAACCTCATCAAAAAATGGGGAGAAGAAATGAACAGACACTTTGACAAAGAAGAAATACACATGGCCAAAAGACACATGAAAAAATGTTCCACATCACTAATCATCAGGGAGATGCAAATCAAAACAACGATGAGATACCACCTCACACCCCAGAGAATGGCACACATCACAAAGAATGAGAATCAACAGTGTTGGCGGGGATGTGGAGAGAAAGGAACTCTTATCCACTGCTGGTGGGGATGCTGTCTAGTTCAACCTTTATGGAAAGCGATATGGAGATTCCTCCAAAAACTGGAAATCGAGCTCCCATACGATCCAGCTATACCACTCCTAGGAATATACCCTAGGAACACAAAAATACAATACAAAAACCCCTTCCTTACACCTATATTCATTGCAGCTCTATTTACCATAGCAAGACTCTGGAAACAACCAAGATGCCCTTCAACAGACGAATGGCTAAAGAAACTGTGGTACATATACACAATGGAATATTATGCAGCTGTCAGGAGAGATGAAGTCATGAAATTTTCCTATACGTGGATGTACATGGAATCTATTATGCTGAGTGAAATAAGTCAGAGAGAGAGAGAGAAAAACGCAGAATGGTCTCACTCATCTATGGGTTTTAAGAAAAAAGAAAGACACCCTTGTAATAATAATTTTCAGACACAAAAGAGAAAAGAGCTGGAAGTTCCAGCTCACCTCAGGAAGCTCACCACAAAGAGTGATGAGTTTAGTTAGAGAAATAACTACGTTTTGAACTGTCCTAATATTGAGAATGTATGAGGGAAATGTAGAGCCTGTTTAGGGTACAGGCGGGGGTTGGGTGGGGAGGAGGGAGATTTGGGACTTGGGTGATGGGAATGTCGCACTGGTGATGGGTGGTGTTCCTTTTATGACTGAAACCCAAACACAATCATGTATGTAATCAAGGTGTTTAAATAAAAAAAAAAAAGAAAACAATATTAAAAATTTTATGCTATTTCATATGACATGCACATGATTTGGAGTATCTAGGAATGCTCCTCAGCTTTTTCATATATATATATATATATATATATATATATATATATATATGAAAGTATATATATATAAATATTATATATATTATATATATAAATATATATAATATATATAAATTATAAGACTTTCTGGAGTAGGAAAGAAACACTCTACTTTTGCATATCATGGGCAATCATCTTTGGTCTTTATTAAATAGCATTTTTTAGGTTTTATGTCATCATTTTATTTTTTATTATTTTTTTATTTTTTATTAATTTTTTATTTTTAATTATGAGAACAAATATGCAAAGAAAGAGGACAAGGCAAAGTTACAGTGGAAGGACAATCACCCATAAACAGAATTCTCAGTAGTCCCATTGCTTATATCTTAACTTTGAACTTTCAGCCAAAGAACATTAAGAAAAATAAAACAGAACCCATGTACAATTGCTTTCTCCCTCAAGTCCCCAGATTGTAGTACATAAAATTTCTTAGCACACAAAGCAATCTAAAGACATAAAACTTATGTAACTCCTTAAACATTGAAGGCAAAGTACTTTTTTACATTTCCATGCATATGCATATTAGTTTAAGTTAACCTCAAAAGTTTAAGTGGGTTGTTTTTCTTAAGGATTGGAGTCAAAGGAGCACAGTAAAAATGGTGTTAGAGTGGCAATTATTGTTTGCATAGGTCCACCAAAATATGAGGGACATGGAAAGGAAAAGCCTTGGCCTAAATACAAGGAGACCTTACCCCTGAAGTTTCCTGGCATAAGACCAACTCCAGGCTCCAGGCAAACTAGTTTGTCCAATCCAGGTCATGTAGTGCCAATACACTTTTATTTTTCACACAGTCTCTGTTGTTGGTATCATGTTTCTGTATTAACGATCCTGGAATCCGCATATCCTATATTGCAGTCAGGATGGTGCAGAGCGTCCTCTCCTTTCACCTCACAATTAAAGGGCAATGCAGAGAACCCTGTCCTGTAAGCAGGTCGTTGTTGTTGTCAAGTCTTCTTAGTGTTAAAGGAAGTCTCTTTTGAGCCGGTCGATGTCAGAGCCATGGTAGGGTCTTCCCTGGTAAATGATTGCTTCCAGATGTTGTTATAAAAAACCTTGGATGTTTCTTAGATAGCTTCCCTGGTTCAGGGGTGAATGGAGGATGCCCATTCTTCTGAGGCCTGTGCCAGGTCATTATATCAATGTTCAGGGTGTAAGGTTCCATTGCACTACGAGATTTGTGTGTTCTAATCTCTATTAGATAAGAACTTATTTGTATGTATAGTGTAAACTAAACTCGGTTAGTTATTTTTTAATATTTTTTATTTAAACACCTTGGTTACAAACATGATTGTGGTTGGGTTTCAGTCATATAAGATGACACCCCCCCATCACCAGTGCAACATTCCCATCACCAATGTCCTAAATATCTCTCCTCCCCTCTCTGCCCCCACCTGTACTCTAGACAGGCTTTCTATTTCCCTCATATATTCTCATTGTTAGGATAGTTCTCAATGTAGTTAGTTCTCTAACTAAACTCATCACTCTTTGTGGTGAGGTTCATGAGGTGGGCTGTAACGTCCAACCCTCCTCTCTTTTGTCTCTGAAAATTGTTGAGAAATGTCTTTCATTTTTCTTAAAACTCATAGATGAATGAGACCATTCTGAGTCTTTCTCTCTCTCTGACTTATTTTGCTCAGAATAATAGATTCCATATACATCCATGTATAGGAAAATTTCATGACTTCATCTCTCCTGATGGCTGCATAATATTCCATTGTGTATATGTACCACAGTTTCTTTAGCCATTCATCTGTTAAAGGGCATCTTGGTTGTTTCCAGAGTCTTGCTATGGTAAATAGTGCTGCAATAAATATAGATGTAAGGAAGGGATTTTTGTATTGTATTTTTGTGTTCCTAGGGCATATTCCTAGGAGTGGTGTAGCTGGATCGTATGGAACTCAATTTTCAGTTTTTGGAGGAATCTCCATATCACTCTCCAAAAAGGTTAAGGTTAAACTAGTCGGCATTCCCACTTTTTCTAGGTTTTTATTAATAATCTTTCTCTTGCTATTTCCTCTGTGTTGTCTTGAAAGATATTTATCCCATGACACAGCCTCTCCCATGCCTCTTAGGTTGGATTTCTCCAAAGTACAACTATTCTTTGTAATGAGTCAAATTTTTTTAGCCTAGAGAATCCTTGGGATAAAATAGTGACACCAATATAGTATTGATTAAACACCAAGCTGCATGAATGATGCTAACATGTTTTAAGCATGTTATTTGATATACATTTGATATACATAGTATTGTCATTGAGAGAGCTGTTGTTCTTCTGCCCACTTTATATATTTTATGGCAAATATTATAATACAATGGTCAAGTAACTTACAAAAAATGGTTAGGGTTTGAACCCACGCAATTTGGTTCCAACATCCCTGCACTTGAGTATCTTTCAACTGCCACTTGTAATTCATAAATAGTTACTTTGGTTATCTGTTCACCCTATGAGTTTTAAAATTTCTTTCTTTTTCTTTTTATGTGCTCCCAACATAAAACAGCTCTGGCCACCAATCCAGGGCATCAAGCTAAGAAGAACAAAGGACCATCTGCTTCACCCTAACTGATATAAGAGCAATCAAATCACCAAATGAGGCATATGTCTGCTCATTGCCAGGGCTATTTGGAATTTGTTAAAGTCAAAAACCAATTTATATCCACCTCTTTTGGGTGGAAAGTGCATATTTCTCTAAAGCACAGAAAGCAATAAGGTTTTCAGAGCCATATTGGTCTCCCTTGTTGTCAAGTTTCATGGGTAACACGGAGGGTCCCAGGTGAACATTGAACATTATGTTTGAGGAATTCTGAGTTTAGAAAACTCGGATTTTCTAATTAAGCAGTAAGCTTGCCTAAGCTTTGTCCCAGAAGGAGAAATTAGCTATATTATACCATATGCTTAATGGGAAGTCATCCTGAAATTCTTTTCTCTTTCACACACTTCCCCACCCCACCCCACCCCCAGCACACACACATGCACACAAACCAGTAATCTTTCTTACAGTCTACCCTCTCACTCTGTCCTTTAGCTCCTGCCAAAATGAGCTCCTTTTAGGTGTCCCATATCCTCTTTGTCTTGCCTCAGGGCCTTCAAAAATAGTTATTCTCATTGAATTCTTCCCCCTCTCCCTGTGAATCTCTCTCCTCTCTCTTTCTCTCTTTCCCTCCCACCTTCTCTCTCTTTTTCTCTCTCTCCCTCTCTCTCTCTCATCAATTTAACTCTTACTAATTCTAAAAAATCTCATATGACAATTTCTCCAGGAAGTCTGATTAGGGCAAATGTCCCTTTCAGGTATTTTCTTAGACACATAGGTTTTCCAGGAAGATGCTAGTTTTATTTTAGAATATCTTTGATACAGGTGATACTGTTTGTCTCCAAACATACTTACTTCCCACCGATGTGTAGATCTATAAGACAACACAAAAGGATGCACAACCGGATTGGAGTTAATGATGATAGGATCTCCAATCAAGGAAGCTCGAGGTGCGACAGTCACGGTAATTATGGCGACCAATGTATGAATGGAGGCATTTTCCAGAAGGGAGTCCACATTTTCGATGGCAAAATTTGGAAAAGCTAGAACACCTTAGAGAAAATATAAGATGTTACTTTTAAAATAAAGATTTGTATTGCTTTCTTATCACTTTGGTTTCTTAAAACTAGAAAGGAAAAGCATAATTCATATTTTCTTATTTAAAAGGTTTAAAATATGTTGATTTGAACTTTCATCAAAAATGGTAAAAACATATGAGAAATTACTCTACTTCCAAGCAAACACTTCAGGTTGCTACAGTTTTAGAAGCAGCAGAACCCAAGACTCTTGAGTCAGACTGTGATGGTTAATCTTTGCATCAGTTTGAACTGGATCATGAAGTGCACATTTCCTGCCACCAATGTTCCCAGTTTTTCTCCAGCACTGCTGCCTGCCCTCTCTCATTCTCTCCCTGCCCCTTCTCTTTCTCTCTATCCTTTTCTCATTTTAGAGACTCTTGTTTCCAATATCATTACTGATAGGGTATCATGCATATCATGTTATCTTCTTTCAGAATCCAGTTCTTGTCCATTGTGATCATTTCCAACTATCATTGTCATAGTAGTTCCTTCTCTTTCTTCCCTGTCTGCACTCCCCCATTCTTTGTGACAAGTTTCCTCCATGAAGTGGACAAGGACCATTTTAAAGTGTGCAGTCAGTCAATCTGATTTTTGAGTTAAAAGAGCTTCATATTATATTTATTTTCATAAGTATACTTTAGTGTATGGTAAACAAACTGCTTCTAAAGGGAGATCCTATCTCAATCATTATGTGAATGTTCTTGAAAAGTGAGCCTAGAACACAGGCAGCCAATGTTTTCTCACAAGATATGCAGGAATGCAAAGTAGGGAAAAAAACTATCCGAGCAGCCTTGAACATTTTTTTTTGTTTATATCTTTTCTTTTTAAAAAAAAAACATGCTCAGAAATGTAAATCAGATGTGAGGTCCCACCCAAATTTCCTTTGTATTCACTTCAGTGTGCAGAAAATTACTAAAATCATGAACAACAGCCTGTATATAGGGCAAGCCAAAATGCTAAGGAGGTCATGTGCCTGCAAACAGGCCTCAACTCCAAATTAACAGGGATCTGAAGATTAAGGACCTCAACTCTTTTATATGTCAGTGTAGCTAATTCAGTTTGTGATGTGTTTTTGCAGTAGAGTGATGGATGACTCTCCCCAGAAGAATCCAGCTCTTGTTAGTATCCCCTGATACAGCACATCTTTTTTGGCTACCCTCCACCTGGTAATCTCATCTTTCTATTCTAATGTTCAAGTTGCACCTGAATCTTGGTTTCTACTTCTAGGAGAATCCAAATAGCATGATAGAACATAACTGATGTTTTAGAGTCACAGTAAAATAAAAGGAGCATTTCAGTGGCCATGAGCATTGAGAAAAGCTCCTCAGAAAAATCAAGCCACTGCATTTGGTTAAAAGTAATTTCTACAGGATCAATTCCCTGCTCACTTTTCTGAGCTGGCTTAACTTCTCCATTTTCCCCTCTTCATGTTTTAGTTCAGTTATTCTAGCTTTTCTAGATTCCCAAACTTATTTGACTTGTCATCTCCTTTTCCAAAAAAAAAAAGTCAATTTTGTGCCCCTCACCCAAAATCTACCTTCTGAAGGTGTAAAACAGAAAAAATAACCTGTAATTACATCCCAGGTTTCTTTTCTTTTTTTTTTTGTATTGCAAACCAGTGGTAAGCCAGCACTTACTGTTTTTTATTTAAAAACAGAGATTTATAATTTTGTTACATAGCCATCCTCTTCGCTTCCTATATTCTTTTTTAGGCTATATTTAAATTTTTTAATATTTCTTTCTCTATTTAAACTTCTTGATTACAAAAATGATTGTGATTAGGTTTCAGTCATGTAAAGAACACCCCCTTCACCAGTGCAACATTCCCACCACCAATGTCCCAAATTTCCCTCCATCCCACCCCACCCCCATCTGTACTCTAGAAAAGCTTTCCAGTTCCCTCATTCATTCACATGATTATGGTAGTTCTCAGTGTAGTTATTACTATAACTGCACTCACCACTTTTTGTGGTGAGCTTCATGAAGCGAGCTGGAAGTTCCAGCCCTCCTCTCATTGTCTCTGAGGATTGTTGCAAAAATGACTTTTATTTTTCTTAAAACCCATAGATGAATGAGACCATTCTGCGTCTCTTTCTCCCTCTGACTTATTTCACTCAACATGATAGATTCCATATACATCTATGTATAGGAAAATTTCATTACTTCATCTCTCCTGACGGCTGCATAATATTCCATTGTGTATATGTACCACAGTTTCTTTAGCCATTCATCTGTTGAAGGGCATCTTGGTTGTTTCCAGAGCCTGGCTATTGTGAATAGTGCTGCAATAAGTATAGGTGTGAGGAAGGGGTTTTTGTGTTGTATTCTTGTATTCCTAGGGTATATCCCTAGGAGTGTAATAGCTGGGTCGAATGGGAGCTCAATTTCCAGATTTTGGAGGAATCTCCATATCGTTTTCCATAGAGGTTGGACTAAACAGCATTCCCACCAGCAGTGGATAAGAGTTCCTTTCTCTCCACATACCCGGCCAGCACTGATTGTTCTCATTCTTTGTGCTGTGTGCCAATCTCTGTGGTGTGAGATGGTATCTCATCGTTGTTTTGATTTGCATCTCCCAGATGATTAGTGATGAGGAGCATTTTTTCATGTGCCTTTTAGCCACTTGTATTTCATTTTTATCAAAGTGCTGTTTATTTCTTCTCCCCATTTTTTGATGGGATTAAATGTTTTTTTCTTGTAAAGTTCTGTCAGTGCCCTGTATATTTTGGATATTAGCCCCTTATCTGATGGGTATTGGGTGAATAGTTTCTCCCACATGGTGGGTGGCTCTTGTATCCTAGGCACTATTTCTTTTGAGGTACAGAACCTTCTCAGCTTAATATAGTCCCATCTGTTGATCTCTGCTTTCATCTTCAAGGAGGAAACTGCACACTCCAGGTTTCTACTGCACTCCAGATCATTCTAGTAGTAAGCAGCAGACTAAAAATGACAGGAGAAAGAGTATGTCGCCCACTGTGGCAAACACTGCAAACTCTGGACAGTTATAATTGCATATAAAGTATTTTTGTGGGCCGAGAGATAGCACAGTGGTAGGATGTTTGCCTTGCACGCAGTCAATCCAGAAGAGATGGTGGTTGAAATCAAGGCATCCCATATGGTCCCCCATGCCTGCCAGGAGCAATTTCTGAGCACAGAGCCAGGAGTAACCTCTGAGCACTGCCAATTGTGATCCAAAACCCAAAAAATAAAATAAAATAAAATAGTTTATGTTTGGTAATTTTTTCGGGGTCACACCAGGTGCTTCTCACAGATTACTCCTGGCTATTTACTCAGAAATTACTCCTGGAGATGTTCTAGAGACCATATGGGACGCAAGGGATCATACTCAAGTCAGTTGCATGCAAGGCAAGCGCCTCACCCACTGTAGTTTTACTCTGGCCTCTAAAATACTTTTTCTTTCTAAAATTCTACACATCCTCCATTGCTCCTAGATAAAACTTGTCCTTTAAAGCCTCTGCTAGCCTTCTCAGCTGAGACTAGATGCTTCTCTTCAGGGTGGCCCTGTTTCCCCACCATGACTCTTGACACACCATATTATAATGCCTATCATTTGTATGACTCCCCAGGAACACTAATTGCAAGGAATGTATTATGTTGAACATTAAGTAAAAGTACCTCTGACATATTTCTGAATAAGTAATAAAATCATTACTATGACCTTTTATTCATCCATGTGACTTTTTTTATTCTTTCTTCACAAAAACTCTGGGGTACTTAGGTACTAACCTGATAGATCCAAATCACATATTGTTTTGTGGGGAGTGGGGTTTTATTCAAGGAGCTGGAGACCACTCCAACCAACCCAGCTGTGTGGGTCTGCAGGTTCATTACTCAGTCCCAACAGTGCCTGGAGGGGGTTAAGGTAGGATCCAAGAGACTACACTGGGAACTATACCAAATGACCATGTGGTTCCAGGAATTCAACTGCTAGGGCCTCTGCATGTTACACATGTGTTCTAACCTTTTAGGATAACTCCTAGGCCCTAATACTTTTTTTTTTTGGAACTGTCACAGTTTACAATAATATTGAAGTAAGTTTTTCATAGTTACAGAGTTACTATGCAAATCCATACACCAGTATTTCAAGATCCATCCACCATTATTACACTTTCCTTCCCCTAGGCCCACATTTCATTTCCTAGTTCTTTTGATAATGTCTCGGGATTTGATTCGATCGGGACTTCTCTACTCCCTTTCTTTGTTTCTTTTATTCTGCATATGAGCAAGATCTTATGTTACTTATCTTCCACTTTTTTTTTAACAAATTAATTGGGATGGGCAATTTGCAAGACACATTTTTTCTTATTTGTTACATTATCTTGAATGATTATAGAAAAAAAGGTTTTTTTGTTTTGTATTTTGGTATTTAGGTCTCACCCAGAAGTGATCAGGGGTTACTCCTGGCTCTATGCTCAGAAATTGCTCCTGGCAGGCTCGGGGGACCATATGGGATGCTGGGATTTGAAACACTGTCCTCCTGCATGCAAGGCAAACACCCTACCTCCATGCTATCTCTCTGACCCCCTTTTTTCTTTTTTATTAAATATCTTTATTTAAGCACCATATTACAAACATGTTTGTGCTTGGGTTTTAGTGATAAAAAAAAAAGTACACCCCTTCACCAGTGCAACATTTTCACCACCAATGCCCCCAACTCCCTCCTCTCCACTCCTGGCCTGTATTTGAGACAGCCATTTTATTTCTCTCACTCACTATCACTGTCATGGTAGTTGTCAGTATAGCTATTTCTTTAACTGGACTCACCATTCTTTGGGGCAGGCCTCATATCGTGGGCCAATCCTTCTAGCCCTCATCTTTATTGTCTCTGTGTATTATTACAATAATGTCTTTTATTTTTCTTAAAACCCATAGATGAATGAGACTATTCTCTCTCCCTCTGACTTCATTTCACTCAGCATAATAGTCTCCATGTCCATCCATGTATAGGAAAATTCATGACTTCATTTCTTCTGACGGCTATATAGTATTCCATTGTGTAAATGTACTACAGTTTCTTTAGCCACTCATCTGTTATTGGTATATCTTCTACTTTCTTTTATTTTTTGAGAGAGAGGAGAGAGAGAGAGAGAGGAGAGAGCAAGAGAGAGAGAAAGAGCAAGCAAGCACCAGAGGCTAGACCTATCTTCTACTTTCTGACTAATTTTATTTAGCATGATATCTCATATTCCCATCAAAGCTGTAGCAAACTGAAAAAATAATTCACCTATTCTCACAGTTGAATAATATTTCACTGTGTAATGATAAGAAAAAGTTAATGATTTGACATGAGATAAAAAGAGAAAATGCCAAAGTCCCCAGAATTTTCCATTTTCAGAATGAAAGTAGTTCTAAGGAGGAAGGACAAAAGTCACATTAGGAATGAACTTTGAATCAACTCCACCTTGGTTTTTGTTCTCAATTTTGCCCTCTTAGTTATCACATGTCCACTTTGGTAAGTAGCACATCTTCTCAAGTATTTAAAGTCAGATATTACTTGATAAGAAGCCTCTGTAGGAAGCAGATCATACTATTTAAAAGATAAGTGAATTGGATTATTGGCCATTGTTTTAATGAAAGTTTTCCATTCAGTCTCATAGGAAATACAGGATTTCCTATTACATCAATGTATTTTATTTTATTAGACATGAAGCATGAAGTGTGGATAAAAATAGTTCTCTGAATGACATTATGACATTATCCCATACAACTTCTGCCTAACCCTGCAGTGTCAGGAAATTACTCAGTGTTGGAAGTCACAAAGGATTCAAAGACAAAAAGACACCCTACTGATCTGGCCTACTTTGATTCTTTGTTTTTGCTTTTCCCCTCTTTTTTTGTATTTATTCTCTCTTCCCATTATTTTACCTAAATATTTTTCTTTATAATGAAGATTTAAGGTAAGATGAACTAATACTAAACTCTCAAAATTCTTTGAAAAAAACTCGAAGATTAAAACAATGCCCTGAAATTTGACTTCTCAATCTCACTAATTAAAACTATTCCTATGTAGCTGCTCAGACAGCTATTGAGCTGTGTAAGCCAGCTTTTGTTACATAATATTTTTCTTTTCCAATGGACAACAAAACAAAGAATTTTGCAATGGTTAGTCACTAAAAGCAATGAATGTATTCTTCCTAAATGATTATTACTAGGACTTTATATCTGATTCCGCTCTCTTACCACAGTCATTCTTAGCCTTATAGGAGGTCCAGTATATTCATGAAGATGAAGGAAACAGATAGTATGTATATCCCTCAGCTATGTACACAAGCCTAGTTTGCATCTGTAAACTTTTAACTTTTTTTTTTTGTGTGTGGTTTTTGGGTCACACCCGGCAGTGCTCAGGGGTTATTCCTGGCTCCATGCTCAGAAATTGCTCCTGGCAGGCACGGGGGACCATATGGGACGCTGGGATTCGAACCGATGACCTCTTGCATGAAAGGCAAACGCCTTACCTCCATGCTATCTCTCCAGCCCCTACTTTTAACTTTTTAACTAAAAATTTTAACTTTCTTTTTTTGTGTGTGTGTGTGTGTGTGTGATTTTTGGGTCACACCCGGCAGTGCTCAGGGGTTATTCCTGGCTCCATGCTCAGAAATTGCTCCTGGCAGGCACGGGGGACCATATGGGATGCCGGGATTCGAACTGATGACCTCCTGCATGAAAGGCAAACGCCTTACCTCCATGCTATCTCTCCGGCCCCGAATTTTAACTTTCTTTCTCTCTTATGCCCTCCATCCAAGATTTCTTTCTTGACTATCAGTTATTTCTTGAATCTCTTTGTAAAGATTGTTACAAGTCAGAGCTATTTCATCCTTTATCCTATGTTGAAAAATTATATATAATTTATATATCATCTTATTATGTCACATGTATAATATAAACAGAATTACTTACATAAATTATATATAATTATCAATAAATTATATCATAAGTATATCTTTATCTACTTCTAAATAAATGCCTTAGGTCACAATATAGTCTTTCTGTTTAAGAAGTGATCTCAATGGGCTGGAGAGGTAGTACCCTGAGTAAGTCAGCTATCTTAGACACAGTCGACCTTCACACATATGGCCAGCCCCCTGTGCCCCATTAGAAATGATTCCTGAGCACAGAAAAAAACAGGATTAAATCCTGTGCACTGCTGAGGTGAGACTTCCTCACTCCTCAAAATGAAATGAAATGGAAATTTTTTTCATGAAGCTTATAAATGGAAATTTTTGACTTCTGACCATTATTTTCTCTTGAAGCAGCATTTCAAAGTCTTAACAGGAACTTCTTTTTCTCTAAAATTTACATTCTATTTGGGTAGCTGAGGGGGGTCGGGAGATTACAATTATTTAGTGAATGGGGCATATTAAATAATGACTCAGACACAATATACATTTCTATTCCTAATCCTCAAATCTCTGAATATTGTACTTTTTACATGGCAAGAATGTAAATAAAAATGTTGAGAGGAGAGATTATCCTGGGTGATAATATAGCAACAGAGTCCTTTAAAGTAGAATTAGAAGGGGGGAAGGAATGTAAAAAATGATGCCAACTTTTCAGATAGAGTCAGGGGGTATAACCAAGGGAGCTGGTTGAAGTCTAGACACTAGAAAAGATAAGGAAATGCATCCATCCTTAGAAATTCCAAAAGAAAATGCAGCCTTGCCAATTCTTTTATTTTTAGTTTAGGGAGGACTAAATCAGATTCTTTTTTTTTTTTTTTTGGTTTTTGGGCCACACCCGATAACGCTCAGGGGTTACTCCTGGCTATGTGCTCAGAAGTTGCTCCTGACTTGGAGGACCATATGGGACACCGGGGGATCGAACCGCGGTCCGTCCAAGGCTAGCGCAGGCAAGGCAGGCACCTTACCTTTAGCGCCACTGCCCAGCCCCTAAATCAGATTCTTAACTGAAAAACTGCAAGTTAGAGGCCAGAGCAGGTAAGACATTTATTTGCCTTTGCATGCAACTGACCTGGGATTGATCCCCAACATCCCATATGGTCCCCCGAACAAAGCCAGGAGTGAGTTCTGAGTACAGAGCCAAGGCATAACCCCTGAGCTCTGGGAATAATAACCCAGGAATTACCTCTCCCCCCACAAAAAAAGAGAAGAAAAACTGCAAGATAATAAATTTGTCATTATCAATGTTTGTGGTGATTTTTTAGGGGTTACTTAGATTGTGTAGATGTCAATAAGCACATGAACATAAATGACAATTTATAGTAGAGATTACAATGTGCTAAAACTAAAGCCAAAAAGCACCTTTCTTTCCTGATTGGGAGGATATTGGCTCCCCAGATGTTCTTGAGAACTGAAAAGCCCCTTGAACAATATTTGGCCCTGTGATGCCACCCAGTGGTTCGGTCCTGCAGGAACAACATGCTTTTTCTTTTTTCCTTTTTCCTCAAAATCTTCTCATAATTTTTAATATGTAAAAAAAAGGTCAAGTTCATGTGCTGAACTTCAGACCACACATGATAGGCCACCCTTTCTTTACCTATCTGGCCTCATGTTCTACCAATAACTCTCTTACTTTCTTGGCTCCTGTCTCATAAGCCTTTCTGTTCCCTCTATAGAGCAAGCAAGTCCCTTTTCAGGGTCTTTAACTGGGTCTTAAATGCATCTTCCTGCACATAAACATCTAGATAATCTACTTCCTTTAGATCTTAGACAATGTTTGTGGATCTGAGAGGTCTTTCATGACTACTTAAGTATAAAATTGCAACAACACTATTTCTACATTTCATTGCTTCTTTTTATTATATAGATAATCTATATCAACTGTTTCGTTTTCTGCCTCCTCTTCCTCTCTTCAATTCCAAACACAAATATTTTATGAAATTGGGCATTTTTCCTCATTTGTGCCCTTTTGTATTATATTATTAAGGACAGTGTCTGGGGACTGGAGAGATATACATTGGAAAAGGCAATTGCTTTGCACATGCCAGACCTTGGTTCTATTCCCAGCATGTTATGAAGATGCTTGATTTCTACCAGATGTGATCCCTGAATACTGAGCCAGAAATAAAGCCTCAGCACTGCCAGTGTGGCCCCAAAACAAAATGACAGTGTCTAGTCCTAGAAGCTTTTAATAACTATTTGTTTAAGAAATATATGAATAAAAATTTTTTGGCTAACTGAAGTACTTTAATTAGGTATTGTTGATCATTGTTGATCAAGGTATCATTATTTTGTAATACCATGAGCATCTCAAAATAGGCAATTACCTATATTTCACTGATTCAGAATTATTTTTTATTTCCTTGTTTACTAACAATTTACAATATTTTAATAATAGTTTATACAACCTATGGATCTATTTCATTGTCTATATGTGTGAGTGTCTATGTATCTGTCTACTTGTATCTGGCCACTTGTATCTATCTGTCTAATGTCCATCTCTATTGTACATAATCTGTCTAGTTTTGTATATAGTCCTTCCTCCTGTTATATATAACCCTTCTTTTTACCCCCTCCCCTGCTAACCATTTTGCAAATCCTTTTTACTTTCTACCCCTGATCTGTTATTTCTCCTTATTTAACCCTTTTTACCCTCAGTTCTTAACTCCCCAGGAACCAAAACACTTCCACTGGCTCCCGAAGCAAAAGGGCAGCTTCCCAGCTCGCCTTGCCTCAGCCTAGGAAGAAGTTACAGCCCCTGCTGCTGCTGATTAGCTCTTGGAGGTTCCTTTTCTTCCACCTCCCTTTTCTGTAGACTGTTGCTCGCTACCAATTTGGTTTTTGAGAGACCCTCAGCTCAAGGGCATTTCCTGATCCATGAATGCTGTGGGTCAATTTTCAGACCCCATAAGACCATGTTGCAGGCTGAAGATGTGCTCCATACTTTATTCCCTCAACCCAGACTATTTCAAAAGACTTAAAAGGGATATTTATATTTCCTTTGTATCTTTCTTAAGTGTATTTCCTTAATAGGTATAATTCTTATTGTATATTTCTTTATGTAGATGTAATTTTCCACACCCTCTTTTTCTTAGGTTTGTTTAGTAGATAATTCTAGTATATAAATTTCTCTTGGGTTCCAAGCTCATGTTAGAACCAGATTATAAGAATTGCTTAGCTTTGGGCCGGGAGTGGTGGTGTGGAGCAAAAGGCATCTGCTTTGCAGGCACTAGCCTAGGACGAACTGCGGTTCAATCCCCTAGCATCCCTTATGGTCTCCCAAGCCAGGAGCCCATAGCCAGGAGTAACCCCTGAGTGTCACTGGTGTGGGCAAAAAAAAAAAATTGCTTAGCTTCTAATTTTTACCCCTATATACCAGTGGTATCTTGCGGCATTGTTCTTTTTGACATAGGAATATTAAAATGGGGGAGTCTTAGGTATAGAAGTTCTTATCTGATAGAGATAGGAACTCATAAATTTTTAATTTGTCATACTGAATTGACTTATGATTCAGTTGATCAAATATTGGCCAGTCACCCCCAAACCTTGGATCCCATCTTTGAACCAGCAGAGTTTTCTGCACCAGCACCAGGAATCGAACTTCTACCAGGGAAGGCCCTAATGCTGCCCTGGTACCAACTTATTCCAACTTGTTATTATATGACATCACGACGACTTGGAAACAGTGACAACTTGCCTTCAGGGTGAGTGTCTCTGCATCACCACTTTAGAGGCAGATGAAACCAGAAGATGCTTTGTGACACCCTGACTTTGACATAGAATCTGTGTAAAAACCAAAATTTCTAATTACTGAATCCTGATTACAACATCTGTAGTTGAAGAGAACTTTTCCTAAGACCATTAAGACAGACATGGGGGGGGAGGCGAAGAGACAGCACAGTGGTAAGGCATTTGTCTTGCATGCAGAAGGATGGTGGTTCGAATCCCAGCATCCCATATGGTCCCCGAGCGTAGAGCCAAACGTCCAGAACATCTAAGCCATTGACCTAAAAGTTCTTCAAGTCCACCTTATCATTTCTGCCCACCAACTCCCCCCCCCCATGTGCCATCTCAGTTCTGTAATCCAGGACCAAAATTTCCCTTATGTTGATACTTTGAATTCCCTTGACTAGTTCCTCTATATATCACAGATGAGCAAAATCATCCATTGTCCTTCTCCCTACACCTTACTTTGTTTAACATATCACCCTCCAGTACAGTTCAGATTTTTCTATCATGTTCTTTAGCTGGGTTGTGCCAACAACGGCCTCTGTATTTGAGGTTTTGTTGTTGCCATTACAGTAAAAATTGCTCTGATTTAAGGTTTTCTTCTGTATATTTTTTACATTGTAAGAAATTTGAGGACACTTAGTTTTCCACTTACAGCTGTGAAAACAGCTCAAAGAGGGCAGTAATCTTCCATGCTTATCAACCTACTTAGAAAAAGGTTAAGTAGAATTGTCATTTTATTAATGCAACTTCCTGACAGAATAGCTCCATATTAAATTCTCTTTCTATCTTAAATCAATTTTCTAAGTCCAGGAAAAGAAGATTCGGGACTGGAAAGATAGCACAGCAGTAGGGCATTTGCCTTGCATGTCGCCAACCCAGGATAAACCTGGGTTCTATTCCCAGCATCCCACATGGTCCCCCGAGCCTACCAGGAGTGCAGAGCCATGAGTAACCCTCTGAGTACCTCCAGGTGTAATCCCCCCAATGGTTCAAAATGATGGTTGGCTGATAGCTGGATCATAATAATTGTTTTTTTAAAAATACCTAAAACTATGCTAAAATGCTAGCATGTAAATCAGAATCATTAAGATTGAGAAGCTATATATTTATAAAGAAGAATAAGAGAAGTCTTTTAAAGTTTAGATGTACTCCTTTACTGGAGTAATGTCTAATCAATTGGTGTAGGATATGGGGACATAGTAGAGTATACAAAACCTGAGAGCTAGCTCCAATCTAAAGGAAACTGCCACTATTAAATATAGGCACATGAGATAGCTGACCAGATCTTGTTCTTCGTGAGGAAACTAAAATAAAATTTCTGTGCAAAACTATCTAATAGTCAAAGCATTGTATATACCAAGCGTATCTGCAGTGCTCGTTGTGGCATTATTTTTTTATTATTTATGGGTAACAATAGCTAAGATTTGGAAACAAACCAAGTACCCAACAACAAATAAGTGAATAAGAAATATATGATGGGAGCAGGAGTGTTAGTACAGTGAGTAGAGCATTTGCCTTGCACACCACCAACCTGGGTTCAATCCCCAGCATTCCATATGGTCCCCTCAAAACCACCAGGAATAATTCCTGAACACAGAGCCAGGAGTAAACCTTCAGCATGGCCAGGTGTGACCCCAAAACAAAAACAAAGCAAAACAGATTGTATTGTGAATACACATAGTGGTATACTACTAAACAATAAGAAAAGATGAAATATTAATATTTTACTACAACATGGATGAAACTTAAGGGTGTCATGTTAAGCAAAGCAAGTCATAAATAAAGACAAATACATCACCTAGAGGTAATAAAGAAAAAGAAGGAAGGAAATAGATGGTGTCTAATGAGAATGAACAAACCTCTGACAACAGAGAAGGAAAGAGATGAGGGATATTGGTGGTGGGAAGGTTGCACTGGTGAAGAGGGGGGGTGTTCTTTTTTTTATAACTGAAACCCATTTTTCAACAAACATGTTGATCATGGTGCTTAAATAAAGATGTTTTAAAAATTGATAAATTAATTAAAAATTAAAATAAAACGAAATGAAATTACCTAAGAGGAGTAATTGGAGTGGAAGAGAAAGATCTTATGAGTTGTGGTGTAGGGACATTGGCAAACTTTGATCGTAGAATTATTTAAGAGTATACTCTGAAAACATATGAATACTTACACTCTGGTAAGTGAATTGTATGTCTATAATTTACTAATTTAGGGGCCGGAGCTTTGGCACAGGGTGGTGTCTGCCTTGTGCACATTAGCCTAGGATGAACCACAGTTCAATCCCCCTGCGTCCCATATGTTCCCCCAAGCCAGGAGTGATCTGAGCGCAAATAGCCAGGGAGTAACCCGCCTGAGTGTCATCGGATGTGGCCGAAAAAACAAAACAAAACAATAAATTACAAATTTAAAAAAAAATTGAAAGGAAAACACCTTGTATATCGGCTCAGCAGTAGAATGCGTTGTCCACAAGGTCCTGGCCTTGGATTCCTGGGCACCAACAGAAACAAAACCACAAACAAAACAAAACCAAAAGACACTCTACTCTCCAACACTGTTATATCAAATGATTGGTTGAAAAGATAGATTGGAAGAAACAGAGTGAAACCTCTCCATGCCTGGAAAAATATAAGTTAACCTTAGAAGAGTAAAATAAGGTTGATTTATATAGCACTTATATAAAATCATAAAATACGTTCTGCCTAATATATGATAAAGTTTCTAGTAATCTCATTAAAAATTTGCATCTTGCAAATTTTCGATTAGAGTGAAGTGTGTAAGGCGACAGTCCCTCTCACCTGGGAAATGTGGAAGTTCATTTTCATGAGCCATAGACCCACAGCAAGTCTCCAAGTGCAGGTTTTTGTTTTGGGATCACACCCAGAAGTGTATAGGGCTTACTTCTAGCTCTGTGCTCAGGCACTACTTTAAGCAGGCTTGGGAGACCATATTGAGTCTAGGGAGTGAACCCAATTGGCTGCATGCAAGACAATTACCCTACTCACTGTACAATCGCTCTGGCACCAGGGTTAGAAGGTCTTGAACTCTGTCCTGGTACCAAACTGATTCAAGATAAAGCTCTCAATAGCAGTGGTAGCATTCTCTCTTAAGCTCACATATTCATTCTTAAGCATTCTCTCTTAAGCATATGGTGACTGGAAGTTTGTTGAGGATAGATCTATCTCAGGTCACAAACTATATGTCTTAATCTCTCGATGCTTTATTTTAGAAAATATTTTTATTTATAATAAATATAGTAAACATACAAATAATATACATATATCCTGATTATGGGTCTTTGTTATTCAGTATATAAACCCCCATAATTGTTGTGATTAAAGATGCTATTGATGTTTTGTTATAAGAATAGCTAGCAAAATTAGAGGGTATATGGATGTAAGATTTTAAATATTGTGTTCACTAAATAAAAAGTGTGTATTGCTAAAAAAAATTTTTTTTAATTTTTGTGCCACACCAGGTGGTACTCAGGGGTTACTCCTGGATCTGTGCTCAGAAATCATCCCTGGCGGGCTTGGGGGACTATATGGGATGCTGGGATTTGAACCACTGTCAGTCCTGGATTGGCTGCATGCAGGGCAAATGCCCTACCTCTGTGCTATCTCCTTGACCCCCCAAAACTTTTTTTGTTTTGTTTTTGGGCCATACCCGGCGTGCTCAGGGGTTACTCCTGGCTGTCTGCTCAGAAATAGCTCCTGGCAGGCTCGGGGGACCATATGGGACACCGGGATTCGAACCAACCACCTTTGGTCCTGGATCAGCTGCTTGCAAGGCAAACGCCACTGTGCTATCTCTCCAGGGCCCCAAAAAAATTTTTTTAAGGAGGAATTATGCTTGTGCATCAAGCCTATGTTCTCCCTTGAACACTTATCTTGTTTGCCTGTCTTTATGTTGCTTTCTTATAACCACTCTGGAGAAGCCTGGATTCTCACATGAGCATGTTTCTCTTTTTCTCTCCCCTCCCATTTTTCGTGTGCGCCTGTTTTTGTGTGTGTGTGTGTGTGTGTGTGTGTGTGTGTGTGTGTGTTTTGTTTTGTTTTGCTTTGTTTTAGTTTTGTGCCATGCACAGTTCAGAAATTACTCTTGTCAGAGTTTGGGGAACCAGATGAGATGTTGGGGAATGAAACATAGGCTGGATGCATACAAGGCAAGCACCCTTCCTATTGTACTATTGCTCCAGTCCGTTCTTTTACTTTTTTTTCATGTCTTTCTTTGTTGTTTTGTTCTGTTTTTGCCACCCATGCTGGTGTTCAGGGCTTACGCCTGTCCCTCATTTAGGGAATCACTCAGGACAGACTTGGAAGACCATCTGGGATACCAAAGTTTTTTTTTTTTTTTTTTTTTTTTTTGGTTTTTGGGCCACACCCTGTGCCACTCAGGGGTTACTCCTGGCTATGCGCTCAGAAGTTGCTCCTGGCTTCTTGGGGGACCATATGGGACACCGGGGGATCGAACCGCGGTCCGTCCTAGGCTAGCGCAGGCAAGGCAGGCACCTTACCTCCAGCGCCACCACCCGGCCCCAAATATTTTTGGTTACACAATCTTTTTTTTTTTTTTTTTTTGGTTTTTGGGCCACACCCTGTGACGCTCAGGGGTTACTCCTGGCTATGCGCTCAGAAGTTGCTCCTGGCTTCTTGGGGGACCATATGGGACACCAGGGGATCGAACCGCGGTCCCCTAGGCTAGGGCAGGCAAGGCAGGCACCTTACCTCCAGCGCCACCGCCCGGCCCCGATACCAATGTTTAAAAGTGGATGGGCCACATACAAGGCAAATGTTCTATTCTTTATACTACATCTCCAGCTCCTCCTTTTATATTTTTCTAAATAATTTTCAATTAAAAAAGCAGAAGGGGGGCGAGAGAGAGCATGGAGGTAAAGCATTTGCCTTTGATGCAGAAGGATGGTGGTTCGAATCCTGGTATCCCATATGGTCCCCTGTGCCTGCCAGGGGCGATTTCTGAGCATTGAGCCAGGAGTAACCCCTGAGCGCTGCCGGGTGTGACCCCCCCCCCCCCAAAAAAAAGCAGAAGGGAAAAAGTGAAACTAGGTGTCAGGGAGATTGCTCAGTGATCAGGGATGTATCCCTCGCATCCACAGAAATGTGAGTTTAATTAATCCCTGGCATCTCATGGACTCTGAGCACCCATGCATTCTAAGCTCCTAACATTTCCTGAACCTTAAAACAGCTGGCCTGGTTGGCCAAGTGTCACCAGGAAATCTCCTGAACCCTTCATGGGCCCTCAAGCCCCCAAAATATTAAAATTAATTTTAATATTATACTTTAATGTTATATATAATATATTAATTTAACAATATTATACTATCTAATATTATTAACAGTATTATTAATTATACATGTCAGAAACATTAAAATATTAATAAGATTTTTTTTTCTTTTTGGTTTTTGGGCCACACCTGGCGGTGCTCAGGAGTTACTCCTGGCTGTCTGCTCAGAAATAGCTCCTGGCAGGCTCGGGGGACCATTTGGGACACCGGGATTCGAACCAACCACCTTTGGTCCTGGATCGGCTGCTTGCAAGGCAAACGCCGCTGTGCTATCTCTCCGGGCCCAAAAATATTAATAAGATATTTTATAACCATTCATGCATATAAACTTTTCAAAAGGCTGTATGTGTTTTACACTGTTGCACATCTCAAGTCAGACTAACCACATATGTAGATTGTGATTAATTATCATGAGAAGCAGAAAAATCACAGAGCTTTCGCATTCTTAATGTAAATGCTATTGTTTATTCTCATTGGAAATATAATCTAACTATACCTAACAAATTAAAATTTATATCAGGTGACTTTATTAATGTTAGTATATTATAATTTAAACTTATTTGGTTTTTGTGCTGATTTGGGGCCACATCCAGTGATACTCAAAGGTTATTCCTAGCTCTGCACTCAGGAATTATTTTTGGCAGTTCTCTAGGGACTGCATAGGATGTTGGGGTCCAAACTTAGGTTAGCCACATGCTATGCAAGTGCCTTTACCACAGTACTATTAGACCCAAAATTTATTTGGGGAGGCACACCAAAGGGTGATCAGGACTTAATCCTGATTTTTTTGCTTATAGATCACTCCTCAGGGGATCATCTGTGGTACCCAAAGCGTGGCTATATGCAAGGAAAATAATATTGTTCCAGTCCATAAGTGAAATTTATTAAAACCATAATTTATTTTTATAATAATTATAAAATATATTAAGGTGGCTTCTTTAATAATACACTACAGTTTTGTTTTTACATTGTTGAAGTAGATGATTCTAAAATAAATAGCTAAGTTTATCAATTAAGTTATGTTATCAATCAATCTATTTGATAGATAGCTGTCTACACTGATATCTCTGTGATATCAGTAAAACCCATATCTTATTATTATGCATTCTAAAGTTAGTCTTTTGGATTAGGGAGTTAACTCGATGGGTTAAAGCACACTTTGCATGCAGGGAGACTGGATTCCAACAAGAAGAAAAGCAAAATAAAAGAACTTACTGGAGCAACAGTACAATAGGAAGGGTGCTTGCCTTGTATGCATCCAGCCTAGGTTCCATTCCCCAGCATCTCATCTGGTTCCTCAAATGCTAACAAGAGTAATTCCTGAATGCAAGCTAGGAGTACCACAGGGAGTGACCTCAAGCAACAAGATAGTAGTCCCTGAGTATTGCTATTACAATAACACAAAAAAATAATTAAGTTACTAATTATTAAATTTTAGAAAAAATGTAATTTAAACTCTTTGAGGGTCAAAGGTAAACCAAGAGGTATATAGAGTTTACTTACTCCTGGTTTTGTGATAAGGCATCACTCATCAACAGTATATGGGGAACTATATGCAGTGCCCTTAATCTAACTGGGGCAAGTTCTTTGCTAGACAAGAGCCTTTCATTTGTTTGTTTGTTTGGGGGCCACACCTCTCAGTGCTCAAGGCTCACTCCAGGCTCTATGCTCAAGGAACATTCGTGCCGAGGGGCTCAAGAGACTATATGGGATGCCAGGGATCAAGCCCAGGTAGGCTGTATACCTCTATATATCTATCCCCCTAAAATAAGCACCTAAACTCATGAACTATCTCTCTGGTACGTAAACTCTTTTTTAAATATGAAGTACTACTTATAAAATAAATATTTCCTTTTTAATAAATCACCTACTTATTTTTCCCTATCTCTTCTGTGAAACATTTATTTTTAACTTTTCATTACCAAAAACACCCACTTTTAAATCCCTGGAACACATTTCTATGACTTTACATATAAATATTAATTTTGTAACATCTTTTTACATTCATGATATGACACTTTCTCTCTGCTGCATAATAGACACATTTGTGCATCGATGAAGATACTTACAGATTGCCTTTTCATCTGTATAATAGAACATACGGATCTGCCTCCACTTTAGTGACTTCAGTGTCCATAGGTCTGTGGAATCATTATATCTGAATATGCACTATGACTCTAGATTTGCTATTACAAATAAACCTTAAGGGCCCGGAGAGATAGCACAGTGGCGTTTGCCTTGCAAGCAGCCGATCCAGGACCAAAGGTGATTGTTTCGAATCCCGGTGTCCCATATGGTCCCCCATGCCTGCCAGGAGCTATTTCTGAGCAGACAACCAGGAGTAACCCCTGAGCAACGCCGGGTATGGCCCAAAAAACAAAACAAAAAAAAATAATTAAATAAATAAATAAATAAACCTTAAAATACCTTTATAATGTGGTTTGACTGTTACTAGGTTTCTAGAGGCAGAACACTAATATGGATGTTACATAGATTTCTCATACAAGTAACTATTCCAAATTACTTTCCATAAAGCTTAGGCCAATTCACACTCATAGCACCTGCATCTGAGAACTTTAGATTAAAATGTAGGATTTCCAAAGTGATGCACTTCACCATTTATTCAGATCAATTCTGAAAAGTTACTAAAGAAATTAAAATGAAGTGACAACTTCAATGGTCTACTATATGTGTCCAAAATTACAGATACCAACCTGGAAGAGCAACCCCCACAAAAAGTAAATGGAATAAAAGCATCATTTACTTGAACTCTCTTGCCACTTCAGATATTCTTTCTTCCTTTTCTTCCTTTGCTCCCTTCTAGGGAATAACCTTCTCTTAGTAACAAGTCTCTGGAGAAACATTTTGTCTCCAGGCGCTTTGTACGCACTTCCTCATGACACAGCTCACACTAAATGATCTGTAAAATGACACTGTCTTCTCTCAGAAGGGCCAAAGCTTCAGTTAAAAGATTTTCTTGAGCAAGGAGAAAAAAAATTTTCAATTCATCAAAAGCTAGCAAAAGCTAGCAAAAGTTAGGGTGATCAGAATTAGTGGGAACACCATAGGAATCAGTCAGCCCACTAGACAATCATTTTCAAAAGCAGTGTTTTAAAATAACTCCAGGTTATCAAGCCTTTGCTAATGTGTTAATCATTATCAAACTTGGAATAATACTTAGAATCTTTACATACTAAATTTACAAAGGACTTACAGATTGCTAGGTGAGGTCACCATACAGCAAATGAGATAATATGTTTTAAAAACAGTTTACAGTTGCCATATCTGTATTTGTCCAGCTTCCTAGACTCACTCTGTTCTCAAAAGAGATGCATAACCAAGCCATAAAAAACCATGGTCACCCATTAACCAGCTCCGCATTAACAGTACTCTTGGGAGGAGAGGGCAGGCCTAGTCTCTGCCCTGCAGAAGCCATGCCAGTTGCTCCCACTACCCCAACTGCCACTTTGCCAATGGCAGCTTCAACACTCAACCATAGAGTTCTACAGCGTCCCAAACCAATCAAAACTCCAGTTATGCCTGTATTTAGGCTGAAATCTCTGGAAGTTTTTTGAAGTGAGTGCAGGCATCCATCTCCCACCTTCTCATACTTCCAGAAGTCCTGGAAACCAAAACTATCCCCCACAAAAGCCACACTCTCAATCACAGAGCTTGAAATTCCTAGATCTGCTTGATTCACCAAATTTTATTCACTGTTGCCATCTCACAATAAAACACACCAATGTAGACATCAATGTGAATTCAAAGCCACATAATGTTCAAAGATGAAAGAAAATGACAGAAAATCAAATAGCAACAGATTGCTTAACAAACCATCTGATAATGACTTAATGTTCTCATTGAGAGATACCATAATTTTCACAGTCTCTTATTACTGTACTTTAAAAAATGTTTTATTTTCTCTTACTTATAAGCAAGCAATACAAAATATATTATTTTATGCCTAGTAATGGGTTAGGCTTGGAATTGTGTGGGAATCCAGAGACAATTGTGGAGGTTATTTTACATTAGTGGCGAGATTGGTCTTGGAACAAATAGATATATCTACAACTATGTAATACATATTCCTTAAATAAAATGATTATTTTTTAAAGGCAGTTTAATATCTGAGCACTGGAATGCAATTTAGTAAGCTTAAGATAAAGCTTGGGAGATGGGACAAAATCAGCTGTAGTATCACTGGCTGTTGCATGGAGAGTTTATATAAAAGATGCAGGAATAGTAAATTGGAGACCAATAAGTTAAATATGACCTGCATTTTTCATGTATCACATTAAGTGCTTGAGGCTTCTTTAAAAATGTGAAATTCAATAGCACCTAAAAGGTCCAGTACAGGACCAGAGCGGTGGCACAAGCCCTAAGGTGCCTTGCATGTGCTAGCCTAGGACTGACTGCAGTTCAATTTCCTGGCTTCCCATATAATTCCCAAGCCAGGAGAAACCCCAGAGCGTCACCGGGTGTGGCCCCCCAAAACATAAAATAAAACAAAATAAAATAAAATGAAAGGTCTTGGGGCCAGAGAGGTGGTGTAAGCAGTTAGGCCTCTGCCTTGCCCACACTAGCCTAGAACAGGTAGGTTCAATTCCATGATCCCATATGGCCCCCAAGCCAGGAGCGATTTCTTTTTTTTTAAATATATTTTTTCTTTAAGTAATATGATCATATTTGGGTTACAGTCATAACCAGAACACCCTCCTTCACCAGTGCAACATTACCCCCTCCCCCCTTCCCATCCCCTGCCTGTTTTCAAGACAGGCATTCTACTACAATAATTTGTTTTTAAGTTCAGTAAGTTGTATTTTTTTCCTTAAAGGATTAGAGTAAAAAATATAGTAAAGGTGTGATAGTGGCAATCGCCAATGTTTGCATAGGTCCAGAAAAATGGAGAAAATGGGGGAAAAAATCCTTGACCTGATTACAAAAAGGCCTCACCCCAGAAGTTTATTGGCATAAGACAGATTCTGGGTTCCAGGCATACCAGTCTATGCAACTCCAGTCATTCTCAAGGTCCCGGTGAAACTTTTTCTCACTTTATCTATAGTTGGTATCAGACTTTTATATTTAAAGACTCTGGATTCTGTGCATTTCTTTCGTTGATGTCAGGCTGATGTGAAGCATCCTCTAGTTTCAGCATATCATTAAATGCAGAGCGATCTGTTGCTGAGTCACCTGGGTGTTGGGAGTACTCTTTGGAGTCAGTCAATGCCAAAGCAGTGGTAGGTCTTCTCTGGTAGAGGCTTGGAGCCAGGAGCGATTTCTGAGCGCATAGCCAAGAGTAACCCCTGAGCAACATGAGGTGTGGCCCAAAAACAAAACAAAACAAAAAAAATGTTTTTAAAAAAAGGTCCAATACTAAACAGTTTACCACAGCTCTACCCTTCCCTCTTATACCACATAGCGTCTCAAATTTACCAGTCTGGGTCCCAGCCAGCATTCCTATTCACAGTCCCTAACAAAGTGGTTTTCAGTCCATTGATTATCTCAATAGGAGTCAACTGTTGTTATGGCTACTTTAACAGAATTATGCTATCTCAGATATGTCCAACAGGATAATGTTGAGCACAAAAGATATTGTGTTTTGACCCGACTTTGTCCTGTTTATACTTTTCAACTTTTCAGAAGGATGTTTATAAATGGCCAGGGAATGATCACAAGGGAATGGCTCCAAATTTCAAGAAACTATGTTACAAGTTTTAATTAATTAAAAAACAAACAGTTTTGTTTTGCTCAATGACTATGGGTTTTTGCCTACTATTTAACATTTCTCCCCAAATTTGGAAAAGACTTAATGTCAATTTTCAGAAGAATTTACCCCACTAGAGCTTAAATGAAACTTCCCAATGACTTTTTATTAAGTGTGCATTTCCCTTACCCCATGCACTTTTCCAAACTACACACAGCAATCTTATTTTTTAATTAAATTTATTTATTTTAGACACTATGGTTGACAGAGTACTCACAATATAGTTATTTCTGGCATTCAATATTCCAAAAGCAATCCTACCACCAGTGTAACATTCCCTCTATCCTTGTTACCAGTTTTCCAACCTTCCATAAGACTGCCTCTTGGCTGGTATAAATTAATTCATTTAATATTGCTTGGTAGAATTAAATCATAATGGAATTATCAAAAAACTCTATTGAAAGAAAATTTGTGAAAAATATGTGTATTATGTCACTATCTGCAAGTTTATTTAACTGTTGACTGCTAGTTGAGCATTCTGTTGTTGGTTTTGTTTGTTTAGCTCATGTGACTTCTATGATAATTTTATACCTAATTTGTTGCTTCTTACTGGGAAGTGAGTACTAAAATTATGATGGTGCTGCAAGGCTCTGTAAGTGAAAGCAGCCTCTTAGTCCAGGACTTTTGTTTGTTTTTGGAACACACCTGGTGACACTCAAGGGTTACTCCTGGTTATGCACTCAGAAATCACTCCTGGCTTGAGGGACCAAATGGGATGCCCAGGGATCAAACCACGGTCTGTCCTAGGTCAGCACGTGCAAGGCAAACACCCTACTGCTTGCGCCATCACTCTGGCCCCTAGTCCAGGACTTTGAGGATATATGGAACTGGGCCCATAAGCTCATATGGCAACAGTATTGGTTCATGGCTATTCAAACTTCTGGAAGTACAGAGGTGTTGGGTGGCATCCAGATCTGACTCCAAGCTGTCCCCGGAGATGTCAGCCACAAAACTGGCATATATGCAGTATGTATGTATGGGCTGCTAGTAGTTTCTACAGAGATTAGTGAAAATGCAATGAAGCTGGTCCATTGATGAGGCAGAAATTGTAGGGTGAATCTGTGTGTCTGCAGTGGTCAGGGCTTCAGCCAGACAGGGGATTTGCTTCATACCTGACCTGGAGCCTAAGAGAAAATAGGTGAGTTTTTGGCAATATTTTTAAAACACATTTTGCATTATCTTATCATCTAGTTTCCCACTAAATCAGTCTTTCTGTCTTAAGTAGGGCCTAATTTTCCACCTTTAGTGTACATTTTCTCTTTGGAATATTTTTTTCTCAGCTCTTTTCATAGTTTATTTACTTTCAACCTGAAATGTCTCAACTACAAATGTGAACTCATTCTGCGTACCTCTCTCTTTATTTCCATTTCCTTTTGTCTGTTGTTGTTGTTGTTGTTCCAATGACTAGGGGGGTCACACACATGCCTGACTGAGGTGCTAACACATTTGGTTGTAATAATCTTTAGGGATCACCAGTCAGATTGCTGGGATCTTACACTCAGCCATAACATATACTCCTTTATTTATGTTGCTCATACACAAGCTCACTAGAGGTCTCTTTGTTTAGTGGAGGCCTAAATACACACATTCGGGTTATAGTGCTGGCTAGAGGTATGTGATACTCACACATACCTGACTATGAGTCAACTAGTTGACTAGTACTGCAACTAGAAATCACTTGCAGACCTAGGAATCACAGATAGGAGCCGTACTGCCAGGATCTCACTGAGTGCATGTGATGGCACTAGGGTTTAGACTCATGTCCATATGCTAGCAAACTGGGCACACTATTTCCTATTATTATTTTGTTTGTTTTAATACCATACCCAGTGCTATAGAGCTTGGGATCTTAGGGAATCACACCTGGTTGTACTGAGTGATTCCCCAAGACTCAGTGCCAGAGACCAAATCCAAGTTGGCCACTTGGACTAACTCTTGGCTCCTATCTTAACGTATGGGTCATGACTCCTTCGGAAGGGGTTGTGAAACATGATAATTTTGAATATTCAATGCACAAAATAATTAAGGGGCCAGTGTGATAGCATAGCAGTAGGGGTTTGCCTTTCATGAAGCCAACTCAGGAAGGACTGCTATTTGATTCCCGACCTCCCATATGGTCCTTTGAGCCTACCAGGAGCGATTTCTGAGTGAAGAGCCTGGAGTACAAATCCCTGAGCACCACCAGGTGTAGCCCCAAAACCAAAAAGAATAAAAGAGGGGCCAGAGCGGTTGCACAAGCAGTAAGGCTTGTGGCCTTGCTGGCACTAGCCTAGGATGGACCTCGGTTCAATCCCCATAGCATCCCATATAGCCTCCCAAGGCAGAAGCAATTTCTGAGTGCATAGCCAGCAGGGACCCCTGAGTGTCACTGGGTGTAGCCCAGAAATAAAAAAAAAGAACAAAATTAATTAAAATCAACTGTGAAATGAATCCAAGCAGTGTTTTTCTAGCAGTGTTTTCCCATGTTGAATTTCTCAGGGAAAATGGGTTTGGTGAAAGAAAAAAAAGGCAACATGAAGAAGTCCAGCTCTAAGCTGTTTAGTTATTCTTCCAGGTTCTTTCATGATCTCACTATGGAGATAATAACTTTCACCAATCTTTCTAAGTTTCTTTTGGCAGGGAGCAGGACAGGGAGGCTGGGGCATTCCTAATTAGTGCTCAGATGCCATGAGGACCACTCACAATCATGTTTGGTCCCAGCTATGTAGTGCCAAGAATTAAACTTTTAGCCTCAAGCATGTACAACATCTTCTTCCACTATCATCACAGTAATTTAATCTCCACCCTCCCCTTGGGTTTTTTTTTTTGATTGTTTGTTTGTTTTGGTATTTTTTTTTTTTTTTTTGCTTTTTGGGCTACACCCAGCTGTGCTCAGGGTTTACTACTGGCTCTTTGCTCAAAAATCACTCCTAGCTGGCTCTGGGGACCATAGGAGATGCCAGGGATCGAACCCGCATCTGTCGTAGGTCAGCTGCATGCAAGTCAAATGCCACACCACTATGCTATCACACAGTCTTTTTGTTTTTATATAATATTCTTTATCAGTGCCTGAAATTTTTCATCTATTTGTTAACATATTTGATGTCTGTCTCCCCCACATGAATGTTGTTGCCAGTAGCTCAGTAAAGTGGGGAGCAAGGGAGGATGACTTGAGGAAAGAGTGCATCTACCTCTCTACTCTGCACCATGGGCCACCAGTACTTAGAAAAATGCCTGGCCTAGACTAGGTCAATCCTAACCTTGGTTTAGGCATTGTGGGGTTTTGGCCTTTTCCTCACAGAAAAGAATTTCTGGAGGAGGCAAAATGATGAAGCAGGATAGTTGGGATATGCTCTTGTTTGTTTGTTTTGGGGGCTACACCTAGTAGTGCTCAAGAGTTACCTCTGGCTCTGTACTCCTGAAGTGACAGATGCTCAGGGAATCACATGGGTTGCCAGAGGCCAAACCTGGGCCTACTGTGTACAAGGCAAACACCTGGCTCGATGTGCTACTTATTGCTTCAGCCACAAGCAACATCATTTTTATTGAGATTTATTTTATTGAGAGAAAGGAGAGAAGAACATATTTGAAAGAGAACAAAGGCTTCTCTAGAGTCAAAATATGCGAGCACAGAAACTAAGACAAGCAAGCTGAATACTTGCTGAAGGAAAAGCAATTTGCAGAGCAAGCTCTGAATGACTTCTGGGATGAGCTTTCTACAGTTCTTCCAAATGTTTTCTTTTTTTCCTTGAGTTTTGCATACATAAAAATTAATCTGGGGGGGGGGCGCTAAGTGGTGGCGCAAGCAGTAGGGCTTTTTCCTTGTACTCACTAACCTAAGATGGACTATGGTTCGATCCTCATGTGTCCCATATGATCTCCCAAGCCAGGAGTAATCCCTGAGCTTCACGGGTGTGGCCCAAAAAGAAAAAAAAATTTTTTATCTGGATGTTGTCATAGGAAAGCCTTGCACAGTTGATAATCCAGACCTGTTGATGCTTCCTTTATAGTCTCAAACATTCACAATCACCTCTTCTGAGGGAGGCCTCAGGTTTCTGGGTCTGAGTAAAGCTACACTGCATAGGTACATCCCTTTGACAAGACAAGCAAATTCAGAGCTTTTCAGAAAGAAGAAACCTGCCTGCACCACCTGCAGGCAGAAATCAGAAGCCCCACCCAAAGGAGGATTTACATCCTCAAGAAAAAGTACTAAAAAAATCTATGAGATCATAAAAAGACTATCATCAGTGCTAGGATTTTCCTGTGACAATGCCCAGATTAACTCCTGTGTATGCAAAGAATTTGAGGGAGAGCATTTGAAAGAATTCTATAAAACTTCTCCTTCCTCTAACAGGCCATTTGGGACTTGTTGCTCTTCAAGCCCAGACCTCTCTTCCTTTTTTAGTGTTTCTTTCCTTTCAGTTTTGTCTGATTTTTGTTTGTTTGTTTTACTCTGGAGAAACACGTATTCTCTCTTGAATACATTTCTTCTTTCTCTCCCTTCAAGACTCTCTAAAGGCACTTAATCCTACTTTATCAGTCTTGATTCTGCCATTTGTGAATGACCCCTAATCTCTGATCGAAGAGCCAGGAGTGATCTCTCAACAACGTAAGATATGCACCCTTACCAACAAAACAAAACAAAACAAAACAAAAGCAAACAGCTTCTTTCTTGTCAGTTACTACACGTTGAAAACCTACCAATGAGCATGAAAGAAGTAAATCCTAGTGTTTGCTGCCATCTTGTGGCGAGAAGTTTCAACTCAAGCAAAATTTGTTGTTGAAATAAAAAAGGGGAAATGTTAAAATTGGCAAATCAGGTATTCAACATTGGCACCCCTAGCGTTTGAAACACCTGTACAAAATTTCAATCTATAATAGAATATCCACAGGGAATACTTTGATATTTCCAACTAACAATCGATATTTTTGTGTGTGTGAATGGCAACAGGGCAGAGAGACTTTACTAACTCTGCTAGAGATAGCTAATAAAACTTGATATTGCTATAATTATTTTTTCTTTTTTGAAACTCAAAACTTCACATCTAAATGTGATGATCAATTGTTGTGCGATTATTTTCCTATCATCCCAGATGGCAGTGGTTAGGCAAGCAAGCCTGGTACCCTCCAAACTTGTTTCACATGGCACCATGGAATTTCCCACCATCGAATCAAATGCATCATTGGCAGCTTAAGTAAAAAGGTAAACAGGGTCAGACCCACACATGATGTCTCTAACACCTGGAAAGAAATAAAGATGAGATCCCAAATCTTTTCTCTGGTTTTCTCCTGAACAGAGAGGTTTGTGCTTTTAAGAGCTAAAACAAGTCCACCTATTCGTCCATTCCGAAACTGATATTACAAATAGACAAAAATGGATTATCCTCAGTTCTGTCTACCAGAAACTTTTAAGGTTACTTATAGAAAAGTTGGCCAGTACAGAAGATTCCAGCAACCCAGAAAGAAAAATGGCTCATTTAAAAGGAAGGGGATTGAAAGGTAGGTACCTGGACTTTGTTTTATTCTACGTTGAATAAGAATCCTTGAGGTTTGCAGTAAACAATATTCTTTGTGATGAATATTCATTGTGCATTTAGAAATGCAAGTTCTATGGGCTAGGACAGGGATGTTGTATTTATACATTGGGTCAGGAAGCCTAGTGCTCCAATAAAGGCTCATGTGATGATCGGACGAATGTGTATGTATGGTTTTTAATTTATTTTTATTAATCCATCATGAATTGCAAAGTTACTCATGACTGGGTTTTAGGAATATAATGTTGCAGCATAACTCTTCCCTAGTGTCCCCTTCCCACCATCAGTGATCGCCCGTTTACTTCTCACCCACCCAGATCAGAAGAAAATGTAATTGTATAGGGGAAAATCTCTTCTTCCCAACGTTTTGTTTTGTTTTGTTTTTTGGGTTTTTATCTTGTTTTGTTTTGTTTTGAGTAACACCCAGTGAGACTCAGAGGTTACTCTGGTTGGCTCTGTGTTCAGAAGTCGCTCCTGGCAGGCTCAGGGGAATATATAGGATGCCAAAATGGAACCAGAGTCTATCCAGGGTTGCAAGGCAAATGACCTACCCCTATGCTATCACTCTGGCTCCTTTCCAACATTTTTTAAACTTTTATTTTAATGTGGTATGCTACTGAAATAGTGATATTAATTTAGTCTTTTAGTCTCAATATTTAATTTTTCATCCCATTTTTGAAAATTCAGTCATACATTCTTTCGTGTAAGTATATTATGTCAGGTAAGTCTACAGTTTTCCTTTTGGCAGTAATACTGGCTATTAAAATATATTAAAATCATAATTCACCTTTGTGCAGATTTTTTCATGTAATGTTAAAACTACCATACCTGATTCTTTCTTTTTTTTTTTTGGTTTTTGGGTCACACCGGGCAGCACTCAGGGGTTACTCCTGGCTTTATGCTCAGAAATTGCTCCTGGCAGGCTCGGGGGATCATATGGGGTGCAGGGATTTGAACCAATGACCTTCTGCATGAAAGGCAAACGCCTTACCTCCAGGCTATCTCTCCAGCCCCATACCTGATTTTTTGGTCAGTGACATGATATATAGAAATATGAGGGGCCAGAAAGATAGCAAAGCGGTGTTTGCCTTGAAGCAGCCGATCCAGGACCTAAGGTGGTTGGTTTGAATCCCGGAGTCCCATGCCTGCCAGGGGCTATTTCTGAGCAGATAGTCAGGAGAAACCCCTGAGCATCGCCGGGTGTGGCCAAAAAAAAAAAAAATATATATATATATATATATATATATATATATATATATGAATGAAATACACCAAATATATATTTAAATTTTGAAGTGCAGCGTGGTGATTTATCCTCAATTTTCTTTGAGCTTCTTTCTCACCATATTCATAAGCATTTACTTCAACTTGACACTAAAGTCAAGTGTTTTCATGAGGCCTGAGGCATCAAAGACCACACTTCTAAGTTTCCATGAGGAAAATTAAATTTTATAGAGATTTCTGATGCCAATATGAAATTGAGGTGAAGGGAAAGCAATTTAACCAAGTAACTTATGAACAGTATTTTAAAAAACAGGATGAAAAGTTTTTGTTGTTGATTGTTTTTGTTTGTTGTTTGTTTTTTGCTGCTATTACTTTTTAAGAACAGTAATTACAGAGGTTATATTCATAATCTCTGGGGCAAAATACTGGTTGTGGCCAGCACTCTTGGTACTATGAAGAATAGTAGTCATGGGGCCGGAGATATAACATAGAGGTAGGACATTTGCCTTGCATGCAGAAGGACGGTGGTTCGAATCCTAGCACCCCATATGGTCCCCTGAGCCTGCCAAGGAGCAATTTCTGAGTGTAGATCCAGGAGTAAACCCTGAGTGTTGCCAGTCAGATGCAAGGCTTTCATTTCATTTTTTCACTATTCAGTAATGATGTTTGCTGTGGGCTTCAGGTGAATAATTTTAACTATATGGAGGAATGTTTCTGCAACACCCATTTTACTGAAAGTTTTTTTATGTTTTGTTTTGTTTTGTTTTTGTTTTGAGGTCACACCTGGTGATGCTCAGGGGTTACTCCTGGCTATGCACTCAGAAATCACTCCTGGCTTGGGAGACCATATGGGATGCTGAGGGATTAAACCTCGGTTTGTGCTACATCAGCTGCATGCAAGACAAACGCCATACTGCTGTGCCACCACTCTAGCCCCTTATTGAGAGTTTTTATCTTGAATGGGTATTGGATCTTGTCAAATGTTTTTTCTACATCTATGGATATTATCCTATGGTTTTTATTTTTTTCCATTTATTGATCTGATGTCAATCAATCTGATTGATTGACTTGCAATATTAAATCATCATTGTTCTTCAGGGAAGAACTCTAGTTGGTTGTGGTGGCTGTTGTACATAAAAGAAATGATGAACAGAATAAGGAAAGACACCTCACAGGCTGGGAGAGAGAATTTATCCACCATTCATCTGGTAAAAGATGAATATATATATATATATATATATATATATATATATTTTAGAGCTTTAAATAAAAAAACATCAACCCCACAATAAAAAAGTGAGAACAGAAACTTCCTCATAGAAGACATACAGATGGCCCAAAGATATGTGGGAAAAATACTTGACATCACTTATCATCAAGGAAGTGTAGATCAAAACAACAAAGATATCATCTCACATGAGTGGGACGGGTACACATGTCATAAAGAACAAAAACAACCAGTGTTGTCTTGATGTGGAAAAAAGAGATCCTCATTCATTGCTGGTGCGGATGTACACTGATTCAGTCTATTTTGAAAACAATACAGACACTTCCGTGAAAACTAGGAAGTGATCTCCAGAAATTCTACTTCTTGGCATCTATCCCAAGTTGCCCAAACTCAATTAAGAAAAGCTATTTGCCAGGCCAGAGAGAAAGTACAGCAGGAAGGGCACCTGCCTTGCAACAGCGAATTGGATTTGATTCTGAGCCAGGAGACATCCATGAAACTTCTGGGTGTAGCCCCCAAACAAATAAACATTTTTTTTTTAAAGGAAGGCAGAAAAAAAAGAGAAAAAACACTTGCACTCCTATATTCATTGTATGGCACTATTCACCATAGTCAAATCTAGACACAACCCAAATAAAGAAAATACTATGTAAACAGTGCTTACATAGTATATATATATATATATATATATATATATATATATATATATATATATATGTATGTATGTATGTATGTATGTATATATCAGTGCTTTTCGCCTTTTTCCAATCATGGCTTCCATTTCAACATTGTTTCCTTCCTAAGGTTCCCTGTCCTATCCGTTGCCTTTTATTTTCATATAGTGAGACCTGCTTATAGACTTTTCATCTGTGGCCTTCTTGAGCTATCTTGCAGATTATAAAGCCTGTGGCTGAGGAATGTTGACATAGGTTATGTTCACTCTATTATAGAGATTAACATTGTGATTAGATCATCTAGTCATAAATAATTTGCTCTTTCCAAGATTTTATTTCCTTACTTGTAAAATAGAAATGACGGTTTAAAAGTTAAAAATTTTACACATAAAAGAACTTAGAATTATCAGTTCATAGAAGGATTTTTAAGAAACAGGGGCCGGGTAGGTGGCGCTGGAGGTAAGGTGTCTGCCTTGCAAGCGCTAGCCAAGGAAGGACCTCGGTTCGATCCCCCGGTGTCCCATATGGTCCCCCCAAGCCAGGGGCGATTTCTGAGCGCATAGCCAGGAGTAACCCCTGAGCGTCAAACGGGTGTGGCCCAAAAAAAAAAAAAAAAAAAGAAACATAATCTTTCTAATACTAAAAATAATACAAGTGGTAACTTTGGAAATAATGCTTCTGGTTGTTTGGTCTAAAATATTCAATAAAAATATGGTGTTATGAAACCTTTATGAAAATATTCCTGTGCTGATAAGATGGGATTTTTGCCTTGATTTTGGCAGTATCCAGTTTGACTTTTCTATTTTTGGTTTTTGGGTTACACCTGGCAGGGATCAGGGGTTACTCCTGGCTCTACGCTCAGAAATAGCTCCTGGCAGGCTCAGAGGATCATATGGGATGCCAGGATTTGAACCACCGTCCTTTTGCATGCAAAGCAAATGTCTTACCTTCATGCTATCTCTCCAGTTCCCCAGTTTGACTTCTGACACAATATATGTCCCTCACCTCCCCAAAGCACTGCCACAAGTGCTTTGAGTACAGAACCATGAGCTCTATAAAGTATGGTTAATCCCTTACCTCCCAAAAAGAACATTCTGTACCAACTACCCTAGTAGATTTTCATTCATTACTGTAATGAGAGCTCTCATTACTGTAACTTTGAGACTAACAAATCCAGCAAAAATTGCCTGAATCTTGGGCTGGAGAGATAGCATGGAGGTAAGATGTTAGCCTTGCATGCAGGATGGTGGTTAGAATCCTGAGATCCCATATGGTCCCCTGAGCCTGCCAGGAGCAGTTTCTGAATATAGAGCCAGGAGTAATCCCTGAGTGTTGCCAGGTGTGACTCAAAAACCAAAAAAAAAAAAAAATGTACCTAAATCTACCTGAAAAATGGAGAGAATGGCTAATTTGACAATATAAGCTACTTTTTTAATAGACTCATGCCTAGACTAAAATTTGCATTCTACTTTTGGTCAATTATTTTGACTTTTCTAGATCTGTTTAGTTATTAGTAAAATAAAGACAATATAATGGGACCTGAGAGGTAGCACAGTGGTAGGGCATTTGCCTTGCATGTGGCCTACCTAGGAGAAACCTGGTTTGATTCCTGGCATCCCATATGGTCCCTAGCCTGCCAGGGGATGATTTGTTATTTTTTGTTTTGTTTTTGGTTTTGGGCCACACCCATTAATGCTCAGGGGTTACTCCTGACTAGGCACTCAGAAATTGCTCCTGGCTTGGGGGACCGAATGGGATGCCAGGGATCAAACCAAGGTTCGTCCTGGGTCACACACATGCAAGGTAAAGGCCCTACCACAGTGGTATTTCTCTGGCCTGGGGTGATTTCTGAAAACAGAGCCAGGAGTGGCCCCTGAACGCTGCTGGATGTGGCCCCAAAACTAATCAATCAATCAATCAATAAAGTTTATAAAAAAGACAATATAGGGGCCAGAGAGATAACATGGAGGTAAGGTGTTTGCCTTGCATGCAGAAAGTCGGTGGTTCAAATCCCGGCATCCCATATGGTTCCCTGAGCCTGCCAGGAGCAATTTCTGAGCATAGAGCCAGGAGTAACCCCTGAGTGCTGCTGGCTGTGACACAAAAAAAAAACAAAATAAATAAATAAATAAGACAATATAACCTATAATGGCGCCATAAAGATAAATAAAACATTGACCACCATGAATTCACTACAATTTAGTGACAAAATACTCAATATTCCCCACTTGTTTAAAATTATTCTTTGCTAACTTTTCATTTTCCTAACATATGTTTTTGTTTAGGTGGCATAGAGCTGTATCTACAAATTTGGCAACTCAAGATGTATTATTTCCCAATGATGAATCATCTAATGAGAGCAACAAAGGATTCCATGAAAGTCAGCAAAATGAGAAGAAAAGCTTGACGAGAAAAGTGAAGACTGTATTGAGGAAGATGCTCTCCTGCAAGAATCGAAGCAGACCTGCAAGTGTCCATGGAAAGAGCTCCGAAGACCATAAAAAGACCATCTTGTCAAATTCACAGAGCCTTTTTCCCAGAATTGTCAAAGAGCTTCCATCTCCTAAATTATTTAACAAAACCAAAATAAGAAAGCACTCAGAGAATGGTAATCAAGGTAAATTTATGTTGAAGGTCTGAATTTAAGAGGAAAAGTGAGCTTGTTTTAAAACAAATAACCTTTCTGTCCAGAATGCAGGATTTACTGGGAGCTTGTCTGAAATGCAGATTCCCCAGGTCTCATCAGATCTAGTGAGACAGAATCCACATTCCAGAAAGCCCCCTCCCTCCAGGGGCTGGAGTAGTAGCATAGCAGTAGGGTGTTTGCCTTGTACATGGCTGACCCAGGACTGACGTGGGTTTAATCCTCTGCATCCCATGGTCTCCCAAGGCAGGAGCGATTTCTTAGAGCAGAGCCAGGAGTAACCTCTGAGCACCTCCAGGTGTGGCCCAAAAAACTAATCCCCCCAAAACAACCCAGCAAGGCCCCCTAGGTGATTTATAGGTATATCTATTTTGAAAAGTTCTGAATTGTCTTTGAAATATTCGGTCCAATCCAGTGCCATCAATCTCAAGCCCCTTTTAATTTAATTATTATGGGGCTGGAGAGAGAGCACAGCGGTAAGGCATTTGCCTTAGATGCAGAAGGACGGTGGTTCGAATCCCAGCACCCCATATGGTTCCCTGAGCCTGCCAAAAGCGATTTCTGAGCATAGAGCTAGGAGTAACCCCTGAGCGCTGCCGAGTGTGACCCTCCTCCCCCAAAAATGTAATTATTATGCAGACATTGGCATGTATACGTGGCCAATTCCTGTTTTGACACCAAAAGTGCAAATGATCCACTGAGCAATGATAGGGACACCTCTGTCCAGAGTCAGTAATAGATCCTGAGCTCTGCAGGAGCTCAAAACCCCCATGCCTCTCCTTCCCCTCCCAAATGTTTATTAGTGGTAAATTTGACTTATTAATTTAAAATGTCTGTGCTATATTTAAGGAGGGTCCTTTAAGTTATGATTAATACTATTACAAATGTTTGTATTATTTTTCTCTGCTATTTTACTTCTAGTTTGTTTGTTTTTTTGAGCTATATCTCCTCAGGGGTTACTCCTGGCTCTGCACTCTTGATGGTGCTCAAGGGACAATAGGGGATGCTGCTTAGGACTTAAGTTTGCTGCATTCAAAGCAAGCGCCCCACCCACTGTACTATTGCTCCAGGCCCTGTAGCTTTTAAAAATTAACAGGCTTCAGGGCTGGAGCCAAAGCACAGCGGGTGGGGCCTCTGCTTTGCACGTAGCTGACCCAGGTTTGAATCCTGGCATTCCATATGATCCTTCGAGCCTGACAGAAGTAATTTCTGTGCACAGAACTGGGAGTAACCCCTGCGCGCTGCTACTGGGTGTGGGCCAACACCACCACACTCACCACACAATTAACAAGCCTTAGTTTTCAGAGTACTTTTAAGTTTGCTGGGAAAATTGAACAGAAAATCCATAGAATTCATATCCTTACTCGACTCTACATTCCCTTATTGAGATTCTTCAGTAGATATTTTTCCTTTAACTTTGTTTTGTTTTAGTATCATGAACAGGGTAATTGCTTTTTAAATTTTATTTTCTAACAAATGGAAATTCTTGGCTACCAAGTGCCATCCAGATCTATTGGTGCCATTTTCCCAGTGACTTGTGCCCACATTGAGCTAAGTACTTGCATTGCTTCTGGGGATACAATGCTATTGCCACTTAATAGACTGCAGTGAGGTATAACGAAACTTTAAGCAGTGGGAAACCAAGAACTCAAGAGACTCACATTGTCTAGTTGATCCACAATATCTCCAAGGTCTTTCTTAATGTAGCATATTATAATTGTTGATCAACTATTGTTATTATTATGCTATTATATATAATTATATGTAATTAATTATATATAAGTAAAATATAATCATATATTGTAATATGGTATATAGTATATTATGATATACTGTATAATATTACATGTTATTATATTATTATACTTGTTACTTGTTAAAAGTCCATAGTTTAGGGGCTGGAGTGTTACTACAGCAGGTAGTGTGCTTGTATTACACTTAGTAGTCCATCAACAGTCCAGGTTCAATTCCTGGCACTCCCTATGGTTTTTAAGCCTTCCAGGAGTGATCCCTGAGAGTAGAGCCTGGAGCAAACCCTGAACACCATTGGTTGTAGCCCCAAAACCCAAAATAAAAATAAAATAAACTTTATCGTTTTCACCCAGATTTTCTCTTTGCCTATAGGTCTATAGGTTTGAAAACTACAGCCTCTCATATTATGTAATCACCATTACAGTAGCATTCAGTGGTCCTCAAACTATGGCCCGTGGGCCACATATTGTATTTGTATCTGTTTTGTTTCTTCATTGCAAAATAAGATATATGCAGAGTGCATAAGAATTTGTTCATAAGTTTTGTTTTTACTATAGTCAGACCCTCCAATGATCTGAGGGACAGTGAACTGGCCCCCTGTTTAAAAAGTTTGAGGACCCCTGGATAGATAATGACTTCACTGCCCTTAATATCCACTTTAATGGCCTTTGACAACACAATACTAAAAACATACATGTGCAGTTCTCATGTATAGATAAGGAACACATGCATAATCACCTATTTCACAGGATGATAGGGCTGCAAAGCTGTTGGGAGTTGTTTTTCAGAAGGGAAAAAAACTACTAAAACTGATAGCTTCCAGATTTGTCCTTTCTAACAAAAACTCTGTTTTGCAGGTGGGAAGCAGTCACTAACTTAAGAATTACCTGGCATGGCTTGACCTATTTCTGTGAAAATAACTGAAAGGACAGCTCATCAGTCTAGCCTTGAATATTGCAGCAAGATACAGAACTAAATTCTTCCTAATCTGTGGTGGTTTTTTTTTTTTTTTTCATTTTGGTTAGAACTGCAAATTTCTATGCTATGTAGTATTTTTCCAGCAGCTGTTCCCATCCCTCAGACTACAGCTCAAACAGCATGATTCTGTTTCAGCTGTGGTCCAAGCATAGGCACTCCTTATCCTTCTTAATCCATTTGACACTTTAAAACAAGTATTGCTAAGTAGTTAGTTGATGTCAGTCTCCAATAATTTTTTTTTGGGGGGTCATGCCTGGCAGTGCTCAGGGGTTACTCCTGGCTCTACTACACTCAGAAATCACTCCTGGCAGGTTCGGGGGCCATATGGGATGCCAGGATTCGAACCACCGTCCTTCTGCATGCAAAGCAAACTCCCTACCTCCATGCTATGTTTCTGACCCAATCATTATTATTAAAGAAAAAAACATTTTTAACTTTCTTTTATAATAAAAAACTATTGAATACTCAAACTGAGGGTTTATGCAATCTGAGTAGCAACTTTTGTTTGTTCTTGTACACCCAGCAGTATTCAGGACTTACTTCTGCCTCTGCACTCAGGAATCACTCCTGGCAAGGCTCAATGGGACCATATGGAATGCCAGGGATCTAATCTCGATCAGCCTTATACAAGTCAAATGCCCTTTCTGCTGCTTTATTGCTCCAGCTCTGACTAACAACGTTTTTCAAGCACCTTCCTTCATTAAAAAAAAATATTATACTTAAAGTATGAATGTGGCAACAATGGTGTTGACATTTATGATCTTGGTGTACAATTACCAGAGCTCATCTCATAAACATGTCCATGAAGTCCCATCCATACCCCTGTGTCACATCTCATCTGACTTGCAATTTTAAGAGTTTCAGGGTATTTTCCTGACCCAAAGTCAATCCCCAGCACCCCCATAAAATTCCCTGAGTTCTGCTAGGAATGATCCCTGAGCTCATACCCAGGTGTAAGTCCAGAGCATACCCAGGTTTGCCCTAAAAAAAAAAAAAAACACAACCTACACACACAGCAAAACAAAATAGAAGTGCCCCCCCCAAAAAAAAAGGTGAGAGGAGAAGAGAGGCATGTTAGTCAATAAACTAAATAGGTTTCTACATTATTCAGGCAAAAAATGATATTAGCTTGGAGGTGAGAAGTTATAAAATTTGCATAAAGCTGAACAGTGGAGAGTGGTAGAGAAGAAAGAGTCCTTGGATTGAGCAGCTACATCACAGAAGAAGGCCCTCTGCACCCCTGTCCTACTTCACTGAGGAGTGTTATTCCTAGAAAAGTTCCTCTCAGACCAGCAACACAAGATTTTTATACCCAGTGTGGAAATGATGAAACAAGAATTGAATACACCATTACCCCAAAGCCTTTCAATCCTTATGAATGAGTCAAAGAAAGTCTCCTTTTCTCCCCCAATCCCACCTCCTCTCTTGTTTTTATTTAAAAAGAGAGCTGAGCACTTGAGGTTATCAACAACATGGTTTTGTTTTCTCTTGTATTGATTTTAGCTTCTGTTTATGATACTGATTTTTTTCTTATTTATTATAGCATTTTCAAGTTTCTTTTACAGATATTTTGATTGCATTAAGAACTGAATTGGAAAAAGAAAAGTAGTGAGTCCAGGTCCACACAGGTTGAGAATATCTTGAGAAAAAAAAAATGGAAGATGGTTTATGAATGAATAACCCAGGAGTTGTATGACTTGAGAGTAAACTTGGTTTCCATCAAAAAATGGTTTAAGGACCATCTTAGACATTAGATACACTTTTCCAGATTGTCCAGCAGATAAAAGGAGAAGCAATGGAGGGCGAGAAATGAAGTACCAAAAACAGAAAGTGACTACCTTGTCAAGACTGGCCCCAATTTTGGAGGTCGGACTCACAAGAATATATAGTGTGGTTTGAGGAAGTAAAACCATCTTGTATGTCTTTTTTAAGCAGAGGGGGCACAACTGGCGATGCATAGGAGTTACTCCTGAGTCTTAACTCAGGAATAACTCCTCACAGTGCTTAGAGGAACATATGGGATGCTGGGGGTAGCACCTGAGGTGGTCATGTGCAAGGCAAATGGCTTCCCCACTATACAATAGTTTCAGCCCAACCCCATCTTACATTTCTAAATCCTAGGGATTTAGCTACTGAGGGAGCATGAGATGCAGTTTTTTTTAATGCTTTCTACTAGAAAAATGTTTCTATCATCATGCTCATCATCACGTTCTCCCCACTTTACTCCTTTCTAAGCGACTATACAACTTGATGTTGTGGAAGCAGAGACAGAGGAGATAACCCAAGAAAATACACTTCTCCGAGCCAGGAGAACCACCAAGCGACTGTCTGTGACATCTCTGCCTTCAGGACTGCAAAAGGTATGAGGCTAAACAAACTCGCTCACAAAAATGTACACAAAAAGTCAGTGTTTGGACATGTTGTCAAAAACACTTTCACTTCTACAAGGCCCTCTTAATAAGACCATTAAATTTGCTGTTTGTGTCTCTGCTGAGAGGTTAGGGCACAGAAGGTAGGGTTTACAGGTCTGATTTCTCTATATCTGAAGTCAAGATTTTTGTTACTACATTTGAACTAATCTAGTCAGTAATCTACCCAATTACTTCTAAGGTCTGATTTCTCTATATCTGAACTCAAGATTTTTGTTATTACATTTGAACTTATCTAGTCAGTAATCTACCCAATTACTTCTAACTACTGTTATTTACAATTATAATCTGGGCAGCAGTGTTGCAAGCATTAGAAAGACTGTCCATTGTTCAAAGGTCAAGTTGGTATATAGTAGCTTCTCGCCCGTCATGTATGTTTTATGGAGAATTCATTAGACAGCCCCATAGAACTCTCAGAGTATGCAAACATATATCGCTTGATACAGTAGTTCTGAATTGCTTTGAGACTGAAATATGGCCAATGTGGCCAAGAAATTAATTTTATTTTATCTTAATTAACATTTTATATACCATTTAATATACTATTTATATAGTATAATACTATAAATTTATATTTATAATCATCTATGTCATCTGGAAGTACAACTAGATGATGTAGAACTGTATAAATCAGAGCTTGCACTGATCTGTAGTTATACGAGGCTATATTGTCCAGATTTTATTTCGAAAAAGCCCTAAGCTATTATTATTAAATATAACAGTATTTATCTAAAGCTGATTATGTTGTAGGCCCTCTATGTGCTTTATAAATCTCAACTCAGTTAATTCTTACTGCTATCATTATTTCAGGGATGGCATTGAGAGATTAGGTAATTTGTCCAGACAAGTGACAGAGCTAGGCTTCCTGACTCTAGAAATATTCTTACTGACTTAACTAGTTGCTAACGTATTGTCTACATCAGGGGTCCTCAAACTTTTTAAACAGGGGGCCAGTTCACTGTCCCTCAGACCATTGGAGGGTCTGACTCTAGTAAAAACAAAACTTATGAATGAGTTCTTATGCACACTGCATATATCTTATTTTGCAATGAAGAAACAAAACAGATACAAATACAATATGTGGCCCGCGGGCGATAGTTTGAGGACCACTGGTCTACATGGTAGTCAATAGTCACATGTGACTATTTGAGGTGATTACAAGTTAGCTTCTCTAAGCCAGAAAGATACTACAGTGGGTAGGGTGCTTGCCTTGCACACAACTGACCCTGGTTGGATCTTCAGTACCCCATGTGGTCCCTGGGTATCACCGAGCATAATTTCTGAGTGCAGAGCCAAGAGGAGTAAACTCTGAGCATCAATGGGTTTGGCCCAGAACCTTCCCTCCCCCCACCAAAATTTAGTTCCTCTGTTGCACAACTAATGCTTTAAATACTCAAAGTCTATGTGTTCTTCGAGTACTCAAAGTACAGCAGGTAGGATGCTTGCCTTACACTACTTTGACCTAGGTTCGATCCCTGGCATCCTATATAGTACCTGAGCCTGTCCAGAATGATTCTTGAGTGCAGAGCCAGGAGTAAGCCCTAAGCATTGACAAGTGTGGCCCCCAAACCAAAAAAACAAAATTAAAATCCATGCATCATTATAGTTTCCAAAATGTTTTGATACCAGAGGAAACCAATATTTTGGACCTTGCCTCTCATGTGTTAGGTTCATATATCTGTTCTGTGCTTTGAAATTTCTAGTTTTGTGTCTATGAAGGTAACTTAATGGACATGCTTTGTGAAACTTAAAATGAGAGTAGACATAAAAACAGGGCAGTACAAAGCAGGGGATAAGGATAATCTTTTGTGCTAAAACAAGCAGAAACCCATATGGGAGAAGCTGAAATTTGATCTCTCGTGGCAAATGTAAAGGCTAATTCCTGATAGATTTTAAAACTTTGGGAGGGTATAAAAATACCTGCATGACTTCAATAAATATTAACTCTTCATAGGATACAAATATAAAATACCTTGTAAGTCAGGAAAGATACATTTCACTATATTAAAATTTAGTAATTTTAGTTTAATTTTAATTTAGTAAATTTAGTTTATCAGGCCTGGGAATGTGGTACGAGCATGTCTTCTATGTACTTGAATTCAATTCATGTCACAGCATGCTCCTCCCAGCACAGCTATAATCCTAATAGCCCCTCAAATCTCTGATCCCTGACCACTGTAGTCTAGAAACAAGCACTGAACCACCCAGACAACTGGGAGTGGCCCACAGACCCTGTGCACTGCTGGGTGTGGCCCCAGCAGTAATAACATTTCTTTTATCAGGAGGCAGAGAGATGCTACCGCAGGTAAGGAATTTGATTTTTCAAGTTGCAACCCAGGTTTAATCTCTGGTAACCCAAATAGGTCCTTCTAGCTCTGTCAGAGTGAATCCTGAGCCAAAGCCAGGAGTAAGCCCTGGTTAGGGAATGAATACCCACAAAAATAATACATTTATCAGAAGATTAAAGGCTTTTGACTATAGAATATTGTCTATCAGAATTTTCTCCAAAATTTATTTGAATTGTGCTTATTTTAAAAACAGAATATTTCAAGGGCTGAGAAATAGTATTCCATTTGGGACACTTGTCTGGCACATGGCGAGGCTCAGTTTAATCCCTAGTATCCCATATAATTCCTGAGCCTGCCAGGAGTAATTTCTGAGCATAGAGCCAGAAGTAAACCCTGAGCACTGCAGGGTATGGCCCCAAACCCCAAAAGAAATTAAATTAAAAATAAACTTTGGAAACACTAAGACTATATATAATGCCCAAGCACAGTTGGAACTGCAGAATATGCCTTTTTTTTTTTTTTTTGATTTTTGGGGTCACACCAGGTAGCACTCAGGGGTTCCTCCAGACTATGCTCAAAGAAATCGCTCCTGGCAGGCTTGGGGAGACCATATGGGCTGACAGGATTCGAACCACCATCCTTCTGCACGCAAGGCAAACGCTACACCTCCGTGCTATCTCTCTGGCCCCAGAATATGCTACCTTTTAGAAGACACATTCTCCTTCTCACTTGCAAGTAGTCTCACCTGTCCTATTTTACACAACCTGCCTGGCTCTTTAGGCACTTAACTATAATTGTTTAACAAACATAGACACCACTTAGTAATTAGAGTGTGGCAACTGTTCAGTAGGAAAACTTCCCTGGGTTTATGATAGAAGTCCAACTTCAAGTAGATTTGGGGTGATTCAGTGAGTGCTTTCTGGGGAGGTAGGCACAACAGTGGTTTTACGGATTCATTTATTGATTTCATCAGGCAAAGAAAGGGTTGGAGGTCCCATGTAGATGTGGTCACAGACCCTACTTTGTGTAGTTTACTACAGTCCTCATGCTAATTATTAAGTGCAAAGGAAAGGAAGAGTAAACCCAATCAGACTTAAAAGGCACATTAGCCAGGAGCCATCTGACCTAGGAATGATTTCCAATAGCAGCACTATTAGAATAAGTTCTTGTAACTAGCAATCCAGGGATGACAGGAAAAGCATCAGGCATGGGGTGAAAAGGACCCAGAGCTTTCTTTTAATGCTTCAAAACATGCCTACCATGAAAATAAGGAAAGCTGATAATGAGCTTTTGGGGGCACTGGTCCACAGCAGCCTTCTCTCACTGCGCTTAGTAGCCACAGAAGCAATTTCTTCCTCAGCTTGCAAATGATCTGCTTCCTCCAGCCCTAAAACTGGTTTTTTTTTCTTCTTCTTCAGAACTAGATAATCTCATTTCTCTGCACCCTATAGATCTCTCGGAGCACAAAAGAGGAGATAGATGCAGCATGGAGAATAGAATGCATATGTACTCTATCCAACCCAATGTTACATGGCAAATGTTTAGTTTATAAGAATCATGTCCCAATGAGAACCGTTATTGATGTTCCATCACAAAAATAACATTGATCCTTGCTAACTGGATGTTTTTGCAATTATGGTAGGTTCCATATTCATCAAAAAAGAGATCACACTTTCCAGCACTTAAAAAAAAGAAGCGTAACATGGAAAAGATTCTCCGAAAATCAGATTTGAATGTAGGAAAGCTTCAAATGCAGGTACTGGATCAAGGCTTTCACTTCTGTTTCAGAAGCAAACAGCCATGCTTTACTGAATGTACGGACACTAAACAGCATGTATGTGAGACAAAATTAACAGTCAGCTTTAAGAAATAGTGTTAGTGGGGGGTATTCTGTGCGTGGGTAAATAATTGCTAAAGGCATCTAGGATAATGCTGTGTGCCTAATAAATATTAAGTGAACTCAATTAAAATGAAGGCAAGCACACAGGATTCTTTTAAGAAGAAATGAGATGGTCTTTACCACTAGGTGGTAAATGTATGTTTTCAAGCTCTGTTTGCTATGACTTGAATTAAAATACTTTGGGACTTGCAAAATGTCTAGCAATTCCTGAACTCAACTCTTCAGTAAAATAGCCATCACTTTAGCTTTTGACAATGTTTTTCATTTTCTTTTTTATCTGTTTTAGGTAGATGACCTCATAGAAACAGTGGCTGATAAGTCCATGAAGTTACTGGCCCAAAGACATGCTGAGCTTCAACAGTGTGAGTTTCTAGGGGATGAAATTCTTCAGTCTTCTAAACAGTTTCAGAGGATCTCCAAGAGAACTATGAGGAAGTATAAATTGAAAAATGTGTGCTTCCCATGTACTTGCTGCTGCTTCTGATTTTGTTCCTGAATGCATGAAAGTTGCCTTTAAAAGGATTCTTTTTGGGGGTAGGCACAAATAAATAAGAATAAATTTCTTGGGGCCAGAGAGATAGCATGGAGGTAAGGCATTTACCTTGCATGCAGAAGGATGGTGGTTCGAATCCCAGAATCCCATATGGTACCCCGAGCCTGCCAGGAGCGATTTCTGAGTGTAAAGCCAGGAGTAACCCATGAGCACTGCCGGGTGTGACTGCCCCCCCCCCCAAAAAAAAAAAAAAAGAATTTCTTGAGCATGGCCGAAATAGCTCAGATGAGAGACCATTAGACTAAAGAATAAATTACTTTATTGTACTAATGGGGGGGGCAATTTTTAGAATATTCTGCCCAATAGTTCTTAAAAAGTTTTTTTTTCCTTAAAAAGTTTTTTAAGGAACCTGAATGAAGGCTCAAAGATTGGAATTTCAAACTCCTGTGACCTGCAGGCATAGAGGCAGTTCAGCAGCCCTACTGTTAGGGATCTCCAGCAATAAAGGGCTTGGAAGATGGTTCAGTAGCTTAGAAAGTGCAGAAGGTAAAGGGAACACATCCTAAATTTATAATCCCCAGCGATAAACATACATACCTGAGGTGATCCTGATCAGCCCTTAGTTTAGCTAAGGTCTTTGGTCAGGGAAGAAAAATAACCTCTAAAAAAATTTTTGGTTTTTTTTTTTTTTGGGGGGGGTCACACCAGAACGCTCAGGGGTTATTCCTGGCTCTACCCTCAGAAATAGGCAGGCTTGGGGGACCATATGGGATGCAGAGATTTGAACCACCAACCTTCTGCATGCAAAGCAAATGTCTTACCTCCATGCTATCTCTCCGGCCCCTAAAATTTTTATTTTTAATTGAGTCAATATAAACAACATTTTGCTTTATGATTCTTATTAATAAGAGAAAACAAATGCTGATCAGGGTACAGCAATCCTGCAAAAATATTTCTTTAGTGACTTGCCAGAAGGTATAGATCACTTAATATGATTACTCTTGAGAGAATTTTAAGCTTTAAAGAATTCATTTTGTTTGTTTATGGGCCACACCCAGCAATACTCAGGGTTTACTCCTGGCTCTGCATTCAGGAATGACTCCTGGTTGTGTTCAGGGGACCAGATTGGCCCCCAAGATAAGAATTCTTACTAAAATTATGAAAATGTAACAGCATAAAGGATTTTTACAAAGTATTATTTTTCTAAACTTAAGTAAACGTATAGAGAGAAATCTAGTAAGTTTTCAACAAGCTATTAAATGCTTATAAATTTTATGTGATTCAGAGGTTGGAACAATAGCACAGCGCATAGGGCAATTATCTTGATGCAGACAACCCAGGTTTGATATTCGCATCCTATATGGTCCCTCAAGCCTGCCAGGAGTAATTTCTGAGAGAAAAGTCAGGAGTAACCCATGAGTGCCACTGGGCTGGCCCCCATAAAACAAAAACAAAATAATTATGTGATTCAGTGTTTTTATAGATCTTTTACATTTAACAGCTCAAGTATTAAGGGAAGACCTAGAAAGTAATGCATATTGATTTATTTTATATCTTTATATTATTATCTTTTATTACTCTTTCCATGCACTCTCTTCCACGAGTATATATCACAAATATTTTCCACATAATTTTCTAATTCTTTGCTCTCCTGAAGCCCGTTATTTTCAAAGGTTGTAACCATTTCCAGAAATGAACTCATTTTCCTATGTTTATCTTGAAACACAACCTTCAACCTTCAACCTATTTTATCCATTAAAAACTACCTTAATAAACTGGAGAGATAGTATAGTAGGTATCTGCCTTCTTGTGGCCATCCCCAGCATCCCATACGATCCCCCAACCTGCCAGGAGTAATTCCTGAGCACAGAGACAAGAATTACTGAGTCCCACCTGGTATGGCCCCCAAAAAACAAATCAAATCAAAACAAAAAACCAAATTACCTTAAATATTAAAAAGCACAATATTTGGCTGAATAATATTTTATTAAACATTTGAATGTGGTTCTAACTTTTAACATTTAATTTAAAAAGTCAATTTATTAACAAAAATCTATACTGAATTCATATTTTTATGTAGAGAAATATAAATTGTGCATTAAGAATTAAAATGAAGTAGCTCACGACCAAAACTATCTGAAGAGCACAACAAATTCTTATTTACTATCACTACTTCAGTATTTGTGGGAATGGTGAATGATTATGATTTAGAATTTGTTTCCATGCTTGTTTCTTGAGCTTCTTCTACCTCTGAGAGCTTCTCATCATCTGCAATGAAGAAACAAAACTTTGAAACTCAAATTGGCTTAAATTGTTTTAAAAAATAGTTTTTCATTAGCTAGTATATTCAAAACAAAGATAGCAATTTGGCAACTTATAAGTATATTCAGTCCATATAAATACTTCATTTTAAATATGATTTAAAAATTGGTTTTAAATATCTTACTTTGATTTTTGTTCATCATTTGAATCAAAATGTAAGTTTTATGTGATAGATTTCATTAAAAGATCTGTATCTTTTTGTTGTTGTTGTTGTTGTTTGTTTGTTTGTTTTGGGGCCACACCTGGCAGTGCTCAGGGGTTACTCCTGGCTGTCTGCTCAGAAATAGCTCCTAGCAGCTCGGGGGACCATATGGGACACTGGGATTCGAACCAACCACCTTTGGTCCTTGGATCGGCTGCTTGCAAGGCAAACGCCGCTGTGCTATCTCTTCAGGCCCAAAAGATCTGTATCTTAAGGTTTGCTTGAACATAATCAGATGAGATAACACAAATTTTCAACTGTCTAAACAGAACAAAGAAACTCCAGTTTCCCAAAGAATCAACCATCATTAGAAATATGTAAATATGTTTATGTACTGATTACTTTAAGCTCATCACTTGAATTCTGAACTATTTGTAGCAATAAGCCATAATTATCACTGAAAAATTCCAGACCTGTCATTCTTGAATGTATCTTAATTTAAACCATTAGACATATTACTATAAACTCAAAGCTCTAAGTTGAAAATAAATCCTTTCTAATATCATCCAGTGATATGCCTGTTCTGAAATTGGAAGTCTCTCTTTAAGATATATATTATAGAAGGCAAGATCCTTTTTTAAAAATTTTCATGAAGGTTCATTATAAATACTATTACTTACTCTCCAGTGTTTGCTGTAATTCATGAATGGTACTAAGAAGAACATGAAATTGTTTCCGTCTCAATTCCAGCTGTTAACAAAAAACTAAAATTAATATATACTAATCTATAAGCATAAAAAATACAAAGGCTAACATAAAGGTACTACCTTATCTTCAACACTTTCTTTAATGTGTGATAGATGCTCTAATTCTTTTCCCAGGGCTTCAAGTTCCCTTAAAAAAAAAAGCGCAATGTTATATTTTAAATTTAGGGAGGGGAAAAGGGACAAAATTCAAAATTCATGTTTAAATTTTTAATCACTAACTGGTATTTTAAAAGTAAAAAGTACAAGAGATTATAACCTTCAATATAGTGAGTCTTAAAGCTAAAAATTTCTTTGTAATTTCAAAAGATACTTTCATTAAAATTAAAGGTATGATATTTAAATAGGGACTATCCCCAACAGTGCTCAAGGGACCCAGGAAACACTCCTAGTAAGAGTGAGCCTAGATAATTTTGTTTTGCTTATTTTTGTTTGTTTTGGGGCTATATCCAACAGTACTCAGGACTTATTCCTGGCTGTGCTAGAGGGACCATATGGGCAGTCAGGGATTGAACCCAGGTTGACTGTGTACAAGGCAAGTGCCATCTCACTATACTATCAATCTGGCCTTTATATATATATATTACTCCTGTCTCTGTGCTCAGAAATCACTCCTGGCAGGCATGGGGGACCATATGGGATGCCGGGATTCGAACTACCATCAATCTGGATCTGCAGCATTCAAGGCAAACACTCTACTGCTGTTCTATCTCTCTGGCCCCTTCCTAAATAATTTTAAAGTAAAAGGAAAGATAGACAACAGAGTAACAAAACCCAAAATTGATTAATATTCTGTTAAAAGCAAAGCCTTGCCTTTTTAACATTATTTTATTTTTGGGCCACACCTGGTGATGCTCAAGGAATACTTCTGGCTATGTGCTCAGAAATCACTCCTGGCTTGAGGACCATATGGGATGCCGGGGATCAAACTTAGACCTGTCCTGGATCAGCCATGCCAAGGCAAACAGCCTACCGCTGCACTATGGCTCTGGCCCTGGCATTTCATTTTTAAACAAAATAGAAATAATGGGGAAGAACTTCTGGCAAAATGGCAGAGTAGACAGTGACAACCAAAGTTCCCTGCTACAGCAGAACCAAAAGCCAATTTCTCGTTATAGGAAAAAGCTACCTCCACTTAAATAAAGTCTGCTTTACCTGAGACATATGTATCCAAATTATCTGAAAGTGCTGAATCTGAATGGGCAGAACTAATCAACGAAATGATCCCTGAATGCCAAGATACACACTGATTACCTTTACTATGGACAGATCTGATTTGGCAGAAAAAAAGAGCAAGATTATAGAAATGACAGCTTGGCATTCAGTCAGGAAAAAGATATGTTGTTGGCACAGTCCAAGTGCTTGGAAGGAAAAATAAATCACCATGTTGGAGGCACAAAAGTATATAGTTTAGTGGCAAAATGCTACTCTGCAGATAGAAGTCTTTAGTTTAATCCTCAGTGTCACCCTCATGTACTGTGGTCCTGGTGATGATACAATTTGTGAACCAGATCCAGCTGAATATGCAATCTCTGCTGAGTGTGTGGAAGTACAGCAACTACAGTGTGTAAACCATGGCAAGCACCACTAAAAGATGTGGAAGCACCCTGGCTAGGAGTGCAATCCTAGACAAGTATATATGTGAGTATAATAGCAAACCCAGTTAAGCACTATAGTATGTGTACTTAATTCTTAATCATAACAAAAGAATGCAATCTCCAGCAAGTACCATAATCAATGAATATGACACCCGATCATGCAAAAAATAAAGGATGGGGGGGAAATTACACTCCATAAAACAGAAATGTAATCAAGGTGCTTAAAGTATTATTAAGAAAAAACAAAACACAATCTTGGTATTTTAAGCTAAGAAGAGTTGTACCTGCTGATTTCCCTTTTCAAGAATAGTTTGGCCACTAAAATTCAACTCAATGATTACGAGGCTAACAGAGTCCTATTGGCAAAAATAGAATTTCTAAGAGGCTATACAGTCTAACTGTGTTTTTCATATTATTGACCATTGTATCTTATTAGATTTTCCTCTTGATCAATATCAATATCTGCCTTTATCTCTTAATATTTTTGGTGGGTCACACCTGGCAGTGGTCAGGGGTTACTCTCGACGTTATGCTCAGAAATTGCTCCTGGCAGGCTTGGGGGACCATATGGGATGCTGGGATTCGAACCACTGTCCTTCTGCATGCAAGGCAAACATCCTAGCTCCATACTATCTCTCTCACCCCCATGTCTCTTATATTTTTAAGTTGAAATTAAAAAGCCTTCTATATTCATGGGCTGCAAGAGGAAATATTATTTAAATGGTCATCTTATCTGCAACCTACAAATTCAATACAATTTATATCAAAATATAAATGGATTTTTTTTTCTCTCCTTCCTTCATTCCTTTCTTCCTTCCTTCTTCCTTTTTTTTTTTTTGGTTTTTGGGCCACACCCGGCGGTGCTCAGGGATTACTCCTGGCTGTCTGCTCAGAAATAGCTCCTGGCAGGCACGGGGTACCATATGGCACACCGGGATTCGAACCAACCACCTTAGGTCCTGGATCGGCTGCTTGCAAGGCAAACGCCGCTGTGCTATCTCTCCGGGCCCCCCTTCTTCCTTTCTTTCTTTTTTTTTATTTATTTATTTTAATTTTATTTAAACACCTTAATTACATACATGATTGTGTTTGGGTTTCAGTCATGTAAAGAACACCACCCATCACCAGTGCAACATTCCCATCACCAATGTCCCAAGTCATAGAACAAATCATTCCAAAATGCCAAATATTAAAAGCAATTATAAAAAAAAAGAAAATTTAAGGTGTTATGCTCCCTTGACTTCAAACTAAATTATAAATCAATAGTGACTGAAACAGGATGATGCTGAAGCAAACTACGTAAACTAATAGAACAGAGAACTCAAAAATGAACCTACACATAGAGATACCATATAAAGGAGCCATATCCACAAAGTGGAGAAAAGAAAAAAAAGGACAAATAATGTTGAAAAAATGGACCGACACATAAAGTAAAAAAAAAAAGTGGGGCGGGCCCAGAGAGATAGCACAGCGGTGTTTGCCTTGCAAGCAGCCAATCCAGGACCTAAGGTGGTTGGTTTGAATCCCAGTGTCCCATATGGTCCCCCTGCCAGGAGCTATTTCTGAGCAGACAGCCAGGAGTGACCCTGAGCATCGCCGAGTGTGGCCCAAAAACCAAAAAAAAAAAAAAAAAAAAAAAAAAAAAAGGTGGGGGACTTGTTTACTATTTAACACTATAGACAAAACTGACTTGAAGACAATTTAACAAATTAACTCAAAATTGACTTTAAAGACTTATATATCAGACCTCAACCTTAAGATACTTGAAAGAAAACAGGTGAGACTACAGAACCTTCACATCAGTGCTATATTATTTAAAGACTTCACTGGTAAGAGAAAAAACAAACAAATGGAACTACATCAAATTATTAAGGGGTTTTTTTTTTTTTTTTTTGGTTTCTGGGCCACACCCAATGACGATCAGGGGTTACTCCTGGCTATACGCTCAGAAAGATTGCTCCTGGCTTGGGGGACCATCTGGGACACCGGGGATTAAACTGAGGTCCGTCCTGGGTCAGCCACGTGCAAGGCAAGTGCCCTACTGCTGCCCTACCTCTCCGGCCCAAATTAATAAGCTTTTATAAAGCAAAAGAATCCACCACAGAAACAAAAAGACAACATGACTATCTGAAAAAGACTCATATCCTACATAGGATTTAGATACAACATATAGTCACAAAATTCAATATTCATTTTAAAAAGAAAAGTACAGGGGCCGGAGAGATAGCATGGAGGCAAGGCATTGCCTTGCATGCAGAAGGATGGTGGTTTGAATCCCGGAATCCCATATAGTCCCTAGAGCCTGCCAGGAACAATTTCTAAGCATACAGCCAGGAGCTGTACAGCCCCGGAGTGCCCCTGAGTGTGACCAAAAAAACAAAAAGAAAGAAAAGTACAAAAAGACATTTTTCCAAAGACATAGAAATGATCCATAACCATAATAAAAAATTAAGCTCAAAATCACTTAAGGAAAACCAAATGTACTTAAATATATGGCTGGGACCTGGCTCAGTGGCCAAAAGCATGCTTTAAAAAAATTGGGCCCTTGGGGTCAGAGCGATAGCACAGTGGGTAGGGCATTTGCCTTTCACACAGCTGATTCAGGATTGACCGAGCAGTTCGATTCCCAGCGACCCATATGGTCCCCTAAGCCAGGAGCGATTTCTGAGTTCATGACCTGGAGTAACCACTGAGTGTCACCTATGACTCAAACCCCCCAAAAAATTATGGGTCCCTGAATAAAAATTTCAAAGACAAGCCCATGAGGGCAGGAACACCTTGTGAGATCCTGAGTGGCCCCCCAAGCACCAGTAGGTTTATAGCTGTGCTAGCACCTGAGTACGGCCAGGTATGTCTTGGTGGTCTCTGAGTGAGAACCATTGGACCTGAGCAGCCTTACACTGCTAGGTCTGAGCAACGAACTGTGAGGCATCTCCTGGATGAGAATCACAGGGAGTGAGCCCAAGGCTACAGGTCAGAGTGATAGTATAGCGGGTAGTGTTTGTTTTGCACTCGATTGACCCAGGTTTGATCCTCAGCATCCCACTTGGCTCCTGGAGCACTGAAAGGTATAATTCCTGAGTGCCAAGCAGGAGTAGCCCCTGAGCACTGCTGGGTATGACCCAAAAGCAAACAGAAAAGAAAAACAAAAACAGCAATAAGATAACATTTCATACCTATAAGAATAATCTATATGAAAAATGTTAGAAACAAGTAGACATGTAGAATATGGACATGTAGAAGAAGGATGCCTAGCAAGTTGTTGGGAGAAATCACTAGGAGTGATTTCTGAGTGCAGAGCCAGGATTAAGTCCTGAGCATAGTTGGGTATAGTCCAAAACCCAAACCAAAATACAAAAGCTTTTTTATTTATTTTGGGGGACCACAACATTTTTAGGAACTTCTACTAGTTCTGTGCTCAGGGGTCACTCTGGCAGTCCTGGGGGACCATCTGCAGAGTTAGGAATTGAGAGGTCAGCCAGAAGCAAGGCAAGCAAATTCATTCTTCTAGTATGTCTCCATCAAACTTACTTCAATGTTTCGTGTCTGTCTGGATGATGCTGGATCACTTTTGCCAAAGCATCATATTCTGAAAGACAAAAATATTTGATAAATTCAAAGCAGTGTTTTTTCTATGCTTGAATTATGAAGCCAAAGTGTTACAAATGTCACCTAAACATCTTTCTAGACATAAATTAAACCATTAAAAGAAGATAAGTCAGTTTCATTAACCTCACTCCAAATGTAATGATGTATGACTTCAAAAGTACCCCAAACAGGGGAACACAGAACATAGCTCAAAAGGCTAGTGAGCATATTTTGTAACTCTCCCAGATTTAGTCATTGCCATCTCCATGATTTCATACACCAACCTCATCCCGAGCAACAAGCTAAGAGTAGCCCTACCATCACCTGGATGGTTCCAAAACCATAAAGAATGTGTCCCAAAGAACCTACTGTTTTGTTTTCACCACTTACAAGTCACTTTTCAGAATAAAAGCCAGAATTAGCATAAATGAACTTAAATTATTATTAATAATCAAGAGGATTGAGTATGATGAAGACCTATTTGCATAGAAAAATTTCTATATGTTATAAAATATCTCATAACATATAAGATCCTGGGCAACAGAAAATTATATTTTGCATTTTTATGGTAAATATTTCAGAGAATTTAAAAATGACTTAAGATGTAGAAACCTAACCTTGTTTCTGTTTGACTATGCCCTCTAAGACGTATCTCCTATTGATTTTTCTTATGAAATGACTAATGTCAACATTTATTTAAGCCTCATTAATAATAGAAATATTAAAATATGCTTACAATGAGTTTAAGACTTATGTTATTAAATAAGTTTGTCTAATTAGTTGTTATTTTGGTGGGGTATTTTTGTTGGTTTTTTTGGGGGCCACAACTGGTGATAGCTCAGGAGTTACTCCTGGTTATGCGCTCAGAAATCACTCCTCGCTTAGGGGACCATATGGGATGCCGGGAGATTGAATTGCTGTCCATTCTAGGTTAGCCGAGTGCAAGGCAAATGCCCTACCGCTATGCAACTGCTCCGGCCTCTGTATAATTAATTAGTTGTAAATAGGAAACCAAAACCTAAACACTAGAATTTTAGATTGAATTTAAAAACCAACTTAAAAATTAAAAAAATGTTGCAGCCTAGTTAATTCACTAAAAGGGAAATTTACTATTATTTTTGAAATAAGCCTATTAAAATTCAGTGTGATTTTAATTTAAAGATTTTGAATAAAAATAATAGAAGCTGGGCCAAAGAGTTAGCATGAAGTCAGGGCATTTGCCTCACATGCAGAAGGATGGTGGTTCAAATCCCGGCATCCCATGGGTCCCCTGAGCCTGCCAGGACTGACTGAGTGTAGAGCCAGGAGTAACCTCTAAGCACTGCTGGGTGTTATCCAAAAAACCAAAAACCAAAAAAAAAAAAAAAAAAGAAGCTTAAGACAGAGAGAGGGTAGAGAAAGTACAGGGGTTGAGGGGCTTGCTTTGCATGTGGCTGACTCAGGTTTATTCCCTAGCACATAGAGGATCCCTGAAATGAGCCAGAAGTAAGGCCTAACCACAGTCAGTATGGTCTCAAACCAATAAAACAAACAACAACAACAACAAAGAAAATCATTGTTGAAAGAACCTAAGCCATAAAAACCCAACCCCCCCCAAATAATCACTAAACATGCTCTAGAAGATCTTTCTAATTTATATTCAAGATCATAATTTTGTGTTTACATTTTATTTCAATATCGCTATCATTAAAAATTATTTTAAAATGATATCTATGAGCTACAATAAATATATGCAAAAAGCAAAACAAAACAAAACTTGGGGCCAGACAGGTTACGGGAGGGTTAAAGCACATACTTTGTGTGTGATACCAGTGATATCAGCACATGAGATACTAGTTTTGATGTCTGGTACTACATGGTTCCAGAGCACTGCCTGGGTAACCCACAGGATTGCCCCATTCTTGATAATATACCCTGCCTTTTGCTTAACATAAGATTCCTTCAGGGAATTTGGAAAGAGTTCTTCATGGTAGACATTCATATATCTCTCTTATGCTGTTCCCAAACTTAGGCTCCTAACAGGTATGTGAAGTTCCTAAAGCCGTAAAACATGGTGACCAGCAATTTACAATGGCCAAGTCATCATGTCCATCTGCTCCATATCACAGAATAAAGTGCATATGATTGATACTCTACACTGAACCAAATATAAACTCTCTAGTCAGCAGAAGATACACATCTTGAAATGAGGCTTTACCAAAATTTAATTTGAATGAGTCTGAACACAAGGTAGTTATAAAGCAGTTTATACCAGATAGTTGAGAGTCAAATATATACCTATATCTATATCTATATCTATATCTATATCTATATCTATATCTATATCTATATCTATCTATCTATCTATCTATCTATCTATCTATCTATCTATCTATCTATCTATCTATCTATCTATCTATCATCTATCTATGTAGCAAGTCAGCCCCTGAAGAGGTTGACTGATGGTGGGATGGAGGATGAGGCCTTTCTCTTCCAGCTCGGAGCACGCGTCTGCTACCTTGTCTAGCTGACGGTTCTGAGGTGAAACAGCAGGTAAACAGCTCGCAGACAGTCAGGCTCGTGGAAATATTCGCTTTATTCGGTGGACAAGACTGAAGTCCAAAGACTCAGCTTCAGTTCCAGCCAAAAAGCCTCGGCCTTCCACAGACCCTTGTTTTTATCCCCCAGAGTCAGGTACCACCCAATGGTGGGATCAGATACCAACCAATGGTGGAAGCAGAATCAGGTACTATCCTAGGGTGGGGGCAGAATGCCAGGTCACACCCTAGGGTAGGGCACAATCACCAATCAGTTTAGGGTGAGTAGCATAGTAATTCCCCAAAATATTTACATACACAACATATACACACACACACAAATATATGTACAAATATGTATATACATATAAATATATATACAGGGGCCGGAGAGGTGGCGCTAGAGGTAAGGTGTCCGCCTTGCAAGCACTAGCCAAGGAAGGACTGCGATTCGATCCCCCAGTGTCCCATATGGTCCGCCCAAGTCAGGGGCAATTTCTGAGCACTTAGCCAGGAGTAACCCCTGAACATCAAACGGGTGTGGCCAAAAAAAAATAAAGCAAAACTAAAAAATAAAAAAATAAATATATATACAAATATATACATTTTGTGTATATACAAAATTTGTATATTTGTATATATACAAATACATATATATGTATATACATATAAATATATACAAATTTATATATATATATATATACACACAAATATATACCTAGCATCAAGACAAATACAAGCATTTGTTCTGCTCTATATCTGTTCAATAGTCTTTCCCCAATAATCCTGCTTTGTATCCCAAAGGGGATTAAAAAAAAAAAGCTCAAATAAGACTAGCATTTAACTTTCCCACTGATTAAATATTTGGATACCTTGCTTTGGACTTAAAAAAAAACCCACTGAGGGACCAGAGTGATGGCGCAGCAGTAGAGTGTTTGCCTTGCACGTGGCTAACCTAGAACAGACCGTGGTTAGATCCCCGGGCATCCCATGTGGTTCAACCCAGGATCGATTTCTGAGGGCATAGCCAGGAGTAACTCCTGAGCATCACGGGGTGTAGCCCAAAAATCCAAAAAATTCAAAAAAAAAACCCAAAACCAAAAGAAACAAATAAAACCACTGAATTTATCTTTAAATTTTCTTGAAATCAGATTGATTAAAATAAATTAAATCTAGTTAATGTAATTAATCATCATATCTGCTTAACAATAAAACTGTTTAGGGCCCGGAGAGATAGCACAGCTGCGTTTGCCTTGCAAGCAGCCGATCCAGGACCAAAGGTGATTGGTTCAAACCCCGGTGTCCCATATGGTCCCCCGTGCCTGCCAGGAGCTATTTCTGAGCAGACAGCCAGGAGTAACCCCTGAGCAATCCCGGGTGTGGCCCAAAAACCAAAAAAAAAAAAAAAAAAAAAAACTGTTTAAATACATAGATCTGGGTACAGTAAAAAATAAGAAATAAGAATACTAAGACTGAAAAATTAAAAATACTTCATACTCAAGAAAATCAGTAATTTTTGTGTAGAACTTTAAAGAGTAACCCCAATAAATAAAAAAGGAAAAAAAAGAATAACACAGATTTTAAAAATTTGTTTAGTTCTTAATTCTTTTTTATAATTCAGGATGATTCCAACAGCAGATTTTTCTTCACATTAATAAAGACTGAATAAGAAATATCTATTTAAAGCATTTGCACACTAACTTCCATAAAATTCTTACCTTGACGATTTTTTCGTATTCGTTTTGCTTGAAGAATTTGCTTTTTGCACTCAGCAATTTTTTCATGTGCTCCAGCAATGCTACATTCTACATAAAAATGAAGATAGTTAAAATTTATATAATCTCCATACATTTTCAATCATTAAAAAGGTTTAAAATTAAGTCACAATTCTGATAAAAATAGGTTCTTAAACTGTACTATAAACTATATGGTATTTAGTACCTTAAACTGTACTATAAAGCAGTAGTTATTAAAACAGCATGTTACTGGCATAAAAATAGGTCCTCAGATCTATGGAATAGACTTGCAATATCTAAGAATGGCCCCAGGAGGCCGGAAAAATAGCATGGAGGTAAGGCGTTTGCCTTGCATGCATAAGGTCAATGGTTTGAATTCTGGCATCCCATATGGTGCCCCGATCCTGCCAGGAACGATTTCTGAGCATAGAGCCAGGAGTAACCCCAAACACTGCCACATGTGACCCAAAAACCAAAAACCAAAAAACAAATAAATAAATAAATAAATAAATAAATAAATAAAAACAAGAATGACCCCCAGGTATACGATCCATTAATTTTAGACAACGGGACCAGAAATAAAAAGTTGGGCAAGGAAAGCCTCTTCAACAGTGGTATTGGGAAAAGTGGTCAACCATATGCAAAAAAGCAAGCTGAGACCTCTAACACCGCGCACAAAAGTCAAATCAAATGGATTAAAGACCTTGATATCAGACATGAAATCATAAGGTACATATAGGAAATGTAGAACACTCCAAGACAGGGGTCTTCAAACTACGGCCCACATATTGTATTTATTCCCATTTTGTTTCTTCACTTCTAAATAAGATATATGCAGTGTGCATAGAAATTTGTTCATAATTTTTGTTTTTACTATAATCTGGCCCTCCAATAGTCTGAAGGACAGTGAACTGGCCCCCTGCTTAAAAAGTTTGAGGACCCCCTGCTCCAAGACATTGAAGCGAAAGACACTTTCAAGGATGAAACACCACTGACCAAGCAAGTAGAAGCAAAGATAAACAAATGAAACACATTAAACTGTAAAGGAAATGGTGACTAGGATTAAAAAACTATTTATGGAATAAGAGAAACTATTCACCCAATACCATTTGATAAGATAATCAAGGCACTGGTAGAATTCAGCAAAGAAAAAAAAATCTAGGGGCTGGAGAGGTGGTGCTAGAGATAAGGTGTCTGTCTGCCTTGCAAGTGCTAGTCTAAGACAGACCGCAGTTTGATACCCCAGCATCCCATATGGTTCCCCAAGCAGGGGCGATTTCTGAGCACATAGCCAGGAGTAACCCCTGAGTGTCAAACGGGTGTGGCCCCAAAAACACTAACAAAAAAAAAATCTAACACCATTCAAAACTGGGGAGAAGAAATAAACAGACATTTCCTCAAAAAAGAAATACAAATGGCCAAAGGCACATGAAAAAAATACATAAGGATGTCAATCAAAACAGCAAGGGCCGGAAAGATAGCATAGCAATAGGGTGTTACCCTTGCATGCAGCCAACCCAGGATAGAGGGTGGTTTGAATCTCGTCATCCAATATGGTCCCCTGAGCATGCTGGAAGCAATTTCTGAGCACAAAGCTGGGAGTAAGTCCTGAGCACTGCTGGGTGTGACCCCCCCCCCAAAAAAAAAAAAAAAAACAAAAAAAACAATAGAGATTGGTATACATCACAAAGAATAAGAACAGCCAGTGCTGCCATGGATGCAGGGAGAAAGGGACTCTCATTCATTGCTGGTGGGAATCTAGACTGACCCAGCCTTTCAGGAAAGCAATATGGATAATCTTTAAAAAACTAGAAATTGAGTTTCTGTATGATCCAGCAATACTACTCCCAGATATATACACTAGGAACCCCAAAATGCCATGCATGAATGCCCTCTGCATTCCTATGTTCATTGCAGCACCCTTTACAATAGCCAGAATCTGGAAACAACCCAAGTGTCCGAGAACAGATGATTGGCTAAAGAAATAGTGATACATCTACACAGTGGAATTCTATGCAGCTATGAAGAAAAAAAAAGAAGCCATGAAATTTGCATATACATCGATGGATATGGAGATTACTATACTGCAAAAAATGAGTCAAAGGGACAGGAATAGACAGAATAATCTCACTTATTTGTGGGGTATTAAAAAGAAAAAAAAAAAACAAAACATAGCATGGTACTAATATCTAGAGACAATAGAGATGAGGCTCAGGAGGACCAGTCCAGGATAGGAAGTTACCACAAGTAGTGGAGTAGTGCAGTTAGGGTAAAGAAGGTACCACTAAGACAATGGTAGTTGGAACTGATCATGCTAGACAAGAATTGGGTACTGAACAGAGATGAACAGAGATAAAATGATAAACACAGTACTCCTTCATTAACAATAGCACAAACCAGTGTCTAAAAGGAAAATAAATTCGGGGGGGGAGAGAGAGAGAAGAAAGAGAGAGAAGAGAGAAAGAGAGAGAGAGAGAGAGAGAGAGAGAGGAGAGAGAGAGAGAGAGAGAGAGAGAGAGAGAGAGAGAGAATAGTAAAGTACCTGCCCTAGAGGGTAGGGTGGGAGGGAACATTAGTGGAGAGTCACAGATGAAGAATGGTAGAGTGGTGTACACTGTAATACTGAAACTAAATCATGAACAACTTTGTATCTATAGTGTTTAAATAAAAGGAAAAAATAGCTATAATCCAAAATATTATTTAAAAAAAAACAAAAAATTGTTTTTAGGACATATCTACTGGCTCAGTTTTCTCTCCTGGTTCTGTGGTCAGGGGACTAATGTGGTAGAGAGAACTGAACTGGTTCTTCTGGGTGTAAATGCAAGTACCTCACCTTCTGTACTCTCTCTCTCTGGCCCTTAAAATACTTTTATTTTTTAGTGGGGGGGCAAACCTGGTGTTGCTAAAGGACTTATTACTAACTGCATACTAACTGCATTCACTGTTAGCAGGGTTCATGGGATCATATAGGATGCGAAGGCTAATCTTGGCTGACTATGTGAAGGCAAAGCTACTGTACTATCATCCCAACCTCTAGAATGCTTTTTTTTTGGGGGGGGGGTTGGGTTTTTGGGTCACACCCAGCAGTGCTCAGAGATTACTCCTGTCAAGATGCCAGAACTCAAACCACCGTCCTTCTGCATGCAAGGCAAACATCCTACCTCCATGCTATCTCTCCAGCCCCCTCTAGAATGCATTTTTATAATTAGTATTTATTGTATTCTTTCTATCAATATTATTGTCATGATTTTACCACCAAACATTAGCAAATAGATTCCTCTGACCTTAAAAATAAAAAAAAATGTGAATAGAAACCATAATTAGTGCTTTACCTATTTCCTTGTATATTTTTTCATAATTTTCCATTTCTCTGAGATTCATATCATATACCAGCAGTGTTTTGCCCATTGAAAATTCACATTGGGACAATGTACTCAGCATACGTTGGTACTGGCTATATCTAATGAAAACAAGCAGAAACAGAATAAAAATTTTGTGAACTGGAAAAATTGAATTACAGGTCAAACAAAGATTTGTTAATTAAACAATACCAATTATAACAAGTTCTAAGAAAATCATTTGCATTACTTAAAATAATTCTAAATATATATCCCTTATGTTTTCTTTTTCCATGTATGAAGTTCAATTTATAGGTGGCATCATGTAAAAAGGAACTCTTTTCCTTATTAATGTGAACTCAATTCAAACAACTATTTTAATTTCAAAATACTTTTCAAATGTTTTGATTTAGACTGTTTTTATCTCCAATTCTTTTCTCACTATTACCTCACTCTATTCTATTCTAAGCTAAATCAAATAAGGGAAACTGTCTACATTTAAAAATTATAGAATTGCATAATTCTTGTAGCAGCATTTCATTTACTCATTCCAAAAAAAATAAGAAAATTTTGTTTAGACATTTTTTTGTCTGGCTATTAAAAAGTGACCAAATTATGAGCCTGCTTTGTACTCTGCTTTCTGAACATTTTACTAAACGTTCAGGCCTTTGGTAAGGAAAAAATATCTACTCTTCCTTAACAAAGGTTGATCCATTGAACATTTTTGCTTTGTTTTGTAGCCACACTCAGTGATGCCTGGCTCTGCACTCAGGAATCAGTCCTGGCAGTGCTCAGGGAACCATTTGGAATGTTGTGTGCAAAGAGTGTTTTACCCACACTACTATGTCACTCTTGCCCCTCCACTGAATATTTAAGGCAAATAAAATCTTGAAATATTAAAAAAGCTGTAAAATATAACAAAAAAATCACAGCTGAACATCGGCATAGAACAAAAGTGAAATAAATAAAATACCCTTCTTCCTGGGATCCAGAATTGCACCACTTAATGAAACTTTTCACTAGTAGATTAATTCTCCGATCATCTCCGGCACCATCTCCATCAATCAGGAGACGCTTTCGTATGACTTCGTCTGGAGGAAAGAAGAAAATGCTCATTAAAATGACTATCTAGTTCTTGGTAACTAGCTCAGGGAAAAATAACCAATATCCATTCATTCATCCAAAGAAATCATTGAAGTATAAATATTTTAATGCTACCTCTCACTTAGAAATGGTTAAAATTAATTTTGTTATATAGATTTTTATAGTATAAATCCTCATGATTTATATGTATACATATAAAGTTGAGTCTCTATTGTGTGTCCAGCACCATTCAAAGAGGCTGAGGTCACATTTTTAAAAAGCGCTGCCTTCAGAGCAGAGGGTTATTTAATAGAAATTGATTTTAGGGACTACTAATGAAATAAGACATTAATTCTGAGGTTAGTTTTTTATTATAATATCTGAAAAAGAATCTAAAGTGTTCATATCTCTAGACAGTGTGAGAGAGTAGCAGAAAGAATAAAAAAGGAAGAAAAATTCAGAATCTATATAGAACAATATGGAAAAAAAGATATGGCTGGAGATGTAGCTTAGTGGTAAAACTCACACTTGGCATGTAAATAAAAAAGCCCTGGGTATGATTAGAATACTAGGCAGTGGGGGGGTGGTGGGATTGGGGTAAAAGGTGGAGAGATCAAATTTAAGAGAATGTCATGTTTTAATAGTTCATCATACTTTTATTATGTCCCGCTGAGAATTTTAAAATGCCAACTCTTATTTAATATTTGCTTTAAGGGAAAGGAGAAAAAGGCACAGAAAAGAACTGCAGACAATAGTCACAAGCAGTCACCTGCTTGCCTGGCACCTAAAGCTGTGTGTGTGTGTGTGCATGTATGTGTGTGTGTGTTGTGTGTAGGAGAAACATACTACTACTCAGCCTCTACTGTAAAGCTGTGTGTGTGTGTGTGTGTGTGTGTGTGTGTGTGTAGGAGAAACATACTACTACTCAGCCTCTACTGTAAGGCTGGTAGCCCTAAGAACTCCTTTTTCTTTTTTTCATGTAGCGTGCTATAGAAGTATTCCTGCCCCTAAAGAAATGAGGAACAGGTATTTCTACATGCAAATTAAGATGGCGGTTTTGATAGACAAAATAATGCTGTATTGTAAAAGAAGAGGCAAAATAAATCATATAAAATAATTATTAAACTGGCAAATATCTAAAGATCTGAGGTTAAATGGACTGACAGGCACTGTACTTACATATGCTAACAAAATGTAAACTGCCACACTGATTGGCAACTGGGCAAACGCAAATAAAATTTAAAATGCAAAAAAATATTTAAAAAATGCACTTAGGGGCCCGGCGGTGGCGCTGGAGGTAAGGTGCCTGCCTTGCCTGCGCTAGCCTTTGATGAACCGCGGTTCGATCCCCTGGCGTCCCATATGGTCCCCCAAGCCAGGAGCGACTTCTGAGCGCATAGCCAGGAGTTACCCCTGAGCATCACCGGGTGTGGCCCAAAAACCAAAAAAAAAAAAAAAATAAAAATAAAAAATAAAAAATGCACTTAATTGGGGCCGGTGAGGTGGCGCTAGAGGTAAGGTGTCTGCCTTGCAAGCGCTAGCCAAGGAAGGACCGTGGTTCGATCCCCTGGCATCCCATATGGTCCCCCCAAGCCAGGGGCAATTTCTGAGCACGTAGCCAGGAGTAACCCCTGATCATCAAATGGGTGTGGCCAAAAAAAACCTCCCCAAAAATGCACTTAAGTTTCAAATCCTATAATTCTAGAAACTTACCCAATGTGTATGTATATATCTATACTCCGTAATATATATGTATATATATATGTATATATATATATATATATACATACATACATACTCCATAATAAGGACAAATTAAGGGGACACTTATAAGGGTGCTCTGTGGCAACAAGATTGCAAACCTAGACACTCACCAGTAAGAGACAGCTTACGTTATGAAACATCAATGTAATAATATAACCTTTCTAAAGCTAAAAGATTAGTGCTGTATATACTATTGACTCCCCATTTTCTTAAATATATTAAGTAAAACAAAATATGTACAGAAAAACAAAGTTTTAATCATTTGTATATGACTGTATTTTGTTTTGTTTTCCTCTAGTTTTGGGCCACACATGGCACTCAGGTTATTCCTGGCAGGGTTAGGAGACCATATGGGATATCAGGGATTAAATCTGGGTCAGCTGCGTGCAAGGCAAATGATCTACCTGCTGTGCCATCACTCCAGCCCCCAAGACTGTGCTTTTGTGAGTATATGTATAGGCAAACACATCATGTATGTATATTTGTGTGCTCACAAACATACTTGGAAAGATACCCAGATGATTTGTAATGATGACGGTTTCTGGTCATAGGGTTCAAGAAAATGGAGTTGCTTGGGCCCTGCCTATGGTGCCTTGAATGACTAGGGTCAACCCAGCCAATGCTCAGGGGCTTCTAGGGTCAAAAGTCAGGGACAAGTGGTGCTGGAGATAGAATTTAGGACATAGTTAAATGTAAAGTATGCAACCAACCCTATCACTGAGCTAATTCCTCAGCCTGTTTTTTTTTTTTAAATAAATTCTAAAGTGTGAATAATTCCTGGAGAGCCTGCATGATGAATCAACAACGAAATCTTAAACAATAGTTCCTGTGTGTAGGCAGAAGAATTTGAGTGCAGGTGCAGCGGAGATAAACTTTGGAAGGCAGATGGCTCCAGTTATCAAATTCATTCTGTGACATCAAAGAAGCATTTTTAGAACTTGGTTATGTAGTTGGAGTCATGGCTTTGACAGGCTACTGAAACTACAGATTCATCAGATATTTTCATTTTATACTTTTAAAATTCAAACAAATGTTAGTTTAAAACAACTGATGTTGTCTGAGTAGACAAAAAGCAAATGAAAATATAAAAATATTTTAAAATACAGAAAATAACATTTAAAAATTTATAAACTTGTTTTAACTTTGTTAAAAGTAAATATCTAAAGGCCAGAGATAGTACAGCAGGAAGGGTCTTTGCCTTGCATATAGTCAATCCAGGTTCAATTTCTGGCAGCCCATATGGTCCCCTCGAACCTCTTCAGTTATCCTTAAGTAGGGTCTAGCCTCCAAGAACCAAACCAAAGAGAAAAAAAACATTAAATGCTTAAGTAATATGGTAGTAAGTATGATGTTTGGTAGTAAGTATAATGTTCAACATTCTTTTACTGTTTTTAGTCTTTGTTTTTACAGACCTCACAGAACCACCCAAAGCTCCCACATACCTGGCCCTCCTATGTTTTGGAAGACAAGAGATTTTGAATATAAAAGTATAGAATACGCAGACAAATCCTAAAGAAACTAAAGAGTCAATTCCTAAGTAAGGTTAAAGCTATTACCAGTGATTGTTTTTCAAAAATATTGAAAAAAAAAGTTTGATGACTGAGTTAAAATGTTTCAAACACATTTTATGAATCCATCTAGCTATACATGTAAGATTCATGTTCTTTTGTTAGGTTCATGCCCCTCGATGTTTCAGGAGTAACTCCTGGTGAGACTTGCAGGACCATTTAGAGTGCTAGGGATCAAATCAAGGTTGTCCATGTGTAAGGCAAGCACTCTACCTGCTGTACCATCTCTCTCCAATCCAAGATCTGTGTACTCTTATACAAAATGTACACAATATTCCAATTACATGTCTTTTTTAAGTGCTTTTTAAATGGCATACAGGTCCAAAAATTTGAAAGGAAAGGATCAGGAAAGCCAGCCCTATTTTGTCTTCATTTTATTTCCTTTCAACTCTCACATCAGGTCTTTATATTTCTGATGCCCAATGAGTATTTTAAATTGGATCTGCAGTGTTTACCCAGATTTATCTGCCTTTAAGAGCTTTGTTTCAGTAAAACCTAATAAGCATTAGAAGGCAAAAAGCTGTCTTGCTTTTAGGTCAAGAGTAGTAATGTTGGGACCGGAGTACAGCAGTTACTTGCTTGCCTTACATGCAGCTGTCCTGGTTTCAATCGCTGGCATCCAATATGGTTCCCCTGAGTTGGCCAGGAGTAACATTTGAGTACTACCAGGTCTGCATTCCCCCTACAAAAAGCAGTGATGTTTATATTTATATAAAACATATGTACATTAGATCAATAACAGATGTGTTAGAAAGGTATTAGAGAGGGTCAGAGAGATAGCAATGAGGTAAGGCATTTGCCTTGCAAGCAGAAGGATGGTGCTTTGAATCCCGGCACTCAATATGGTCCCCTGAGCCTGCCAGGAGCAATTTCGGAGTGTAGAGCCAGGAGTAACCCCTGAGCACTGCTGGGTGGTGTGACCCAAAACCCAACCCCCCCCCAAAAAAAGAGAAAGGTATTAGAGAAATAAGTTATAGATACGAGCTATTCTACTTCAGATGAAATAAAACATATGAATACATAGAGTAGATAGCATTTGTTCATCTCGTTCTCACACACATGCACACACATACACACAGAGTTTAGGAGAGTTCCCTTTCACTGGTCCCTGGTGGGACCAGGGAAAGTGAAATTTGAGCTCTTCTGATACTTTACTATTACCAACTTAACAAAAGAAACATATTAACATATCAAATTTCAATAACATAGCTTTTGATTCAGTATTTCTACATATACTTGTACATATGTATTATTATGTTAGGTTATTTATTAGTCTTTTATAATGAAAGACTGGAAAAACCCTAAGTTATCTATCAACAAGAAATTTGTTAAAATAAATTATGGCACAAGAATATAATAAAATACAAGCTATTAAAAAGAAGAAATATTGGGGCCGGGAACGTGGCGCAAGAGGTAAGGTGTCTGCCTTGCAAGCACTAGCGTAGGACGGACCGAGGTTCGATCCTCAGGCGTCCCATATGGTCCCACCAAGCCAGGGGGCGATTTTTGAGCGCATAGTCAGGAGTAACCCCTTAGCGTCAAACAGGTGTGGCCCAAAAACCAAAAAAAAAAAAAAAAGAAAAAGAAAAAATATTATATATTGATATAGAAATCAGTTAAGATAATTTGTTAAAAGAGCAAAAGGAGGGCCCAGAGAGATAGCACAGCGGTGTTTGCCTTGCAAGCAGCCGATCCAGAACCAAAGGTGGTTGGTTCGAATCCTGGTGTCCCATATGGTCCCCTGTGCCTGCCAGGAGCTATTTCTGAGCAAACAGCCAGGAGTAACCCCTGAGCACTGCCGGGTGTGACCCAAAAAAAAAAAAAATAAAAGAGCAAAAGGAACAATAGCATGTATGGTATGCTACATTTCATATGAAATATTAAAGTAGTGGGAATAAGGCCAATATATTCATGTGTTTATATTCAGATTCCTTTAAATGTACACATATTATGCTATAAACATATGAATGATATACATGCATATAATATATATAACATGTATATAGCATATGTGTGTGTGTGTATATATATATATATATGTAAAACAACAAAAAGGTTGCCAAGGGTGAAGGCACTATAAGTGAGGTAGATGGGAACAGATTGGAAGTTAGAGAAATTTTTAAAACACCATTTCATTTTTTAAATAATAATCTATTTGCTGTTAATTGAATAGGAAAGAAAGGTATATTTTCAATGATAGTATCACAGGCGTTTGCATAATGGAACTTAAAATTACACACATTAAATATGTTCAATTTTTATTTATTTTTTTGGGGGGGCCACACCCACTTGATGCTCAGGGGTTACTCCTGGCTAAGTGCTCAGAAATTGCCCCTGGCTTGGGGGAACCATATGGGACACCGGGGATCGAACCGCGGTCCTTCCTTGGCTAGAGCTTGCAAGGCAGACACCTTACCTCTAGCGCCACCTCGCCGGCCCCAAATATGTTCAGTTTTTTATTAACAAATTATACTTCAATAAATACTTAAATAATACTTCAATAAATACTTCAATAAAATACTTCTGAAAAAAGAAATGAAAAAAAAATGCTAAAGTTTTTTACTTGTCTCTGAACCCAGGTAGGAAGAAAGTTGTGGGCAGCAATAAACATGAGGAATGAAAGAAGGGGTCTGGGACATGAGAACATTTGTAAACCAAGAGGTTGGATGAGCAAAGACAAAGACAAAGACAAAGACTGTGGAAGTCTGCTTTAATGATTGTGATACTAGTAGAACTGGATCTTATTGGCAAGTTACTGGGAATTACTAAGAATTCGTGGGCACTACTATTTAGGAGGAATAAGCTGAGAGCAGTGAACAAAGACAGAATGCAAAGGCAGGGAGGATAGTTAGGAAATTTTGTAGTAGATCAGTAGGAGTAAAATAGAACTGAAAAAAAGAGATAAGACTCAGTGTCCTAGAAAGCATGTTAGGGCTGAATAGAGAAGGCAGAGGTCAATGCCAACACTGGGTGGCACATGTAACAGTGTGGTCTGGCAAGTTCTGGTTGCCAGGGAATTCCCTGTCAGTCAGTCGCAGGTCCATCTCCCACTCTGAAGAAACATTTCTTCACAGATAAGACCTACAAGCAAAGTGAAGAAATATAGAACTAGAGCCAACTTTCTGGTTGCTTCTTGCAGTGTTTATGTTTATATTTGTATGAGCAACATTTAGCTATAAAACTATCCACTTGTAAGACTGCCATGAAACTTTAGGGAAATAAAAGTATTCAAAGGAACACAATGCCAATTCATAGCTGAATAGAAAAAAAAGGAAACTATATTAATTTCTCTGCTTAATTTAATATACAACCCAAAAACTGTTAAAGAGTGAATTCTGAAGCCATGCCTATGATTATAGCTAAAAAGTCTATGTAAATACTTATCACTTACTTATATATGTTTTTTGCCCAGCTAGGATATTTTTCAAATTTTCTGTCTCAAGCTCACATTTCAATGTCATTATATTTCTAGCTTAAATAGGAGCTGCTACCTAGAAAATACTAGGGTTGAGAATTACTGAAATAACAAGTATAAAGTACAGAGCATAGATCTAATAGCAATAAAATAAAGGGTAAACTGCCGGTTTGAAACAATTTTCACTCTTTTTAAGCTTAAGGTGGCCATCTGCTGACAGTTCTGACATGTCAGACATAGGATTATTGTTTTTAATGGCATTTTATCAGTTGGCTCTAGGTTGCAACCAACAATTTTTTTGCTTAATATATACATATAAATTATAACCATACTTGAAGATTCCTGTAGGCAAAATGAATGCTCATATTAAAATTCTAGTGGGCCAGATCTACTTTTAAAAAGAATAATAAAGACAGAGCTGGAGCAATGATACATTAGGTAGGATGGCACTTGCCTTGCATGCAGCTGACCTAGCTTCAATACCTAGTACCCCAATATGGTTCATTGAACCTGCCAGAAGTGATTCTTGAGCACAGAGCCAAGAGTAAGCCCTGAGCACTGCTGGGTAACACCTCACAGTGCTCAGTGGCTTCTCCTGGCTCAGTCCTTGGGGAAGCTTCCAGAAGTACGCAGGGGTCTATGCAGTGCCAACGCATGAACCAGGCACTCAAGGATGCAAAGCAAGCATGCCAGTTCAATGGGCTAGCTCTCTATAAATGAAAAATCTGTTACGTTTGTTTTGGGGTCACACCTGGCGGTGCTCAGGGCTTGGTCCTTGAGGAGCTCGAAGGAGCAAACTCAGGTTTGCTACAAGCAAAGCAAAAACCTTATCAGGGAATTTTTTTTTTTTTTTTTTTTTTACCAAACTTAAACATTTAGGCCCGAGTTAAAGATGGTGGTTTTCTACCTAGAATTATGCTTATAGGTTTCAATTATATGTCATAACATAATTGCACCTATTCAAAATTCAAAACTGCCATTCAAAATCTCTTTAGTATCAATTATGGTCTATTTACACTGATAAACTAATATTTATTTGCAAAACTAGTAAGCATGTATAGATATCCCTTTTCTCTTATATGTACCTGAAAGAAATGTAAAAGTGACATTAGACACTGTTTCTAAAAATTATTTCAAAGAATTAGATTCTATATCTTAGTTTTCGAGATCACACCCATCTCTGCTCAGAGATCTCTCCTGGTAGTGCTCAGAGCACCACATGCAGTCCCAGGGATCAAACTGGAATTTATTTGTAAAATGCAAAGTATGTTAACTCTGATTATATCTCTGTCCCCTGCTTCTGTTTTAAGTGGGAAAGACCAATGGGATGGCAGTGTTTGGCCTGACAGCATTATGGGCTCATGCTATGCCAAGCATCAGGACCTCATACATGCTCAGGTGTATGCTCTACCACTTATCTTTCCGGCTTCTCAAGGAGTTCAGTTTTAATACCTAATTTTCCATAAGTACAGAAAGTTCCAAGGTAAGAAGAAAATGACTCTTTTCTAGTTACTAGACTAACTCAGTTTTAGAGCAGCTTGTCAGATGGCACAGTCATTTTTGCTGTTCTTATTTTAGCATGGAAAGAACAATTTCTCATAAACCCAGATGAACATTCACTTCAAAACCCATTAATTGTTATTCCCCACAATAGCTATTAAAACTCTGATTACAAAACAAGTATTCAGAACATCTTGAACAAGTATTCAAAAAAAAGGAAAGAGGAAAGTAATTTGGAAGATAACTGCGCACCAACTTCTACAACACTTTAGGGACAGGTCAAGACTTGACAATTAGCAGCAAGAGCCTAGCTGTTACGTAACTTTTTCCTAGGGCTGAGTTACTTCACATGAGCCTCCTCAACTGTTTGACCTTACAGCACTGTGATCTCCTCTGCTTTAAGGAAACAGGAATCCGGTGTTACACCAAAAAGGATTTGCATTTTCTTTTTAACAACAGGTTAGCAAGAAATTCTGTTGTTTCTCAAATCTATCAGTAGCTTTTTCTTGATATTTCTAAATATTTTAAATCCAAATCGATGAGCACAATAAAGACCTATACCAGTGGTAGGCAACCTTTTTTTCAACTGAGCCAAAACTTGCCAAAACCACGGTTGAAATTTATTTTGAGAGCCACACAGGGCGCGCACTGACAGAGGCTAGGAACAGAGTCCTGACTCCTGGAGCGGCCACCTGGCACACAGAAGAGCCACATTAAAAGTGTTAAGAGTCACATGTGGCTCGCAAGCCGCAGGTTGCCGACCACTGGATACCATACTACTCTATACATGCCCAATCTCATCTGATCTCAAAAGCTGAGCAGGGTCGGGCCTGGTTAGTACTTGGATGGGAAAAGCACATACAGGTTTTACAATTCAGAACTGGACTACAATAGGAAAAAGCAGTTTAGTTTTACACATGCTACAATCATGTGTAAAAATTCAAAATTTAAATACCTTTTAGCACTTTTTTTTAGAAATTATTCCCACAAAAGTACAAAGATATATATATAATTCTTCATTGTAATGTTTTACAAACAGCATTGATTTAAAAAAAAATGATAGAATTCAAAGATGCACTAGAAAAGGTTCCAAAGCACAGCATTAGTTTCATAAGTATGATTAAGGGTATATAAAAATCATAAAGTATTATATAAATACTGGCATACCAATCAATTGAGCTTGCAATATGCTACATATTAGATAGTATCCATATTCTACCAGTGGAGGAACTAATAGTTACTTGTCCAAAATTAAGTATCACAGAAAATAAGGAGTAGAAATGGTAGCAAAGGTGCTTTTTACCTTTTGTAGGCATTTAGAAGTCATTTTGGGAGTATAACAAAAGCACAGTTAATAATTATATGTGGGGAAAGGGATTACTAGTAGCAGGTAAAGAGGTGGTTTTCAGTTGTTATTTTGAACAGCTCTTGAATTTTCTGACATGTATCTCTTTAGAAAAACAGTGATTATCTGGATGAGTTTATAGGTTGCTTTAAGATATTTTTCATCTTTTCCCAGTATTAAAAATTGTGGTCAATGTTCTTTAATAAATTTATTAGAGGGGCCGGAGCAGTGGCACAAATGGTGGGGCGTTTGCCTTGCACACGCTAACCTAGGTCAGACAGCAGTTGGATCACTAGCATCCCATGTGGTCCCAAGCCAGAAGCGATTTCTGAGTGCATAGCCAGGAGTAACCCCTTGAGTGTCACTGGGTGTGGCCCAACAAGCCAAAAAAAAATTATTAGAGAATAAGTTAAGAGAAAATTGGCCATACTTCCCAGGTGGAAAGTGGCATTCTCAGAAAAAAGGGGAGAGGAGTAAGAGTCAGAGTCTCCTTTCTGTATGAACTATAGCAGCCCTGTGCCCTCCAACAGAAACGGCTTGGCTCTGCAACTTAATTTTATTAAATTTCCAAGGCACCAAATTTGTTTCAAATCTGTAAATCTTGGACTACCTGGCATACTGATAGTAGTTTCAGCCCTGTAGTGTCATAGAAAATCTGATGGGAAAGTGACACAGTAATCTAACAACCTCAGTGGCCTAAAGAGTAACACAGAAGGCTCAAATAGCTCCAATCATAGCCCAGAAATCCTTAGACACTGACTTTAGTAACAACGTGGAGGGAGATAACAATCATTTCAAATTGACCTGTGTTGATCTGTTTTTATAATTCTAGTTGCCTTTGTATTGTAACAAGCAATATGAGGTAAATTTGTGAATACAATGAAGGCAGGCTATGTTGGTGGGTGGAAAATTGGAGACACTGGTGAAGAAGGACACACTAATGGTGGGATTGGTGTTTGAATATTTAATGCCTGAAACAACTGTATTATGAACAACTTGGCCTAACTTGATCTATGAAGTGAGAAAAAGGTCAGATAGACAAGGTATGCATGCAGATTCTCAGACTATCACTGCTCATAAGTTATTAAAGAGAATTACATAATTTTTACACCCCCTTGTGTTAGGATGCCTTTTGGTGAAATAACATCTAGCTGCTTCTTTACAAATTTAAAATCATACAGAAGGCAAGGAAAAGCAGCCTCCTCAGGTTCAATCCCCAACATCACATATGGTCTCTAATGCCCCATCAAAATGATATCTGTGTCCAGAGTCGGGGATAAGCCTTGACTCCTGGCTATGCATTCAGAAATCGCTCCTGGCTTGGGACCATATGGGACGCTGGGGATTGAATCGCGGTCCGACCTAGGTTAGAGCGTGCGAGGTAAACGCCCTACTGCTTGTGCCACTGCTCCCTGCGTATAGTCAGGTGGAGCCCCCTCAAGAAAAACAAGGAGCTGGTAGAATACAGCCAGTGGGCACTTTCAGGTGGTTTATGGGGGTTCAATCTTTGATTTCCCAAATGGTCCCCAAGCACTACTAGGAGTGATACCTGATTAAAAAGCCAAGTGCAAGCCCTAACCACTGCCAGGTGTGGTCTAAAAGCCAAAAACAAAATGGAAAAAAAAAAAAAAAAACAACAGGTCAGATAGGACAGTGGATAATAAGTTTGCCTTGCATGCATCACATCCAGGTTTAATCCTTGGCATCACAATATAATCCCCTAAACACTTAAAAATGAACCCAAAGCACAGAGCCAGGAATAAGCCCTGAGTACTGTCATGTGTGGCCCCAAACTCAAAGCTAAAATAAAACTCAAGTTTTGAATCAATAAAATGTTTATATTAAGACATATAAAAAGTAAGTGAAAAAACCCAATGGTTTGATTCCTTTAATAAAGGTTTCTTGTGAAATTCTAGAACAGTGTAAATAAATTTATTGGTTTTTGGATCACACCTGGCAGCGCTCAAGGGTTACTCCTGGCTCCAGAAATCGCTCCTGGCAGACTCGGGGGACCATATGGAATGCCGGGATTCAAACCAATGACCTTTTGCATGAAAGGCAAACGCTTTACCTCCATGCTGTCTCTCCGGCCCCAGTGTAAATAAATTTATAAATGCCAAAATAAATCAAACCAAAATAAATTTATAAATTATAAAAGAAAAATAAACAGCATCCAGGTCCCTTGTTTTTCTTGAGATTTGAAGTTTAGAGTATAAGTGTTAATAAAAGCTGAAACTATCTATACCTTACTTTGCAAAATGTTATTGGTTACAATAACATTACTTAGTAATTGAACTGCATCAGCAGTCCCTCTGCTGGGGTCACTTACAAGGAAACAATATGCCTAAATCCGTTTGCATTAGTTACCAAAAAAAAAAAAATCAAAGCAAACCCTATGCCTAAAAATGTTATGTCTAAATTACACTGGATGAGTTCATCAAAAGACAGTTTAAACAGAAATAACAGCAGACAATATTTATACAGTATTTATACCTCCTATCTGATGACCTGCTAATTTTCTTTTACTCTACAGTTTACTGACAATGGTCATTTAATATTCCAAGTGCTTTATATCAATTATCACACTTCATCCTTGGAACAAACAGTCCTATTAAGTGTATATTATCTTCTTTTATAGAAGAGCATTCTCACCTCTTATTCATAACAAAAATATTCCATCTCATTACTAGAAAATCAAAGACTGTTCCATGACAATACTGTCACACTGTGCACAGGTATAGTAGAAGCCATTACTTCAAGCTTTATTTTTGAGACAGGAATGCAACTCAGATGTAGAACTCTTTTTTTTTTTTTTTTTTTTTTTTTTGGTTTTTGGGTCACACCCGGCTGTGCTCAGGGGTTACTCCTGGCTCTCTGCTCAGAAATAGCTCCTGGCAGGCACGGGGGACCATATGGGACACCGGGATTCGAACCAACCACCTTTGGTCCTGGATCGGCTGCTTGCAAGGCAAACACCACTGTGCTATCTCTCCGGGCCCAGATGTAGAACTCTTGACTTGCATTTTGCCAGACTTCAGGTTTTACCCCCAGTACCACAAACAAAAAAGGACAAACTCATGGACTATGCTGGGATAAAAATGTTAAACCAGTAAGTTCCATGAAATGGAATATATAAGCACATCCTTCTCTCCAATAACCCTTTTCATCCTCTCTCTGGCTTTGATCCTATCACTGAATCTACCCAATATTCCCATACTGCACAGAAGTGTTTTTAAAAAGGCACTGGATAGTTTAAGAGGCTGCATGCATTCTTTGCACATGGGGATTCTGGGTTTGATCCTTGGTACCACATGTCTCTGAATACCATCACATGTAACCCTTAAATACAAAAGAAGCAAACAAAACGTGTTTCTAAAAAGATTTCCTATTGGGGCCAGCGAGATAGCATGGAGGTAAGGCATTTGCCTTTCATGCAGGTCGTCATTGGTTCGAATCCCGCCATCCCATGTGGTCCCCCGAGCCTGCCAGGAGCGATTTCTGAGCGTAGAGCCAGGAGTAACCCCTGAGTGCTGCTGGTGTGACCCAAACACCAAAAACAAAAACAAAAACAACAACAAAAAAAGATTTCCTATTGGGGTATGAACACCATTTAACACTCTTTCTTTTTTCTTTTTTCTTTTTTGTGGCTTTTTGGGTCACACCCGGCAGTGCTCAGGAGTTACTCCTGGCTCCATGCTCAGAAATTGCTCCTGGCAGGCATGGGGGACGCCGGGATTCGAACTGATGACCTTCTGCATGAAAGGCAAACGCCCTACCTCCATGCTATCTCTCCGGCCCCATTTAACACTCTTTCAATTAGTACATACAAAATACAAACTGTGAACATAGTCTAAATTTTAACAGTGGCATCTAAACTGTTTTGGGAAAGGAAATGATGTGACCAATAACTAGCTAGGTAACAGTAAATTACTAACTTCCATGACCTCCATTATTTTCATCTGCAAAGTAATAGCTTTACTTTTAGCTTCTATTGTTCCGTATTTATAACAATGCCTTTCTTCCTCTGTCTGAGGCAAAGCAGTTCCTCAAATTAACCAATGTGTCCTTTCACTGGTTGCAAATAATGAGCTTCTCTTACAAGAGCTCCCAATCCAATCTGATAGGCAGACACACATACAAAGACTACATGAGGGCAGAGTATTTTCCTAGGCACCTCAAATTTGTAAGAGGACCTAATTGGTACAGATACCAGACGCGGGTACTCCAAAAGCTTTTCAAAGTAATAGAGACATGGAAGCCATCCATCCACTTCTTTTCCAGTCATTACTCTTATCCAAGCCCACTTCACCTTTTTCTTGGAATAATTCTCCTTTGCCTCCTTCCTTTACAATTGCTTTTCTAAAATTCATTATACATAGCAAATCACAATCATCCAAAAGATGTACTGAGCCACTGATTTTTCTGCTTAAAATCCTCAATCATTCCCAAGTGCCAGCAGAAAACTGTCTCATTTTTCCATGGCCAACAGGACTCATAATTAGCTCCCAACTGATCTTTTGCATCACATCCCTCTTGGCCCACCTGGATGCAACTCCAAAGACTTTCCAATCTTCCCTAAAGGGCTCAGTGCTTGTTTTCATCTGCAATGCTTCTTGGTCTCTTCACACAATTACCTGCTTCACATCTCACTTGAAATATCACTTATCACGCTATTTTAAGCTAACTATAGTAGCCCTTTCCCATTGTTTTGATCAATCTAGTTTAACCATAACTAAAGATTTTATATTCATTTGCAGAAATTATATTCACTTATTTTGTTATATAATACCACTTCCCTTTTCGAGCAGAAACCATACACACAGCTGTATAATTTACTGTGAAAGCAACACCTTGTTCAGTGCCTAGAAATGATGTGCATATTAACTTATCACACTTACCATTCACTTTTGCTTGATTTTAACTATAGAGACTACTGGCTTTAGAAAGCTTTCTAAATAGATTTAGCTTTATTTGACCTAGGAAGATATATAAACAACTATTAAGTATGATATTCAATGCTGAGAAGAACATAAAGGTAAGTATTTTTCATTTATGAGAACTCTAGAGATGTTTTTCCCCTTTTAGTATTTAAATCAGAAGAAACAAGTGGTACTATGTATCTTATGTTAGTCTCTTTCATGAACACTGGATCATGGAAGAGACAAAGGAGACAGAGACCATGGCTCATTTTTCAAGATAGACCAATGCAGCAACAAGAATACCTTGCAGTTTTCCCCCACTTCTCACTTGTACATTTATCTTTCCTAGCGCAATATGCTTTCGCCCCATTTCTTCACTTTTTATTTCTGATTCCTCATTATGGTAAACTGCATTGAGTAAATTTCTAGAATATGCCATATAATTAAATTATTTCTGGAATATGCCATATAAATAAAGTCTACAGCAGCAACATGCATAAAATAATATGGCTGAAAGCTGAAAGACCTAAGGGTCCAAGCAAGAGGAGGGGCAAAGCTGAGGTGGGTCATTAAAAATAAATGCAGGGCCGGAGTGATAGCACAGCAGTAGGGAGCTTGCCTTGCACAAGGACAACCTGAGTTCGATTCCCAGGTGGCCCCCTGAGCCTCCCAGGAGCAACTTCTGAACTCAGAGCCAGGAGTAATCCCTGAGTGCTGCCAGGTATGGCCCAAAAACAAAACAAAAACAAAAAAGGAAAATAAAAAAGAAAAGAATAAATGCAGAGACACCAGGAAGGGTATGGAATGCAGATAAAGGGAAAAGAATCAGAGGAAGGTGGAGGAGACAAATCAACTCTTAACATTAGTCTACTTAATTAACATTGCTATTTGCTTATAATAATAAAATATGTTATATTATATATTATATATTAAAATATTATACAGGAGTGTAAATCATTTATAACTATCGCATCTAATCCTCAAAAGAGCAATGTTTAGAACATCAACAACATAAATTCCATGTAAATAATAAAATGGGGGAACTTTACTTATTTTACATTTTTCAAGTAACAGTAATGATTGTTTTTAAACACAAATTTTATTAACACAAAATAAATACTTTAGTGATTCTTTTCCCTTAGAAATCTCTAGCTTTTGGGGCCAGAGAAATAGCATGGAGGTAACGCGTTTGCCTTTCATGCAGGAGGTCATTGGTTCGAATCCCAGTGCACCATATGGTCCCCCCCGTGCCTGCCAGGAGCAATTTCTGAGCCTGGAGCCAAGAATAACCCCTGAGCACTGCCGGGTGTTGACCCTAAAACCACAAAAAAAAAAAAAAAAAAAAAAGAGAGAGAGAGATAAATCTCTAGCTTTGGGGGAAAGAGAGATGGTACAACAGGTAGGACATGCTTGCTTTGAATGAAAGTGGCAGGAGTTTGATTCCTGACATCCCATATTGCCTCCTGAGCCTACCAGGAGTGATTCCTGAATGCTGCACTAGGAGCAATATTGCCAGGTGTGGCCCCAAATCAAAAACAAACAAATTTCGTTAGAATTCTAAAAAGATAGAATGGCTCCTAACTTTCACAATTTAGCCACTATGTCATCTTTGAGCTCAATCAACATTTTGGGGCCTTTGCACAGTGGTTACTCAACTGGAACACCAGTACTGCCAAATCTAAATATCATTATCCTTCAAGAACTGGATTAGAAGTAACTGAAGGGTGCTATTTATAGTTGCCAGAATCTGGGAACCGGAAAGATAGCACAGAGAGGTAGGGCATTTGCCTTGCATGCAGAAGGATGGTGGTTCAAATCCCGGCATTCCATATCATCTTCTGAGCCTGCTTGGAGCGATTTCTGAGCGTAGAGCCAGGAGTAACCCCCCACCCCCAAAAGACAACAATTGCCAAAATCTGGAAACAACCCAGGAGCAGGACAACAGATGAATGGCTAAAGAAACTATGGTACAGCTACACAATGAAGTACTATGCAGCTGTTAGGAAAAAAAGAAGTCATAAAATTTGCCTATACATAGATGGACATGGAGTCTATTATGCAGAAGAAATAATTCTGTGACAGATATACAGAATAATCTCACTCATATGTGGGATTATAAGAAAAATAAAAGACAATATAGCGATAATATCCAGAGACAATAGAAATAATGGCTGGAAGGACCAACCCATGATATGAAACTTACCACAACTAACCTGATGATAGTGAGAGAGGAAAAAAAACGCCTGTCTCGAAGTCAGGCAGGGGTTGGGGAGGAGGAAAATAGGGGCCATGGTGGCTGAAAAGTTACTCTGGTGAAGAGTGGTGCCCATTTGATGACTGAAACCTAACTAGGAACATTTTTGTAACTACGGTGCTTAAATAAAAAAAAAATTGATAACTGAAACCCAACGACAAACATGTTTGTAATCATGATGCTTAAAAAGATATGATAAAATAAATAAAAATAAACGATCAGTTTTTGAGAAATAAAAATAAAAATGTATATGTGAAAAAAAGAAATTGTTCTAAAAAATATTTTTTTAAAGGAGTAACTGCAGGCAGGCTTCTTAAGAGAATGGAGAGCAAGCTTCTCCAGTTCTCAAAAGCTTAGATCCCTGAGCTAATAGCTGCCACCCTGCAAGATAATCATCCACAGTGTTTTCCCACCAGCCTGTAACCTCGGAGGGGGGAAAAGATCTGGCAAATTGTTTCCGGGCTGTAATCCCAGGTTTAGCCCAAACAAGATTCCTTGAATGAAGGACAGTTAAGATCCAACACCACTCCTTGCACCCCACCCTACACACCTACAAAGAAAGCTCCCCTGCCTTTACCTCCGCTCCACTAATGATCCGCACAAAATCGAGCCTATAGATGACTCTGGTGGCCACTGCTCGCCCGTTCCCGTAGGAAAAGTTTTGTTCTGCTTTGCAGTTTCAAACGTGGTTCCCTCCAAGGGCACCCCGCAGTTTCAGACCCCGCCCCGAAACTTTCTTGAAACACACTCAGCGATCCTGGGCTGGACTCTTTGCAATCACCACGATCCACACTCTTACCCTCGACTCCTTCGATCTCCCTGGAGAGGCTCCCCAAAAGCATCCTTCCCCGGATGCTGATCTCTCCAGCCCTAGGCCAACGAGCCTTGGGGGTGGGGTGGGGGAGAACCCCATCAATCCCTAGACCAGCACCTTTTTCGAAATAACCCCTGCAGCGTCTCCCCAACAGTTACCAGAATCTCATAGAGACCTTTGTGATCCAGCCCCTCACCCCAATCCCCGGGTCGCAGAGACCAGCCCCAGAGGAGTCGCGTCTGCATCTGGATGGCTCTGATGACCCCCTTCTCCATCCATCAACCCGAACCCCAAAAGCCCCCTACTGGGGTCCCAGCCCTGCAGGTTCCTGGTCGGAACCAGCCCCAGAGGAGTCGCGTTTGGATTGCTCTGATGACCCCCTTCTCCATCCATCAACCCGAACCCCAAAAGCCCCCTACGGGGGTCCCAGCCCTCCAGGTTCGTGGTCGGAACCAGCCCCAGAGGAGTTGCATCTGGATGACTCTAAGTGACCCCCCTTCTCCATCCATCAACCCGAACCCCAAAAGCCCCCTACGGGCGTCCCAGCCCTGCAGGTTCCTAGTCGGAACCAGCCCCAGAGGAGTCGCCTCTGGATCGCTCTGAGTGACCCCCCTTCTCCATCCATCAACCCGAACCCCAAAAGCCCCCTACTGGGGTCCCAGCCCCAGAGGAGTCGCGTCTGGATGGCTCCCCATCTCCACCAATCACCCCGAATCCCCAAAAGCCCCGCAACCGGACATCCAAGCCCTCCTCCATGGTGGGGTGGAAGGGTTGGCTGGGACTCCGGGGAGAGACACCCCAACATACTCCCTTTTCTCCGCTCCTCGCTCGCGCTCACTCCAGGGCCCGGCCCAGATAGAACCCCTCTCCTCCCAACACAGGGGGCTCCCCGAAACGATCTCCTCCATTTCGAGGCTCCGGGAAGAGCCCTTCCCAGACAGATCCCCTTCCCCACTCGCAGGGGGGGAGTGGGCTCCCCCAAAGTGTCTCGGGGCTCCGAGGAGAGGCCTAGCCCGGATCCCAGGCTGTGCGGAGCTAAACGGGGCCCGCGAAAGCCCGGGGAGGGGGGGCGCGAGGCCGGGCCAGACACTCCTGGAAGTGTCCGGGGGTCCCCGAGGCGCGTCGGGGGGCGCCTGGGCGGGCGGGCCTTGGCGGGGGACCGCTCACCGTCCGTCACGGCTCCCATGGCGCGCGCGGCCCAGGCGGCGGCGGAGGTCAAACTCCCACAATGCAGCCGGGTAAACAGCCATGGAGGCGGAGGCGGCGGCGGCGACGCCTAGGGCCGCCCGCGCCGCCGCCTGAGCCGCACGCGCGCGCTCCAGCTCCCCCCGCCGAGGGGGCCGCAGGGTGGGTGTGGGGGCGCGGGGGGCGAGGCCGGCGGGCTCCCCCCTCGCCACCCTCGACCCGGCCCACGCCTGTCGCCAGGTGAGCTCGCCTTGCCGCCCCACTGACTGACAGACTGACTGACAGCGACCGACTGACAGGCCGGCCGGCCGACTGACTTCCGGGCCCTGGCGCCTCCGGCCTCCACCGGTTCCGTGTGACTGTGAGGAGTCGAGGGGTAACTGAGCGGGGTGTAGGTAGGGAGACAGGTAAGTAGGTGGATGGGGGGGGGATCCTGGGGACCCCAATCTCGGGACTAGAGGGTCTGGGGACGCCCCCCCCCCTGTGCTGTGGGTCGTCCCCTCACGCCCGGCATGGCCCCAGGTTCCTGCCTGGTGGTTGGTTGGATCCCCCTCTTTCAACTCCCAGGCTCTGGGAGACTGTGTGTGTGTGGGGGGGGGGGGGGATTAAAGGGCTGAGGGAAAACTTGGCGACCTCCGAGGAGTTAAGTTAGTTCGTTCGCAGCGAATGGGGAGCCCCCCCTCCCTGTGCCCCGCAGAACATGCTGCCTCCAAGGTGCCAGGAGTGTCCTCGCTTAGCTGGATGGGTGTATTCATTTCTGGGTGTGTTTTTTTTTTTTTTGGTTTTAACAGAAATTGTCTCTGGGACTGACTGGCTGACTGAGGACTGACAGACTGGCTGGCTGACTGACTGACTGACTGGCTGGCTGGCTGGCTGAGGACTGAAAGGGTGACTGACTGAATGGCTGGCTGGCTGGCTGACTGAGGACTGACAGACTGGCTGGCTGACTGAGTTTGACTGACTGGCTGGCTGACTGGAGACTGACTGGCTGCCTGACTGACTGACGACTGGCTGACTGATGATTGACTGGCTTACTGACTGACTGTCGACTGACTGGCTGGCTGGCTGACTGGAGACTGATTCGCTGGCTGCCTGACTGACGACTGACTGAAGACTGGCTGACTGATGATTGACTGGCTTACTGACTGAGAACTGACTGATGACTGACTGGAGACTGACTGATGACTGATTGACTGGCTGGCTGGATGACTGACTAGTTGGATGACTGATTGAGGACTGTTTGGCTGGCTGACTGAGGACTGACTGGCTGGCTGATTGACTGACTGACTGACTGACTGACTGACGAATGACTGACTCACACTGACTGACTGAAAGGGAAGTTGAAAGTGAAGGGGGCTGGGGGATTTCTAGGAGAAAAGTCATCTCCTCCACGCATATTTCAGGAGCACCCGGCAAATCCTACTGGCATCCCTTTCCCCCAAGTCACTTGGATTTATTCAACTTTGAGGAGTTTCTCGCAAATGGCCACATTCACCCAAAGGCAGAGGAAGCAGGTTCGTTCCTTGGCTCTCCAGCTGGAAGGTCAGCCTGTTGGAATTTGCAGACCCGGCTTTGATGGTTGATGATTGCAAGCACAAAATGGTTGGCCACTTTTCTTGGTGCTCTCCGTACTCCCCTCCAAATAGTCTGCCTCTTCAGAGCTGCCATGGATCTATTCTGTGCGTTGGGTTCAGTTGTTTTCAGTTTCCATACGAAGGTTGGTTTTTATTCGCAGGATTTTCTCTCAAAGTTTGCCCAAGAGGAAGAGTTTGTAAAAACAAATATATGGTAGAGTGGGGTGTTTCACTTCTCTGGGGGAAAAAAAAGTATGTAGAAATGCTTTCATTCACCTGAGGCTGACTGCTCAGTTAGTGCTCTTTAAGAGTGCTCACAAGACTTAGTGCCTTTGACTTTGGGCACACAAGTTTGGGAGGACTGTGGGTGATCCCCGACCCTTGGATGCCAAACCTCCTCTTGCTTTGGAATGATACTACCCCCAAACAAGTGCCTGTGAATGGAAGTTCAGACTGCTCATTTTTCTTAGCTATTGAGGGAAAAGAAGACATGCTAACACAAGAATTATTTTAGGTGGCCCGAGAGATAGTACATCGAGTAGAGCACTTGACCATGTTAAAAAACAAGTTTTTTTTTAATCTTTTTCAGATTTTTGGGCTACCCCTGCAAATGTCTAGGGTTTACTCCTGGCTCTGTGTCTCCTGGGACCATATGGGGTCTCAAGGTCAGCGGCAAACATTCTGACACTGTTATAGCAATCAATCCCACTACACAAGCTCTCTTACCCATTTTTGATTTTGAAGCCATAACTGGCAATATTCAGGGCTTACTTCTGGCTCTGAGCTCAGGGGAGGGATCATTTGTAGCCAGTTTAGGGGGATCAGAAATACAAGGCATGATGGAAGGGGGTTGTCTAACCAGGTATGGGCATGCAAAACAAGTTCCTTATCCTTGTGCTATCGCTCTTCCCCTAGGAATTGTTTAAAATTCACGTACTACAAACTACACTGCCAGAGTCATTTGTCTATGCCAGGTGTCATTTTGGTAGGGGTAATTATTGTTTAGAAGGTAATTATCAGGAGGTGAACTTTCCTTTTACTTCCTTTTATTTTCATTTGGGTTTGGGGTGGGCCACTCTAGATGTGCTCAGAATCATTCCTAGCAGGAGTAGGTTAGGGGTGAGGATGGGGAGAATCCTCTGAGGTACACCTCATGGAACCTCGGTTGCCTGCATGCAAGACAAGCTTCTTAATACCGAATTGCTCCTCTTAAGTTCTATGATACTTTGCCTTGTCACAATACTGATTTTAAAACAGCAGTGATTTAAGAGAAGCTTGAAGTGCCAGGGACAGTATGACTGCTAAATCTTTTTATTTGCTGCTTTGATTTATACTGTTGTTTGGAGGGGGCACACCCTAGGTTACTCAGCAGTTGCTCTCTTCCTAGTGCTCTGGGTGGCACCTGGAGTACTGAGGACAATGCAGTGCTGGGGGTTGAAACATGTTTCCTGCCTGTAAAGCATGTGTTCTACTTTATTGTGTTATTTCTCTGGTCCTGTTACTTCTTTTCTACAGGGAGGAGGCACACCTGGCTGTGCTCAGGACTGACTACTGCCTCTGCACTTAGAGATCACTACTGGCAGGCACTAGGGACCACATAGAGTGCAGAGGCATTGAACACACATAGGCTTCGTGCAGGAAATACCTTATCATCTTACTATCTTTCCAGGTCCTGTTAAATTTTTATGAGATATTCCATCAGTTGCTTAAAGCATTGTAACATATAATTTTGTTGGATTGTAGTGGACATTTTCAAAAAATAATAAGAGCAAGAGAAATTGGAAAGACTTGAAAGTTGAGGTATGCCTGTAAGTGACTATTCCTGAAAGTTTTTTTATTGAAGTGCTGGAAACAAAAATTTGAGCCTTTATGACCTTTAAAGAAATCTGCTTTGTGAGCCATGTAAATTAGTTCACAACTGCATTGACACAGATCTATGTGCTAAAAATTATTTTACCTTATATTTTGTATCATGTACATTAAAATACTTTAGTTCATTTTTGAATTGTTCTTTGCATATAATCAGTTATAGTAGCATATCTATGAACGTTACAGTTGAAGGACTCAAGTTCTCTGCTTTAGTAGCATTTCTTTTTCAGGAAATTTTCTGAGCAGAAAGAAGTAACACATTTTAAGCTCTGATCATATTTCTTATTTAAGTTATAACAAAGCTGATCAGAACTTTAAACATACCAGTGATTATAGATTTGTAACTTTTTCATTATAGTCTTAGTTTCTTTGAGTGTATGGGTTGAGTTTAATTAAGGAAGTTTATTATTATTTTTGTGAAACTGTGAAGGATCATGATAGTTCTAACTATATGGTTTTTACCCTGGACTAGTAAATTGATGTGGGTCTTCTATAATATGTTTATTAGAGTTTGTGGACCCTAATGGATTTATAAACCAGCTTCCAGAGATTCCAGAAACCTACTGTGACCCAAACATTTTGGGTATTTTTCTGAGAAGATTGTCTTTAGTTTTATAAATAAAATTTAGGATCTCGGGGCCAGAGAGATAGCATGGAGGTAGGGCATTTGCCTTGCATGCAGAAGGACAGTGGTTAGAACCCCAGCATCCCATATGGACCCTTGAGCCTGCCAGGAGTGGTTTCTGAACATAGAGCGAGGAATAGCCCCTGAGCATTGCCAGGCGTAACCCAAAAAAAACAAAACAAAGCAATCAAACAAAAAAATTTAGAATCTCCCCCATAGTCTGAGGTGTGTGTGTGTGTGTGTGTGTGTGTGTGTTTGCGTGTTTGCATGTTTTCTTGTTTCATTTTTGGACCAAACCCAGTGACGCTCAGGGATTACTCTTGGCTATCCACTCAGAAACTGCTCCTGGCTTGGGGGTCCATATGGGACACCTGAGTATCAAACCAAGGTCTATCCTAGGTTAGTGCATGCAAGCATCTTTACCACTTGCGCCACTGCTCCAGCCTCAGATGTGTGTTTTCTTAATAAAATAAAATAAAATAGAAACTAAGATGACTCTTAAGGGAAACCTATAACAAAAAGTAGATATTTGTAAATATCTCCAGATTTTCCATTTAGAGTTGTCTTTAGCCAAGTCATGTGGGCTTAGAGGTGTAAAGCACTTCAATTTTATTACCACAGCAGTGTTTTCTGTTAAGTTTTTTTGTTGTTGTTTTTTTGGCTTTTGGTTTTTGAGCCACACCTAGTGCTCGCTCGGGTTACTCCTGGCTCTGCACTCAGAAATCACTCCTAGCAGGCTCAGAGGACCATATGGGATACCAGGGATTGAACCCAGGTATGTCCCGGGTCAACAATGTGCAAGGCAAATGCCCTACCCATGTGCTATCTTTCTGGCTCCATCTCAGGTTATAAAACATGCACACACATGAAAGGCTGTGCAGGCTAGAACTGGATGCATTGTTGTTTTTTATAAGTTATATCTGAAATTTTACATCGGAATGAAGATCAATAAGCAGATACTTTAGTTTGACAACCAATCCTTGGAGTAAATGGTTCATTTGGCCCAACTCTTTTACTGTTTCCCAGAAAATCCACAATCTGATTAGGAGGTAACCATTCTAAGAAAGTGTATATCTTGACAACACAGCACAATATAGGGGAAAATATAATTTCCAAGTCAAAACAGACTAAAGCTTTTGTCCAGTCTAGCTACTTAACCCACCTCTTGCAAATACTTACTTAGGACTGACCTTTCCTCTAGAGATGTTTGAACAACTCCTTTTTGGGACCATCACACACAAGCCATGTATTTCATGATAAGAAGTTATAACTATATTGGGGCTGGAGTGATAGCACACCGGTAAGGCGTTTGCCTTGCATGTGGCTGACTCTGGATGGACCTTGGTTCAATCCCTGGTGCCCCATATGGTCCTGCAAGCCAGGAGCGATTTCTTTCTTTTTTTTTTTTTTTTTTTTTTGGTTTTTGGGCCACACCTGTTTGACGCTCAGGGATTACTCCTGATTATGCACTCAGAAATTGCTCCTGGCTTGGGGGGACCATATGAGACACCGGAGGATCGAACCACAGTCCGTCCTATGGTAGCGCTTGCAAGGCAGACACCTTACCTCTAGCGCCACCTCTCTGACCCCAAAGTTCAAGAGGATTTTTGTTTGTTTGTTTTTCGGGCCACACCCAGTTGATGCTCAGGGGTTACTCCTGGCCAAGCGCTCAGAAATTGCCCCTGGCTTGGGGGGCACCATATGGGACACTGGTGGATCGAACCGCGGTCCTTCCTTGGCTAGCGCTTGCAAGGCAGACACCTTACCTCTAGTGCCACCTCACCGGCCCCTCGAGGAGCGATTTCTGAGTGTATAGCCAGGAGTAACCCTGAATGTCACGGGGTGTGGCCCCCCCCCCAAAAAAAAGTCATAATTAAAACTTTAACTTTAGCTATTTAATTTTATCCCTGTTGGGTCAGGATTTAAATGTTAAGTATTAATGAGTTTTAAAAAGTGAAATATATATATGTATACATTTATAAAATGTTCATGACCCTAAAAATAAACTGGTTTCCATTGTTTCTTTGGGCATTTCCTTTTCCTCTCATTTACTCATAATGAGCATCGGAGCCTTCTGCTTTTCAGTGGGATAACAGTTATGAACATGGGCTTACAGTCAAATCTGTTTGAGCTTTGTAATTGTACTGAACTTGAGTCAGTTGAGCTGGGTAAACTGCTTCAAAATACGGAGCTGCTGGGGAAAATGATCATTAAATTTGATTATACCTCTATAGAATGCTCAAAGGATGTACTGTCTTAGATAGTTTCATTCTTATTTTTAAAAGGAGATACTATTTTGGTTGTTATTATTATTTTATTATTATTATTATTATTTACTATTATTTTGGGACAGCACCCAGTGCTACTGATGGCTACTTCTTGCTCTATTTCTGTGCTCAATGTTGGCAGTACTCAGAGTACCAGATGGTACTAGAGATCAAACCCAGGCTTTCTGCATTCACTTAGTCTGTTAAGTGCTATCTCTCTGGGCCTATTATGTACTCAAGGAGAAAACCTTTTATTATATTACTCCTTCCCACATAAACCTGCAACCATCCTGAAAAATCCTTTCACATCTTTATAGTTACCATGTTAAAATATCACAACCTCTAAAAGGTCCTAAAACCTATATGGTGTTTGGAACTGTTGAGTTGCATTCTATGTTTAACAGGTATGGTTATGTCTAAATACTAGAAATATCAAGGGCCAATGAACATGCACAAGTTTGGAGCTTTGAACTTAAAAAAAATTGATGAGGGGCCAGAGATATAAGGTATTTGCCTCACACAGAGCTGATCTCATTAGATCCTTAGCACCACATACAATTCCCAGAGTTATTCTTGAGCTCAGAACCAGGAATAAGACCCAAGCACCTTTAGGTGTGGTTTCCAAGCAAATGATATAAAAATGAAAAACAGGGGCCAGGGAGAGATGGCATGGAGGTAGTGCATTTGCCTTGCATGCAGAAAGATGGTTGTTGGAATCCCAGCATCCCATATGGTCTCCAGAGCCTGCCAGGAGCGATTTCAGAGCGCATAGCCAGGAGTAACCCCTGAGTGCTGCCGGGTATGGCCCAAAAACAAACAAACAAACAAACAAACAAACAAGAACAAGAAAAACACTAGTCAACAACTATTTGGTAAAAGACCAGATCACAAATGTTTCTTTCTCAGTTTCCAGGTTTCTGTCACTCAGCTCTGCTAAAATCTAGAAAACTGCCACAGACTTTTTAATTGCATGGACATGATAGTGTTCTAGTAAAACTATGATGTTTTTATTTCAAGCAATCTTTATATCAAATAACTTTTAAAATATCTACTTATTAAAAATACAAAATTTCTAAGCTCAATAGGGACAGGCACTGACAGCAGCTTATCCATGTAAGGCTTGGTTGCTGTTCCCTTTTCTAAAATTATGATAGACCCTTAAGTTCTGTATGTTTGTGGCATCACCAACCCTTTCCTTCCTCCTCCTCTCTTACCCCATTTAACAAACAATTTTTGGCTGTACCCAGCTGTACAGGGCTTACTCCTGGCTTTTCACCCAGGGACCACTCTGGTTGGACTCAGTGATATAATATGCTATGTCAGGGATTATACCCAGGTCAAGCCCATGCAAAACAAGTGCCCTGCCCACTGTACAATCTCTTCAGCCCCTGCCATTGCTTTTAGGTATGATTTTCCCCCCCACTAGGATACACCATGCTGATTTTTTTAGTTATAGTATGTGGTTTTCCTTATTAACACATGCATATGCTATTTCACCAATCACTTTATTGTTAAAAATGTTCTCACCTTACCTAGTTTTTCCACAGAGCTTGATAATTGCACCTTGTCAAGTGTGATGGTTTTGAAATCATTGCTTTAGAACTGTCATGGGCTTTAGGATGCTACAATTTTTTTCTGTGCCCTACAAGGGAAGATTGATAATAGGTTTCAGGCATCTAACTAGACACTCGCCTTCAGGAAATCTGTATTTGAGCCTCCCTCACCCCTTTACTGCATGGTGTTCGGTTAAATAAAGCACACAATGATTCCTCCTGTGTTTTAAACCCTGGAAATTAGCTCCAGGGTTGGTGTGTACAATGCATGTTGATGAATATGTCTGAGTGTAATTTCATCTGGTCATTACTGAAACTTTGAGAGTTGCTGCATCTTTGCTTTGATAGCAGGGTAGAAGGGAGTGTCCTTTGGCATCTCTTGACCAACTGGGCATTCTGTTCAGAGTCAGGTTCCAAAGATGGAGTACACTGGGATCTTGTGGTGCCAGTGATGATGGGGGGACCATGTGGTACCAGGAATCAAAGGGGATTGGCTACATGCAAAATAAGCATCTTAACTCCTCTATCTCTCCAGTCCTAGCTTCATTTTTTGTTTTGTTTTGTTTTGTTTTGTTTTTTGGGCCACACCTGCTGCACTCAGGAGTTACTCCTGGCTATCTGCTCACAAATCACTCCTGGCAAATGCCCTACTGCTGTGCTATCTCTCTGGGCCACTCCTAGCTTCATTTTTTTTTCTCTTCTCGGCCCTTCTATCTTGGCCAATGTATAGAATGCATATTTGTTGACCTAGTCATTTTCTGTAACTGATTGTGTGTGTGTGTGTGTGTGTGTGTGTGTGTGTGTGTGTGTGTGTGTATGTGTGTGTGTGGTGTTTGGTCTCATCGCATGAGTTTCTGTTTTTAGATGTTTAGAAGTAAAATGCAGTTTAATGCTGCCATTTTACAGTAAATACTATAAGAATGTAAAATATGTTATTACTCATAAATGTAATGTTTATTCTTTTTAAAAAATTAAACCTGGGGCTGGAGATAGTACAGCGGTTAGTACGCTTGCCTTGCACTGACCTGGGTTTGATCCCCTATCGCCAATATCTAATATATTCCCCTAAGCGGAGCCAGGAGTAATTCCTGAGTGCAAAACTGGAGTCACCTCAGAGCATCACTGGGTATGGCTCAAAATACTGCCCCCAAATTTAAAAATAAATAAAAAGGTTCTGGGTCATACAAGTCCAAAGATGAAATAAAATCTAGGAATGAATCACAGGAAACAATGGATCATGTGTGCATAGATTATTCTAGACTACTATTGCCCTGTTTTATTTATTATTTATTTATTTATTTATTTTTTTTGGTGTTTTGGGCTACACCCGGTAAAGCTCAGGGGTTATTCCTGGTTATACTCTCAGAAATCACTCTTGGTTCGGGGGACCATATGGGACTCCTTGGATCGAACCCAGGTCCGTCCTGGGTCAGTTGCATGCAAGGTAAATGCCCTACCACTGTGCTAACACTCAGGCCCTCCTGTTTTATTTATTTATTTATTTATTTATTTATTTATTTATTTATTTATTTATTTTGGTTTTTGGGTTACACCCGGCAGCGCTCAGGACTTACTCTTGGCTCTATGCTCAGAAATTGCTCCTGGCAGGCTCGAGGGACCATAAGGAATGCCTGGATTTGAAGCACCGTCCTTCAGCATGCAAGACAAACACCCTACCTTCATGCTAGCTCTCCAAACCCCCTCCTGTTTTATTTTTAATAGAATAACAAACAGAAAGTAATCTGTATGTCTATATTAATGAATATATGTCTTTTAATACATAATTAAATAAAGACCTTTTAAACAGGTGAAATACTGTGCAGATTTTAAAAAGGATAATGCTGTTCAGAGACAGTACAGCTAGTAGGACACTTGCTTTGCACACTGATGACCTGATGTTGATGCCCAACACCACATTCGGACCCTGAATACCATCATGAGTGATCCTTGAGTACACTCTGATCATAACTGAGCATTGTCTGAAATTCAAGATAAATTTCAAAGGATAATGCTAGGGCTGGAGAGAATACAGTTTCCTTGCATATGCCTAATCCCCATTCCATCCCTAAAAACAGACATGTCCCCCAACATGACCAGGAATAGACCACTGAGCATAGAGCCAGTACTCTGCCCTGAGCATAGACTGATGTGACTCAAAAGAATGAAAAAAAAAAATGGGGGAAAACAAGTTAGTACAAGGCTGGAGATGTCTCAGTGGGTTAGAGAGCTGCTTCTGACAAGGGCCTAATGTGATACCAAAACTCAAACATTTAACTAAGATTGTTAATGCTGGTTGATATTTCTTTTTTTTTTTGGGGGGGGGGACATACACAGAGGGCCGCATGAACCCGGAGGTGCTCCTGGGTTACTCCTGGCTCTGCACTCAGAAATTGCTCCTGGCAGGCTTAGGGGACCATATGGGATGCTGGAGATCGAACCCAGGTCCATCCTGGGTCAGCTGCATGCAAGGCAAACACCCTTCCGCTGTGCTATCACTTCAGCCCCAAGGTTGATATTTCTTGACATGGAAACTTAGAAAAGGGAGGGTAGCTTTATTACTATATACATGGTATGTCTTTTAAGGTGGGTAAAGTCCTGTATCATGAACCCTAAGAGCATCTAAAATAATTCAAAGAGTATGAACTTCTTATCCCCAAATATTTAAGAATAGCATGATAAAAATATATATTTGTATATATTTACATTTATACGTTAATGTGTTATGATCCATTTTTTTTCTGTGAGGGAAATTTTCTCTGTAGATGTTTCTTTGATATTATAAGGAATTCACATATATGGAGGAGCTATAAGGAAATAGTTAAAAGCATAAGCTCCATGACTTACTATCTGTTACTCCTTTTTTTTTAGTTAGGATCCTAAGTCTCTAATTTGTAAAATGTAGGTAATATTTTTCTGACTTGTGAAGATATTAGATGACCCTCGATTGGGCTTGAGAGAGGTGCTGAGGTGCTTTCACTTGGAGTACAACCCACCTGGTGCATTTCTGGCACCGCAGGGCTCTCTCATCACCACCAGGGGTCACTCCTGAGCACAGAACCAGGACTAACCTCTGACCATCACCTGGTTTGGCCCAAATCCCCCATCCAAATTAAATTAAAAAAAAAAATGGTCCCTCAAGCCCTCCAGGAGTGATTTCTGAGCACAGAGAGTAACCCCTGAGCGTAAAAAATAAAAATGTAATGAGGTCAGCATTTAGCAGAGTTTCAGCTACTTGGCAGTAATGACGATATGGTGGTAAGGATAAGGAGATATAACAGTGCTTAACAGTGATAACATAGTGATGACTGTAATGGTAGCTGCTAATATTTTTCCCCTTCTAAGTCATGATTTACATGATCTTACATGAGAATCTTATTTGCCCCATTTATTAGCTAAACTCCTTTTACTACACTAGCTACTTTAACCAAGACCGGTATGTTTAATGTTTGTCAACCTTTTTTGGACCATAGCCCCCTTACGACTCTGTATCCTTCTTGTGCATTTTCCCCAACCCCAGTAGCTGACCACCTGATCCCAAGCCATGACCCCTAACCAGTTTTTACCTGTGTCCCTTTGGCATATCTGAAGTACTCATAGGAGACCATATAGCCCTTGATTAAGAAACACTGCTTCCTTTATGCTGGTATAATACATTAGTTCCCTTTCTATACCAATTTTATCCTATAAAACATTAAGTACATGTGTACCTATTCTATAAATGAATACAAAGATTACTTATTGTCTACCAATTTATTAACACAGAGTTGATGCTTTGTAAATATTTGTGGAATGATGACCCAAAGCAACTTGACAGCTTGTGATAATCTTTTAGAAGAGGAGTTTGGTTATTTTTAAAGCATATGGAAGGTAATGCCTAGCACAAAAACTGAATGGGAGAGTTTGCCTTGACTTATTTTGGGAACAAAGCAAAGCCATTTTATTTCTTTTGTTTGTTTGTTTGTTTGTTTGTTTGATTTTGGGTCATACCTGATGATGCTCAAAGGTTACTCCTGGTTATGCACTCAGGAATTACTCCGAGAGGTGCTTCGGGAACATATGAGGTGCCAGAGATTAAACACTGCTGTGCCATGTGCAAGGCAAATGTTCTACTCACTGCACTATTACTCCAGCCTTCATTTTTCTTTTCTTACCAATTATCATTCATTTCATCTCATTTGTACTTGCATCTTGTACAAATACAGTAATTTTAGAAGATTTTCACTTATGTTATTTGGCTTTGGGTATGTTCTACTCTTTACCACTTAAAGCCTCAAATTCTGACAGGCATATGCCAGTGCTGTTGTGGGATTATAAATATTAACCAATCCACGAAGAATAAGAATAACCACAATCTGTTGTGGTACAATTACTTGCCAACATTGGGCCACTGAGTTAATTCATAGGAAGTTTTAGGAAATTCCTGGATTAAATATATAATAAATCAGAAAGCACATTTGTTGCTTAGAACAACACGGCTGGAGTGATAGCACAGCTGTAGGGTGTTTGCCTTGCATGCAGATGACCATATTCAATCCCCGGCATCCAATATGGTCCCCCAAGCCTGCCAGGAGCAATTTCTGAGCACAAAGCTAGGAGTAACTCCTGAGAGTTACAACAACCCATTCTAAAACTTTGTGGCTTAAGATAGAAGACATGGGGCTGGAGAGATAGAATGGAGGTAAGGCATTTTCCTTGCATGCAGAAGGACGGTGGTTCGAAACCCGGCATTCCATATGGTCCCCGAGCCTGCCAGTAGCAGGCTCCTGAGCATAGAGCCTGGAGTAACACCTGAGTGCTGTCGAGTGTGACCCAAAAACAAACAAACAAAAAAGATAGAAGGCATTCATTCTCTCACAATTGGGCTAGGATATTTCTGTTTGTCTTGGCTGGTGTGAGGTCACTAATGTGGCTGTTGTCATCAGAAGGTTCCTGCTATAGCTTGACTCTGCTGAACCTTTGGCTGGGACAGCTCATTTGAGTTCCACTTGATCTCATCTTTCACATCTGATAAGTTAGGCCAAATATCTTCACATGGATGTATTATGTTCAAAGAAGCTGAGAACTGCAAGACTTCTTGAGAAGTTTGGAAGTCACACAAAGTCATCCTATTGAGTCATGCTACAAGACTAGCCTTGATTTAAAACGTTTTGGAAATATATAATGCATATATTTAAATGGGAGTGCTAGGTAGAGTTATCTACAAGGGAAGGATGAGCATTCAGTGATGTCAGGGCAGGGCAGCAACTTTGCAAACAATGCCCCCTAGAGTTGTTTTCTTTTGTTTTTGTTTTGTTTTGCTTTTAGTAATTCTGTTATTTAATTGTAGCTATATGGAGGGAATTTACCTGATAAATAATTTAGACATATGGTTTGAATCACTGAAATAAAGTTATCCTTAACGTTTGGAGAGCAAAGGGGTTTGTTTGTTTGTTTTAATTTGGTTTTTGGGTCACACCTGGCAGGGCTCAAGGTTACTCCTTGCTCTGCTCTTAGAAATCATTCCTTGCAGGCACAGGGGACCATATGGTGTGCCATATGCAAGGCAAATTCCCTACTGCTGTGCTATCACTCCAGCCCCCCATGAGACAAAGTTCTTAAACTATAAATTGAAATATAACATTACAGAGTATTGGGGCCAGAGAGATAGCACAGCAGCATTTGCCTTGCAAGCAGCCGACCCAGGACCTAAGGTGGTTGGTTTGAATCCCAGCCTCCTATATGGTCCCCCGTGCCTGCCAGGAGCTATTTCTGAGCAGATAGCCAGGAGTAACCCCTGAGCGCCGCCGGGTGTGGCCCAAAAACCAAATTAAAAAAAACAAACAAACATTACAGAGTATCATAAAATATAACAGAAATATATTGGTAAGATTTTGTGATGTCTGAAAACTATTAATAATTACCATATGTTTAGGTTTAAACTTACTTTAGATCAATTTCTCCCAAAATTACATAGATATCTGACCTAATTTTTTTTATTGGTTTATGGACCATACCTGGTGGTACACAGGGCTTACTCCTGGCTTAGTGCTCAGAGAATCACATCTGGCAGGCTCACAAGGACTTTATGTGGTGCCAGGGGTTGAACCTGGATTGACTTCACTCAAGGCAAGCACCCCCTACCTGCTGTACTACTCTAGCCTCACTTTGTTTTTAAGTTTTGCACCATAGTTTTTGCTCCATTAACCAAATCTTTTTTGTGTGTACTGTGACTTACAAATTCTGTTGTTAGTAGCTGTGCTAAATGCTTCTCTGTGTTATCTTTATTAGCTGTTGTTGTTCCCATTTTATTTTATTTTTATTTTTATTTTGGTTTTTGGGCCACACCCGGTGATACTCAGGGGTTACTCAGAACTCACTCCTGGCTTGGGGAACAATATGGGACATCGGGGGATTGAACCTCAGTTCGTCCTAAGTTAGCATGTGCAAGACAAACACCCTGCTGCTTGTGCCACCGCTCTGGCCCTTGTTATCCCCATTTTAAAAGTAAGTCTTTTAAAGTAAGTAACTAACACTAGATCTTTTACCAAGTTGGAGATAAATCTTAAAAGTTAAGGAAAGTTTATCCCTGTACTTGTGCTTCTTAAACTCTGACCTAAGAAATTTTCAGGGGGTTGGGGGTAGAGGGACTGAAGAGAATAGTACAAGAGTTAAAAGGTAGGAGCCGGAGTGATAGTGCGAAGCAGTAAGGTGTCTGCCTTGCTGGCACTAGCCTAGGACGGACCGTGGTTCGATTCCAGGTGTCCCATATGATCCCCCAAGCCAGGAGTGATTTCTGAGCACATAGTCAGGAGTAACCCCTGAGTGTCATAGGATGTGGTAAAAAAAAACAAACAAAAAGAAGAATTAAAAGTTATTTGTTTTACACGTAGCCAACTGTGATTTGATCCCCAGCATTGAATAGGAGTCATCTCTGACTATATAGCCAAGAATAAGCCCTGAATACCAGTGGGTGTGGCCCAAGACCCCCTTCTCACCAATTATCTATGATAAATGCTTTTTTTTTTCTTTTTAATAAAATAGCTCAAGTTACTTTCCAAGAAGATTGCATTTTATCCTCTTAAGAAAATAGATTCTTGGGGAGGGAAATGGGGGGACATTGGTGGTGGGAAGATCACACTGGTGAAGGGTGGTGTACATTCTATGACTGAAATCCCAGTATGAAAAATTTTTGCAAACATGGTAATTAAATTTTAAAAATGAGAAAAAAAAGAGACTATCAGTTTTAGAATTAGAAAGAAAAGAAAATATACATTTTTCTATTCTCAAAATTATATAAATATTTATTATATTAATAATAATATATATTATTTGATCATATATTATTATGATTATATGATCATATTATATGATCATATCGGGCATATTATATGGCCATATGGTTATATGATCATATGTTATTTGATCATATATATTATATGATCTGCTTATTGATTGTAAGCAATAGAAATGCAGTCTTGCTGCTTTGGGTGGGAAGAGGTTATTGGAAGGATTTGTATAGCTCCCAGAACTGACAGTAAAACTGAAACACCAGACCTAAGAATGGATCAGATCTAGAGCACTGCTTTATAGATCCAGATAACAGGCCTCAATAGACAGATTTTCAGGGTGCTGGACTAATTATTAACCGCTTCATCTTTTTCTAAAACCAACCCTCTTTACTGAGTGAGAATGAATCTCTTGGGCAGGACATATTCTGACAGATGCCTTGGTTCTTGCTTCATCAAGAAAGTACCTACTGAATGACTTGTCACGCCCGGCAGGGAGAGAGGTACCAGTCTGGTTTAAAAGAAAAACAATACATTGACGAATCTGAATGAGAGTACAGTGTGTATGGCCTTGCATGCAGCTGACCCACATCCCTGGTATCCATATGGTCTCCTGAACCTCACCAGGAATAATTCCTGAACACAGAGCCAGTAGTAACCCCTGAGCATATTGTCTGTGGCCAAGAAAAACAAAAACAAAAACAAAAAAAAACTACAAAAAACCTCAAACAAAAAAACAATGGTTATCCATTTTTCATATTATTACTTGTAGCTGCCCGTAGCTTTGTATATCACACTCCACACTAAATATTTGTAATACCCGATAACGATTCCCTAGATGTCGTGTAACATGGCCACCTGTACCTCTATGATTTGTTAAATGCCATTGGTAGAAACCTTTAATCTCTTTCTATTTTGTCTTGTTTTTCTTTTAGGCCACATCCAGCAGTGCTTAGAGGTTACTCCTGGCTCTGTACAGAGGAATCATTCCTGTTAGTGGGCTTGGGAGACCATATGAGATGCTAGGATTGAACCCAGATTGGCCACATGCAAGGCAAGTATTTTACCTGTTGTTCTATCTTCTGCCCCAGGAACATTTATTTATTTATTGTTGGGGGTGGTTACACCCAGCAGTGCTCAGGCTAACTCCTGACTTTGCACTCAGGAATCATTGCTGGCAGTGCTCAGGGAACTGTATGGGATGCCAGAGATTGAACTCAGATTGACCATATGCAAGGCAAGAGCTCTCTCTGCTGTACTCTCTCTCTCTCTAACCCCCCTGAAGAACATTTAAGAATTCTGTGCCATCTGTTTCCATTTCAACTAATCATTTATTGTATTTAACAGTGTAAATACCTATCCTTTTTTTACATGTGTTTTTTTAAGCATTTTATGTATTTCCCTCATTATTAAAACAAAGTAAGTGACTTGTTTCTTAACAATTTATTGATGACAGTTTCCCTGCTAAAAACATTTTACATAGCACATTGGGATGCTATTGAGACACAATGAGATAAATATAGTCATTGACCTTTGCAGTTAATGTTCCCAAACTATCCTGAATATTTTTCCTAGAGCCTAGTGTCTAATTACTTTTATTATAACCTTGTTAATATTTTAAATTAAGTATTTTGGATTTGTAAACTCTGTGATAGCCCTCCAGGTGTGTTTGATATAATGCCCAGAACCACTAAAAATAAGCATTTTTAGACCTTAAAGCACAAAAGATAAAAAGATAACCTACCAGTGGTCCTCAAACTATGGCCTGCGGGCCACATATTGTATTTGAATCTGTTTTGTTTCTTCATTGCAAAATAAGATATATGCAGTGTGCATAAGAATTCGTTCATAAGTTTTGTTTTTACTATAGTCAGACCCTCCTATGGTCTGAGGGACAGTGAACTGGCCCCCTGTTTAAAAAGTTTGAGGACCCCTGACCTATACCTTTAGTAGAATGCCATAATAGAATGATTTAATACCCTTAATAGCATAAGTCAAATCATGTTACAAACAGTAAAATATTGTTTAAAATTATTTTTTTTTAATTGGTCACTATAAGGTACACAATTACAAAGTTGTTTATGATTGAGCTTATGAGTTTATTGACTCAGTTATACACTATTTCAATACCCTTTACCAGTGTCATTTGTCACCATCAGTGTCTCAGGCTCCTCCCTCCCTTCACTCCAGGCAGATATCTATGTCAGATATCTCTCACTTCTCCCTCTTTCTCACTCATATCCTCTCACTCTCTCTTCCCTTTTTAACTTTTAGGCATTGTGGTTTGTTATAGAAAGGGTCTAAGTCACAATTACCTCCTTTCAGCACCTGTTCTTGTCCAGAATGTTCATTTTCTACTACCATTGTCATAGTCCTCCTTTCTTTGTCTTAACCAAACTCCTTCTCCTGACTCCAATATATCGGAAGCTTCCAGTTATGGACTAGTCCTCCTGGCCTTCTTTTATATTGTCTTTGGATATTATTCTCATACTATATTTCTTTATATCCCACAAATGAGTGCATTCACTCTGTGTCTGCCTTTCTTCCTATGAATTACTTCAACTCAACATGATACTCCCCTTGTTCAGATTTCATGATTTCATTTATTTATATGGCTGCATAGTAATCCATTGTATAAGTGTACCACCATTTTTTTAACTTTATTGATTGATCGATTGGTTTGGGGGCCCAGACCCAGGGGTGCTCAGGGGTTACTCCTGGCTCTGCACTCAGAAACCACCCCTGACAGGGTGGGGGACCATATGGGATGCTGGAAATTGAACCGGGTCCCTCCTGGGTCGGCTGCATGCAAGGCAAATTCCCTACTGCTGTACTATCTCTCCAGCCCTTTAACCACTATTTTTATTTATTTATTTTTAAATCAACTTATCTGTTCTCAGGCATTTGGGTTGCTTCCAGATTTGGTGGTGTGAATAGTGTTGCAATGAACATAGAGTTCAGATAACATTTCTGCATTGTTTTTTGTTTGTTTGGTTGTTTTTTGGGGGCCAGTATGAGAGATTGCATAGGTACTGACACATGAAAGGTAATGCTATATATATCTGTGCTATAGCCCTAGAGTGTTATTTTATTTAGAGCATTTCCACGAATGTTCTTTTGTTTTCTTTTATATTCTAATCTTTTGAAGACAGAGCTGATTAGATCTTTCCCAATATTTCAGCTGGATCTGTGACTTAGAAAAAGGGAGGCAGTTTTTTGACAACAGAACTGTAGGCCGGAGAACCAAGGTGTTCTGACTACTCACACTTTTGCTGAAGGCTGTGCTAGAAAAAAAATGGTTGGCCAATTAGACATGGCTTTTTCTGGGGCCGGAGAGATAGCATAGAGGTAAGATGTTTGCCTTGCATGCAGAAGGATGGTGGTTCGAATCCTGGCATCTCATATGGTCCCGAGCCTGCCAGGAGCGATTTCTGAGTATAGGGCCTGGAGTAACTCCTGAGCTCTGCAGGTGTGATCCCCCTAAAAAAAAAAAAACGACCACAAAAAAAATTCAAAAAAACAAAACAAAACAACAACAACAAAATAAATGGCTTATTCTGATTTCCAAGGTTCTGGGTTGAGTTGGGATAGGTGAATATAACTATTATATTTGTTACTACGGGACATTGATGAGTCAGGGAGATTTCTACTAGTTGTTTGGAGTATTGGTAGCCATTTTGTTTGTTTATGCTTTTGGTGAATAAGTGGCATAGATGAACAAACAGCACCTTTTTATTTTCCCATGAAAGGTCAGTTGAGCTGATTTACTTTTCACTTTCTTGTCTTGATTAGCTGGTTTTGAAGTCCCTCTTGGAGTCCTTCAGTCTAGCCTTAACTTCGCCACCGTGTAATTATACCACCTTGTGGAATATTAACTTTTCCTCCAACCTCAAAACTCTTCTTTTAAATTGTTGTCCCTGTTTTCTACTCTTTAAATTCACCACTACAAGAGAATTTTAGAGGACTTGACACTTGTTTAATTTGAGTCTGCAGACAGTGTTCTGTATAGCAGGGGTCTCAAACTCAATTTACCTGGTGGCCACAGGAGGCAAAGTCGGGGTGATGCTTTAGTGCAAAGTCAGTAGTAAGCCTTGAACATTGGGGGGTGTGACCCAAACAAGTAAAACAAAACAAAACAACAAAAAAAAGATTCCTCTAGGGCAGGGCCACAAAATGTTGTACAGAGGGCCGTTTGCAGCAGCAGGCCATGAGTTTGAGACCCCTGCTATGTAGTAATAGAGTTGTTTATTAGGCCCCTTTCTCCTTGCAGCTTGCAGTTTAAGTTTGACTTCTAGTCTGGACCATCCATTTGACCTTAGTGATTAGAAAGTGGTTCTTATTTGGGCAGACTTTTTCTAAATACATATATTCTGAGACTGTTTTGTAACTTGTAGAATATTGTTCTAACATTTATACTTTTTTTAAACTTGATTGTTTGGTTTTTGGGTCACACGCAGTGGTGCTCAGAGGTTACTTCTGGCTCAGAAGTCAGAAATTGCTTCTGGCAGGCTGGGTGACTATATGGGGTGCCGGGAACTGAACCCGGGTCCGTCCAGGGTCCGTTGTGTGCAAGGCAAACACCCTGCCACTGTGCAATCGCTCCGGCACCCTTCCATTTGCTTTTTTTTAAAGTGTTCTTTTATTTATTTGCCTGTGTCTTTTAAGTTTTGCTGTTGCGTTGCTCTTTTTGTTGTTGTTTTAGTCTCCCCAATGGTGCTGGGGTAACTTGGGTTACATGAGCCAGTGCTAGAGGGACCAGAGGGTACCAGGAGTCCAGCTCCTTGACCTATGTTTTTGGTCCAAAATTTATCCTTTTTTTGGATGTGGGAGGCCACTCAGGTGTTACTCCTGGTTCTCCACACAGGAATTACTAGGGGTAATGTTTGGGGACAATATGGGATGCAGGGGATCAAACTTGGGTCACTGACTGCTCTACCCATTGTACTATTTCTATGCCCACACCTCCACCCTTGTTTTGCAATGCCAGAGATCATTCCCAGTGCCTCACATATGCAAAATATGTTCTCTACCACTGAGCTGTGTTTCTGGTCTTCTCTTTTAAGTTTTAGCATACTAACAGAAAGACATTTTTAGTGTTCTGGCACATAGCTCCTTTTTGCCCCATTGAGAGAGGGTATTTCAGACTTTTTCTCTGCTTTCTTCATTCCCCTTCAATGTTAATTATTTTATTATGGAAGTTATAATTAGAAATCATTTAGAAATTGAAGTTAGAGACCATTTGCCATTGCATTAAGACAGTTTAAAAGGAATCACTTGTTCAGATTTACTAGCTTGCTGAAGCTAGTAAAGATGCTTATGGGTTTCTAAAATTTTCAGATAGTATATTTTAGCACTCTAAGACTTAAAAAAATTCATGTTCACCTATAATAAATTATGAAGATAGTAACTCCTAGAAAAAAATAATATTTCAGCTTCTGTTTAGGACTATAAAGGGTACTAAACTAAAAATAAAAAGTAGTTTTCTTAATGTATGTTCCTTTAGCTAACTACAAGCAGCAGTGATTTAGCTTTCTGCTTTCATATCTGGTATTAAGAATCACTGGAAAGTTTTTATTAACATTTATAGTAGAAGACACTAATTTGCTTTATATGTGTGGTTTACTTGTCATAGGTCTGATAAGTATCTATGTGGTGTTCTTACAGAGAAGAAGTGTAATGTTTTTATTTGTATTAGGCATGCTTCAGAGTGTAAAAATAGTGAAATTGGACTCTCAAGTATCTAAATCTGTGATTTTGCAGCCATATTCTGCCAAGAATCCAACAGATGTCTATAGACTGTTATCTAAATTATCTCAGTTAGGATTGTAATGTGTACCCCCCAAAAATTACTCATTAAATCCAATAAAACATTTTTGTTTTTTCTTTTTCCTTTCCTTTTTTTTTTTTTTTTTGTTTTTGTTTTTGTTTTTGGGTCACACCTGGCAGCGCTCAGGGGTTACTCCTGGCTCTACACTCAGAAATTGCTCCTGGCAGGCTCAGGAGACCATATGGGATGCTGGGATTTGATTCACTGACCTTCTGCATACAAGGCAAATGCCTTACCTCCATGCTATCTCGCCAGCCCCACATTCTTGATTTTTTACATCTTGAGTTTATAAAATAAAATGCAGGTTCATAAGAAGCTCAAAAACCAGACCTAGATTTGTTATAACATGGTCCCTAAGCAACTAATGGGAATGACCTGAGGAGTGAACTGGAGGAGCCCCTGAACACCTCCAGATGTTACCCCCCCAAAACAGTGTTTATAAAGTTTATAAATGATTCTACTTATTGAAAAAAAATCTTGGGGCCAGAGAGATAGCATGGAGGTAAAGCATTTGTCTTTCATGCAGAAGGTCATTGGTTTGAATCCTGGCATCCCATATGGTCCCCCGAGCCTGCCAGGAGCGATTTCTGAGCATAGAGCCACGAGTAACCCCTGAGCAATGCTGGGTGTGATCCAAAACCCAAAACAAAAACAAAAAAAAAAAAAAAGAAAAAAAATCTTAAGAAATATGGTTTAGATATTTGAGTTTTAAGTATAAATTTGATTCTTATAGAAAACTGAATGCTTATGGTATTTTTGCTCAATAATTTTTCCAGGCTATACAACTCATATATTGTTGGAAATTTTGGAAAAATTCATATTGTGTAAAGGGATATAAAAATTACTTGTAATCCTAATTATCTTAGATACCACTATTACCTTTGATGTATTTCTATTTAACTGCTTATAAAAAATGTCCAATAAATTATAAATGTTTAAGTGAGTAGTTCAACAGTTAAGATGCTTATTTGGCACACAGCCAACCTAGGTTCTTTCCTCAATCCTGTATGGTCCCCTATGCTCTGACAGGAGTAATTTCTGAGTACAGAACATGGAATAACCCAAGGGCATCATGTGTGGCATCAAAACAAAATTAAGAGTGATAGTATTGGACACAGTATGAACCAAGTTTCGATGGCCTTAACTGCCTAAAGGCCAACTCAGGTGTTGTCTTTAGTCTAAAGCAGGGGTCTCAAACCCATGGCCTCCTTACAACATTTTGTGGCCCTGCCCTAGAGGAATCTTGTTTTGTTTTGTTTTGTTTTAGTTGTTTGGGTCACACCCCCCAATGTTCAAGGCTTACTACTGACTTTGCACTCAAGGATCACCCTGACTTTGCCTCCTGTGGCCCCCAGGTAAATTGAGTTTGAGACCCCTGGTCTAAAGAGAGGGACTTTTCTCTCCAAGACAAGAAGAGAGCTCTTTTGTCCTTTTCCAGTGTTGATTAAACTGCATATTGCAGTCTGCATATGTCTTTATCTTAGCAAATCTTTCTGTTAATTGCTGGTTGCAGGGGAGTTATTTGGAGTAGTTGTTGGAGAGGCCTGTTGACATTTGCCCCATCTATTCTTACAACCCCACCCCTGAAGGATTTTTTTAATCAGTTGTTAGAAAGAATGAACAATATTCAGAAATAGTACATCAGATTTTTTTGTGCTAAATGAAAGCAAAGCAGAGTGTTACTAGAGATAACTAGATGATTTCAATGAATATCTAACTTTAAATTCAGTCATCTTGGTAAATAAAAATCCAAAGGAGCTCAGAGCAGATTATGATATAATTATATATAGTTCTCTCCTGTGGAAAAAAGAAAAGTGCTATTCTGATTAGATCTGTTAAAGAGATAGGCAGAGTTAAGCAAAGCAGTTATTTTTCATATTACTCTTTTTTTATTCTTTTTGGTCTTAGTATAGAAGAAAGATTTATTCTGGAATGAAAGAGAGAGAAAAAAAAAAAAGAAATATCTTTGGACAAGTGGTTGGAAATACCAAGATGGCTGACTTTATTTCTGTGTGCCATGGCTAGTTTTTAACAAATCCTTGGGTCTAAGTAACTAGCAACTTCCCAGACAGTGATACAATCTTTTGTTGTTCAGTGTGAAAATGCAGTGCTGATTTTGATTCTGAGCCTCTCTGAGAGAAGAAACCCAGGGAACAGTAGGAAGAAGTGGCATGTCTTTGTAAGTGTTTGATTCTTCTCTTCTACCAGACCCCTGTGAGTATCTGCCTCATCTCTCAAGTGTGCCCTTCTGGCTTCTCCTGCATTGACCAGTTTAAAGTCATCATTTCTGCAGGCTTTGGTGAAGGAAATATGTCAGGAAATTAATTGCTGTTGTGATAATGCTCACATGCAAATGAGGTAGATCACTAATTTTACAAGTTTATGATTTGAATCCTTTGATCTGACAGGTAACAAAGTTCAAGTTAAATGCTTCCAGAGCTTCTAAGGAAAGGCTTATTTTCAGCGGACCTAGTAATAATAGTCTTTGTCATTGTCACTGGACAAACGGAGATCCATAACAATGGAAAGTTTTTATTGCTAGTAGGTCCAAGGAAGAAAAAGTTTGAAGTCATGTTCCTGGAGTCCAGTGGAGAGCTGTAATAGGGGAGATGTGGGGCTATCTCATAATAGCTCTCGTCCTGGAGAAATTGGGCTAGAGACAGAAAATACCATGGCTGGGATAGAATAATATTCTCCTTCCCTACTTGCTCCCTTTTAAGTGTCTTTAGAATGCCTCTTATTGGTTAACACTGGCTAGATCATCTCCTAAAAGGAGCTAGTAGTTCTTCTCTTTAGAGGTCAGCTTTTTAGAAATGAGCTAGGATGGAAGAAATTTAGCCTGGGGATGCCCATAGGTTCAAATAGAATATTACTAGTATACCCCATTAGCATTCATAATTGAAATTTCAACATTATTTTGCTTTCATTTCCTGAAATCCAAAAATAAGTATGTGAACTATTGATTATGACTCAGTCTGTCTTTTAATATAAATAGTCTAAATATTATCCTATGATTAAACATTCAAGGAGAATAATTTCGGAAGAATAGGAAAAATACCACAAGGGTTTCTGTTGGGGTATTTTGTTTGGGGTTAAAATTGAAGATTTAAAAATTCTTAACAGATAAAAATTATAATGGAATGTTGGTGAAATAGGGTCCTCCCAATAAAACCATTTGCAAAAGAAAAGTAGAATTTAAACTTAAGAACTCTTTCATCTAATTTCTTCAGATTTAAATAAGGCAGGTTGAATTAGAAAGAAGATTCTTAGGTAACCAGCCTATAAATAATTTTTTAACTATTAAGAGAGGATTAAGAATTATTGAGCATTTGATTTTGAGAGATTGAGATATTTACTGTACTTTTCAGGCAGTATTGTCAAGCAATGAAAAGAGGTAACACCCAACTATTACAATCACCATAGCTAGTTTAACAGAAACATCAGCTATGAAATTATAAAAAAAAGGGAAAATGATTTAGTTTCTCTTTAAGAGAGTTTCTTTCATGTTGCCCTTAGTTCTTCATCAAAAGTCTACTATTGCCATATTGTAGAAGTATAGATGATAAAAAAGATAACAAATGGTTCTGACCTCAGGAATTGGGCTTAAAAGCTCATATTGCTAAGATTCAGATATTTGGTCACTTCCTGTTTACTTCCTGGATAAATGATATCTTAAATACTAAAACTTAGGATGGTCTCTGATTTGACCCCACCAGTCTCTATCCTCTTTAGTTTTTCAGACTTACTAGAATTTTCTTTCCTCAGAAGCTTTTTTCTTGAGAGTCCCTTTGGTAGGAGTGCCTGCTGTCACCCTTATTTTCAAACATTTTACCTTACTGCCTGGTCTCAATTTAAATGGCATTGCTTCACAGAAGCTTTCCCTGACCTTCAAGATAAAATCCCACAATCAGGCCCTAAATTCAGTACCGAGGACTGCAAAATAAAATGAAATAAAATAAAACCCAATAATTTTGTTATTTGGTCTCATATCTTTGATGTATTCAAGTATTTCTCAGACCCCTTTCAATTTGTGTAAATGCTTGAGGCTGCCTTCCATACCAGAATGGAAGTACCATAAGAGCAAGCAAGGTACAGGGGTCGGAGCGGTGGTACAAATGGTAGGGCGTTTGCCTTGTACATGCTGACCTAGGATAGACTGTAGTTTGATTCCCCTGTGTCCCATATGATCCCCCAAGCCAGGAGCGATTTCTGAGCACATAGCCAGGAGTAACCCCTGAGTGTCACTGAGTGTGGCCCAAAACAACAACAACTAAAAAGCAAACAAAAAAATTAAAATGAGCAAGGTACATGTTTTATTTGTTACACAGTGTGTCCTCACGGCCACATATGGTACTTAATGATGGTGTTTAATTAATACTGTAAAATGGGAAAGAACTGGTTTCAAGCTCTGAGCTCCTACTCCAGCTCTGTGAACTATGATACTTCTTTCTCTTGAGTCTCAACTTTATAGACAGAATGAGGATAATGATGACAATGTACTTAGCATGAGTCAGGAATTGTAGTTTTATGTGTGGTGTTATCTCCTTAACTTCAGCAGAGAACTAAAATTACTTGCTTGAGATGACATTGTTATAAATAGAAAATGGGATATAAATTCTGGTCAGTTTAATTCTAAAAACTTGATTGTGATTCTCTAGTTGTTAGGTTATTGTTAGGCTAGAATCTGTCATAGACAAAGCCCCGGATGTAAGGTAATGTGGATGCCCCTGCTTGGGATACTGAGAAATTATGCCAGAACCTTTTTGACATAAATGAAGAAGCTGGCTGGAGATCTCTTAAAAATCAGTTTTAGGGAATCCGCTCACTTAGATGAAAAGCAAAGTGGCTGAATCTTAAGTAGTTTAGGAATACCAAAGCAGCCTTTGTGCAAATGCATTGAGGCAATACTGGATTGTGAGAATGAGGATTCTTAACATGTTGACTCGAGCAACTTATGTTATTAAAATTTTCCCAAATGTTAGTCATTAGAGGTACATGCTGGTGTCAGCCTGTTAAGGACTGAACCTGGGAATTGCTGCTTTGCTGCTTCTGTTCAATTGTGTAGAGACTTTGGTGTGTTTTCTTCTTTGAAATTATTTTGGTGGCAGGAAGTAACAATTTGAAGTCTTTGGATCATGTCCAAAGTTCTTCTCCCAATTTGCAAATCTGTAGCACAGGAAAGCATGTTAGTTGATTCTTTTTGATTTTGCTTTAGTACCCAATGCAATACTGTTTTTTTTTTTAAAGACAGTGTAAGGTAAACGATTTATGTGTCCAGTTGTTTGATATAATCCTGTTGTTTGTTAATTTTTTGTAAAAGTAGTTTTCTTAGCAAAATAGAGTTGGTCTTGCATAAGTTACTTGCCCTCCCTCTCTAGCCTGTTTCTTATTTGGAAATTAGAAATAGCAAATATTGTTCAACTTTGTACTAATTTTAAAAGTCTCACTGACTAGTTCGTATAATATCTACAGAAGTCTCTGGCACAAAATAAGCTTTCAGGCAATATTAACCATTATTGTTAGTAGTTCCTAACTGTTCTGGCTCGTGTCTCTTGAATTAATGTGCACTGTTTATCAAAGGTTGACTGGGATAGGAAATAACTTTCTTTTAAAGGCCATGATTTTAGGGCTTACAAAGGGAATAAAATTGGCAAGGGGGAAAAGACAGGAAGCCGCCTAGTGGGGCACTCCTAGTATTTCCTAGATGAAAGGCAAACTGTGAGCATGAGCTAAAGCCCATGTGTGCACTAGGGATGTGCTTTCCATACATTTCTGAGAAGTGTGATTGTATTTATTGTATAGAGAAAGAGGTTCTGTCTTTTCTTTCTAGATAGTTATCAGACCATTGTTGCAGTTGACATTAAATCTTATGTGTCTCTAAACTGTTTTATGTCATCTTCAGCAGCTCTACTAGGAAGAAAAGTGGAAACAGTGCTCCTAATGTTTTTTTTAATCTGTCCTATTAGTTAGAAGCACGAGCCATAGTATGCTGCTCAGTGCATAATGGAGGCTTAAGGAATGTTTGCTGACTATATTTAAATCTTAATTAGATTGAGAAAAAGATGACAGATAAATACAGTATTCGGCACCTGTTTTAAAGAATGTTAGCGGTCACTAAAGTTATTTACACAGCCATGTTGAGGTTTGAGGTAAAGATTTTTTTTTTCTCTTACTGGGATTAACTCTGCTTTGTGCAATTTTGCTACAACTGAAATATTTTTGCTTCCCATTAGGTGTCCCCATTGCTCTAGAAGCTTCTGTCTGTCCTTGTGCTGGACTAATTAGTCTCAGTAGGAAGACTAACTTCTCAGAAGGAACATTGTGTAACATTAAATTTTACAAACTTTACATAAGATGGTGTAGCTGCTGCCATAGCTTCAATTAATTTATTTAAAATTTAGGTCTTACTGATATTTCTTTTTACATTTTTATTTAGGTAATTAAGAGTTAACATAACAACGGCGCTTGCCTTGCAAGCAGTCGATCCAGGACCAAAGGTGGTTGGTTCGAATCCCGGTGTCCCATATGGTCCCCCGTGCCTGCCAGGAGCTATTTCTGAGCAGACAGCCAGGAGTAACCCCTGAGCACCGCTGGGTGTGGCCCCCCCCCAAAAAAAAGAGTTAACATAAAATAAATACCATTTAACTATAGCAGTGGTTTAAGTCCTGGTCTGTTTAATTCCAAAAATTAAACAGACTAGATTGTGTTTTTTCCTCCCTTTGTGTGATTGACCTGGGAATAAAACCTGTTAAGGAGAAAGTCCTTAATAGAGGTAATAAAAAGGGTCCTGCATAACACAACAGGCTTGCTGCATTTTATTCTAAATTTTCTCCTTCTGTCTCCATCAGGAGAATCAAAAATATTTTTCTTTTTATTCAAAGAAGTTCCTAGTGATACGGAATTTAGTAGCCCTCCCAAACCTGAAAGGTAACTATTAAAATAGTAATTTGCTACTTAAAAACATCTTCTTTCATAATTAAATATTATAGCTACATATTATAGAATAAAGTTCCATACAAAAAGAGAAAAATACGTTTACGTACTACAAAAGTAGTTTGTGTTGAAATTTGAAAGGGTGTAACATGAAAGTACTATAAAATAAGGGGCCAAAAATTTAAGGTACTTGCCCTGCTTATGGCCCTCTATGACCCCTGAGCACTGCTAGAATTTACTTTTGAGATCAGAACCAGGAATAAGTCCTGACACCACTGGGTTTGCCCCCCTCCAAAAAAAAATCCCCAAATAAAAACAAGACTATAAGATTCAATAGCCCCAGATCTTGGTTTCTTTTCTTTTTTTTTTCTTTTTGGTTTTGGGGCAACACCTGGTGACACTCAGGGGTTACTCCTGGCTATGTGCTCAGAAATCGCTCCTGGCATGTTCAGGGAACCATATGGGATGCCAGGATTCGAACTACCTGAATTGAGTGTGCAAGGCAAATGCCCTACCGCTATGCTATATCTCCAGCCCTTGGTTTCTAATACTATACTCCAATGAAAGTAACTAAACATGACTTAATTTTTGCTGGAGAAGGAAATTAACAAAATGAGCCACGAAAATACTCAAGGCAGAAAACTAGGAAATGTATTTACTTGGGGCCGGAGAGATAGCATGGAGGTAGGGCGTTTGCCTTTCATGCAAAAGGACGGTGGTTCAAATCCCGGCATCCTATATAGTCCCCCATGCCTGCCAGGGACAATTTCTGAGTGAAGCCAGGAGTAACCCTTGAGCGCTGCTGGGTGTGACCCAAAAACAAAAACAAAAACAAAAAAGAAGAAAAGAAAATGTATTTACTCCTCATCCTTAGTTCTCTTAAAGGAACACAAAAGATAACTGAGAGGTTATAGAGAGACAGTGTAGCATTGCCTTGCACATGGCTGACTGGTTGGATTCCTTGCACCGAATATGGTCTCCTGAGCCCTCCAGGAATGATTCCTGAGTGCAAAGTGAGGAGTAAGCCCTGTGTTTTGGAGTGTGACTCAAGCTACTCCCTTAAAAAGAAAAATAACTGATGCACTAGCATTATTGGGATTAAAAGAGGAAGATGTGGGATGCATGCTAGGAACAGGGGTGGAGGGAGAGCAACACTGGTGGTGGGAATGTCCCTCATTTATCATCATTTTGTGCCTTAAATGTTACTGTGAAAGATTTGTAATTCACTTTGACCACAATAAAACTAAAAAGAAAATAACTGAAAGAGCTCTCAGTGGTTGAAGATGCCACATTTTAAATAATTGAGTAGTATATTATAATCAATATACAATATAGATATGCTTCAGTAAAGTATCTATATAATGGATATGAATTAGTAAATAATATAGTTTTAATATAACTTATATAAAACCAATATGTCCTCCGTATATTCTGATATAAAATTGATAAAGTAGGTAAAATGGGAGTTAATAGATCAAGTTGCCATGTAAAAGAATGCTAAATGATTTAATCATCCCTTAACAGGAGTTAAACAAAGGGATTTAAGTTCAACTTAAAACCCATACTATTAATGTGGACTGTGCATAGTGATTTCCTTTTGAAGAATATAATATAGAAAGTGGGGAAATAACTTTACAGTGGAGAAACCTGGCAAATATTGCTAGTTAAATAATCAATTTAATATGCAATGTGGGGGTTAGTGTGATAGTACAGGGATAAAGGCTTTGCATATTGCTGACCTAGGTTTGATCTGCAGATCCCTGTATAGCCCCCTGAGCCCACCAGGAGTGATTCTTGAGCCCTGTGTGCCCTCCCCCCCAAAAAAAGTTTTAGCATTATGTAATGAGAATGACTCATTATTTCTGGTTTTCCTCCCAAATTCCAAAGTCCCATTAGATTTGTAGGGAAAAAAAAGTCTTCATTTGACAATAATTGAAGACTTTCTTCAATATAATTTGCCAATAAGCCTTAAAACTGCTATTGAGTTAAGTCTTAAAACAGTTGCTTCACATGAATGGGGACTTGAGTTTAATCCTATCACCAAACAATTTGATTATATGGGGATGGCTCAGTAGTAGTATACATGTCATGCATGTCTGAGGTCATGAAAACTAAAACAGTCCTGGACCACAGGGGTAAAATGACAGTTGGGGTCATTAAAAAAAAAGAAAAGTTGGGATATTACAACATGTAGGTCATTTGCCTTGCATGCAGCTGACCTGAATTCGATCCCCAGCATACCATAAAGTATGGTCCCCAGAGCCTTCCAAAATTGATTCTTGAGCAGAGTCAGGAGTAACCCCTAAGCATCACTGGTGTGGTCCAAAAACAAAAACAGAAAGAAAATAAAAGGTAATTCTTGGTGGGAGGATCATGGAAAAGACTTGAGCATATACTTTGTATGAAGAAGTCCCAGTTTTTATCCACAGCACTGCATAATCTCCTGAGCACTGCAGGTATGACCCAAAAAACAGGAAAGGGAAAAAAAAAAAAAAGAATAAAGACACGACACACCTGATTACAAGGTGATATTTTAGATAAGATTCTGGAACAGAAATTAGACATGAAGCTAAAACTGAGGAAATATGAATAAGTATAGACTTTAATAATGACATGTTAGTATTGTGATAATATTGCATACTAACCTAAGAGCCTAGGGAAACCAGCTGTAGAATATATAGGAATCCTGTATAATTTGCAGCTTCTTTGTAAGCTTAATACTGTTCTAAAAATTAAAACTTGTTTTTTTAAAAAGACTTTGGCAAGGACAAAAATCTTTAGTTTAATTTTTTTTTCATGCTGGGATCTTGAAGTAAATAAAATAGCCTTTGGTGTTCTGGACTGATTATGGTATAAAGTGAGGCAGCTCTTCTTTTCTCTTGCGTTGGAAAGCCATAACTATATTTGCGGAATCAGAAAATGCAGCATTTCTAAGTGTTCTTCTGTGGAATTTCCTACTGGCATAACTCCCTCCCCCCTTTGCCTGTGCCCAGTAGCAATTCCTTGTGTAGCATTTGCTGTCCTAGTTAATCAGAGGGTAAGAGAAATGAAAAACTCTCCTCTTACCCCCTCCTACAAAGTTTCAATGTGCCCAGGAAATGTAGGTCAAATTGCATCACTGTAGAAAGGAGTGAACAGGAAGGTATTTCTGAAGTGCTGCTAACCTTCCTTTAGATTCAGAGTCATGATGAACCAGTATAGAGCTAGCTTAAGTTTAAGATACAAGGAACCAGGGAGTCATGTATTTTATGTAGTCCCAGAATTTTACATTATAATCAGAATGGTTTCTGTGTAAGTCCTTGTGAAAATAATTTACACTGGCTTTGTTTAATTTGCATCTCTCAGCTTGTGGAATTCTATTTGTTGCATTTTATTATTGGTGTATTGTAGCATCTTATATTAATTAAGCCAGAGATATTTGAATTATAGAAACTATTGCCATGTATTTATGTATAGTAGCAAATCCTTCTAGGTAATCACATAATCCTAATTCTGTATTTTGCAAATAATATTTTGCAAATAATCATGATCACAATAGGATATTGATTAACATACAGAAATTACAGAATGTCTCTTTTAGCTTTAATATGTGTTTAAATATGCTATTTTTTTTGTTTTTGTTTTTGTTTTTTGGGTCACACCTGGTAGTGCTCAGGGGTTACTCCTGGCTCCACACTCAGTAATCACTCCTGGCAGGCTCAGGGGACCATATGGGATGCTGGGATTCGAACCAATGACCTTATGCATGAAAGGGAAACACCTTACTTCCATGCTATCTCTCCAGCCTCTTTTTTAATGCTAAACTTTTACTAACATAACATAATACCATATAACATAACTTAACAAAGTGTTTAATACCCATTTTTAGTTTTTAAGTATTATATGTTACCAGCACTTATAAGGCATTTAGATATTGACTGTTGAAGTAGTCATGTTATTAATATTATGAACAGAAAGCATCCTAATAGCAAAACTAGTTCTAAAATCTTCATTTCCACTTTCTCCACCCCTCTGTCAATATAGTAGTTCATTTGTATACAAAACAGAAAGATGGTAAAACATATTTAAGCAGACTTGGATATTATTTAATCTTAACAGATGAATTAATTCTTTGAATTATAATTCAAATTTGTTTATAATTCAACATACTTTATTTTGAAATAATTATAGGTTCACAGGAAGTTGCTAAGAGAGATCCTGGTTTTACTGTTCACCTAATTTCTTTTTTTATTGATTAAATTTCTTTATTTTAGACACCGGGGTTTACAGAGTTGTTCATCATATAGTTATTTCTGGCATTTAATATTCCAACACCAATCCCAGCACCTGTGTAACATTCCATCCACTCTTGTCATCAGTTTCCCAATCTCCCTTATGCCTGCCCCTTAGCATGTATGAATAATTTATTGATATTGCTTGGTACAATTAAATAATAATGGAGTTAATCGGGAAAAAATACTTCTTGAAAAAAAACTGGAATTATCATATCAAAATGGGTTTGTAATGTCATTGACTGAAGGTCTACTGAACTGTATATTACTGAGCATTCTGTTACTAGTTTTTTTTTGTTTGTTTGTTTTTTGTTTTTTGTTTTTGGGTCACACCTGGTGATGCTCCTCCTGACTATGTGCTCAGAAATTGCTCCTGGCTTGGAGGACCATATCGGACACCTGGGGATTGAACCAAGGACTGTCCTAGGCTAGCATGGGCAAGGCAGACGCCTTACTGCTGTGCCACCACTCTGGCCCCTGGTTTTATTTGTTGATCTTATGTAGTTTCTATGACAATTTTACATCTAATTTGGTCTAGTCCTACTGGGAAATCAGTAGTAAAATTATACGGGTATTGCACAATCCACAACTTTGAGAATATGTGGAACTGAGGTCATGAGCTCATATGGTGACAATGGTGGTTTATGAGAGCCTTCTGAAGGGCCCCAGCACAATCAGCTGCCAGGCAGACATGTCCATGAGTTTTTGCTGCTAGTTGTGCCTCTTTAAAGAGTTAATTGTGTTTTGTGGCATTGACTACTTGTATTGGCAGGTGGAAGGCTCTTGATCATGGGGGTAGGACTTAGGGGGTAGAAGGGAAGGGGCCTAGCCTGGTTTCAAACTGTCTCTGGAGAAAATTCAGCCACAAAACCAGCTGAAGGTTTTGTCAGCTAGGAGTCTCATCACCTAATCTATTTGTTTGTTTTGGGGGCACAAAACCAGCTGAAGGTTTTGTCAGCTAGGAGTCTTATCACCTAATCTATTTGTTTGTTTTGGGGGCATGCCCAGCAGCACTTGGGTTACTCCTAGCTCTGCGCTCAGAAATCCCTTCTGGCAGGCTTGGGGGACCATATGGTCTACTGAGATCAAACCCTACTGGGTCTTTCCCTGGTAGGCAGTAAGCAAGCCAAAGGCCCTACCACTGTGCTGTCACTCTGGTCCTTATCACCTAATTTCTTACATCAACTGCCGTAATCAAGAATTACATCACCCTTACAAAAATATCCCTTTGTCCAGTACTTTAAGTTTATAGTCACAGTCTTTCCACTTACTCTCACAGTTCCATACTATTGACAGCCACTCATCAAACTTTATACTTTTATCATTTTGGAACTGTAACATAAATGTGAAATTGAGATTGGTCCATTTGTTTTTCATTGATGTTTTAAAGTACTGTATTTTTCACTGTATACAACACACCTGACCATAAGGCACACATAGTTTTTAGATGATGAAAACAAGAAAAATATATTCTATAGCAAATGGTGTACTAAAATATTTAATACATTATAACAGAATAATATTTCAACCATGTTAAGTGAACAGCAGTCAGTGTGACATTAAGAATCATGACTGTCATTAACAAATGGAGAGAGTTTAAATTTCGAACTCTTCATCAGCATTTGCTCCATAAAACGCACAGATATTTTCCCCATTTTTGCGGGGGGTGAAAGTGCTTCTTATGGTATAAAAAATCTGGTAAGTTTCCAGGGCTGGAAAAATTATTTATGGGCTGAGTGCATGCTATGCATAAGGGATACTTTGATTTGAGAAATCGTGTTATTCCCCAGCTCCAGCCCTACATGGCCTCCTGAGCATTCATTACCAAGAGCCATCCTTAGCACTGCAGGGCCAGAAAGATAGTCCAGTAGGTAAGGCACATGAAAGACATGCAACCAACCTTGGTTTGATCATCTGCACCCCCAAATAACCCCTTGAGCACCTTCAGGAATGATCTCTTACTGCAGGGTCAGGAGTAAGCCCACACATCCAGATGTTAGAGTAAAATACATGTGTGTGTATCTGTGTGTGTTTGTGTGTGTATATGTAGAAAGAGAGAGAGAGAACATTTAAAATAATTTTATTTCAAAGTTGATGTTTGGTTCATTAATTTTATAATGACAGCCTAAGTTATATGTGCCAACATAATAGCTGATTATAGTATTAATTGCATTGCCTATTATTAAGAATCATACCATGAAGTTCAAAGGAAAATTACTCCAGGGAAGCATATCTTATGAACAGAGTAGATACTACCATTCGTTGACTAGCTGGATTAAGATATACACATTTTTATTATAAAGTAACATATAAAGTAACTATAGGTTTGTGTTCTACTTCATCTTTAAGAACTCTTCAAGGGCTGAAGAGATAGTACATTGGGTAAGGTGCTTGCATTACACTTGTGCAATCCTAGTTTGCTCCCCAGCACCACATAATGGTCCTCTGATCACTTTCAGGAGTTTTTCCTGAGCACAGAGCCAGGAATAAACCCTGAATACAAAAGGTGTAGACACCTCCTCAGTTCTCTCCCTTCCTACCTACATACATATATGTGAAATGTCACCATATGAAATTCACTATCGTGTTAATAAAATCCTTTCTCTTGATTAGAAATGGAGTCCTGTGAGTGGATGAAGACTAAGGCCTCTGAACACAAATCTTCCTGAGATGTCAAAATTCTAGTTATTATAGAAAGGCACATTAATATTAGGCTGCAAGTAAATGTATGGTGGCTCTAGGGAATCCAGTGTTTCTAATATGAACAAATAAAAGATAGTCCCACAGCACCATTTTGTAGTTAATAAGTAGTGTATGATAAACACTGGTGTCCCAGTATTCGTGTTCCTGAAGAGGTCATTTCAGGACAAATTCTTATGAATGGCATAATCTTGTAACTGGCAATTGATTATTTTACTGCTATTTGCTAACATTTTAGTGAAACTTCCACTCAAATAAAGACATTTGTAATTTTTCTTTCGTAATTAAAATTAATCACATTTCGGGGCCAGAGCAATAGCACAGTGGTAGGGCATTTGCCTTGCACACAGCTGACCTAAGACGGACCTGGGTTCGATCCCTGACATCCCAAATGGTCCCCTGAGCCTGCCAGGAGCGATTTCTGAGTGCAGAGCCGGGAGCAACCCCTAGCGTTATCGGGTGTGACCCAACCCCTTCATCCCCCCCCAAAATCCCCACTTTTCCTTTAAGACACACCCAGTGGTGCTCAGGTTTTTTTTTTCTTGACTTTACTCAAGGATTACTCCTACTGGGGAGGGGGAACTGTATCAAGTGTTGGGAATTGAACCTGGGTTTTGCCTTGTGCAAGGCAAATGCCTTACTCATTGTACTCGCTTAGCCCAGCTTAATAGATTTTCTGAGTTTTTTTTGTTATTTGGCATATACCCTGTTCTACACTCAGGGATCACTCATGGCATAACTCGGTGGACCATATGGAGTGCCAGGAATTGAATCAGGTCAGCTGCATACAAGACCCCTACCAGCTATATATAACTCTAGCCCAGTTTAACAAAATTCCTTTTGATCACTTTTGTATTCTGAATGTGTTCTTTTTTTTTTTTTTAAAGCCAGTCAAGTGGAGCAGTGGGGGGGTTATAAACCAACTTTTGTGATGCTAACGTTAATAAGTTCTGATAAACCACTGCCATCAGACCAGCCTCTTAGTGTGTTCTTTAGCTAGCATATAATTTTACTTAAAGTTGTTGCTAGGATAGAAGAAGGAAGTGCTGTGCTTAGTGCTACATATAAGGATTATAATATTGAATAGTTGTTTAAATTAATATTAATAAATCAGAAATATAAAGATTTATTTTTTATTGGTTTTCTTGGTCAGATTTACTTAAGCCTTTGGAGTGATACATGGGTTAAGGTGCTTGCTTGTATATGGCTGACCATAGCTAATCTCTGGTACCACTTATGGTTCTCCAAGCACTACTTAAGAGTGATCTCTGTGCACCTGTCAGGTGTGGCCTCAAAACCTACCATTTAAAGATCTGTAGTTAATACTTTATATGTTAGTGATGAAATTTTTGAAATAGGGGGTCGGAGAGATAGCATGGAGGTAAGGCATTTGCCTTGCATGCTGAAGGACGGTGGTTCAAATCCCAGCATCTCATATGGTCCCCCGAGCCTGCCAGGAGTGATTTCTGAACATAGAGCCAGGAGTGACCCCTGAGCGCTGCTGGGTGTGACTGCCCCCCCAAAAAAAAGAAATTTGTGAAGTAACTATAGAAATATAAAAATATACCCCTCCTCTTAGCATCTTTCTGTGTAGTGAAGGAAACCAAGTTATAAATACAAAATTGAATTTACAGAGGGTAAACTACTTATATATTAATGCAACATGCATATAAAGCAACCTGTAACTAATCATCAAATAAATATTTTAGATTGTAAATATTCAGAGAAGAAAGAGAGCTAATCCTTGACTTTATTACCTGTAAAAAGAAAATAATGCATACCTCATAACAAGTAATGAACAACATATGTATGGTAAAGATTTAGTGTAATTATATATCTTCAATAAATCATATCTGACTTTTTTTTTGTTTTTGGGTCACACCCAGCATGCTCAGGGGTTACACCTGGCTCTATGCTCAGAAATAGCCCCTGGCAGGCACGGGGGACCTTATGGGATACAGGGATTCGAACCACTGTCCTTCTGCATGGAAGGCAAATGCCTTACCTCCATGCTATCTCGCCAGCCCCCATATCTGACTTTTTAATAATGAAAATTATGCTAACAGTGATAATAATAATCTATATTAGGTGAATTGCTGTGGTTAACTCACATCCTTTTAGCATAATTTGATAAATGTTTATCAGTCAAATAGCAGCTCTTTCTGGGTTGGATTGGAGGTTTTTGCTTCACTGGATCTCAGAGTAGAGTTCTGTGACTGTCTACCTCTAGTTATTTGTAGCTTTCTCCATTTGACCAAGTAGATAGTATGAGAATGAATACTAAAACAAGGACATTAAGGGCCAGGGAGATAGGTGGGGGTCAGAGACACATATCTTCATGCTCAAGGATGCAAATTTAGTTCCCGTCACTACATGGTCCTGTGAGCACTGGTAGGTGTGGTTTTTGTAAACTATCACTACTGCGACCTGAACAGTGCCTTATGATCAGAACATAGTTTTTAAACATCTAGTTACCCAGGCATCTCTGGGAGTGGCTCCTAGAGCAGATTAGTGGAAAGCTCCCCATTTTTCCTTATTTGAAAAAAGTTAAGGAGGTCGGTATGGGCCCAGTCTAGTAGTGGCACCCAACATTTTGTTCACATTTTAGAACTTAATCACATAACTAGCCTTTACTGCAATGACTAGTAGAAAAATTAGTCTTAGTTGTGTGTCCAAAAAGGTGAAAATGTGAATAATGTGCATAGGAAGAATGAATATGTGAACATAGGCAATTTCTATAAACAATAATTTAGAATGGCTTAATAGAATGGGAATTGTCTCTGGTACTGTGAGCGAAGAAAGTGAAATTTATTATAGGCTGTCCATCCTGCTTTTAGATGGCATTATTTAAAGAGGAAAAGGAAAAAAACTATATTATGAAGGAGAATTACATATTTGTCCTTCTGGCCAGTCTTAACTATAAGTTGTTTGGTAGTAACCTTGGGCAAGCTACTTAACTATTAAGGACTTTCTTTTTGTTTTGATTTTTGGGCCGCACCCAGTGACGCTCAGGGGTTACTCCTGGATCTGTGCTCAAAAATCGCTCCTGGCTTGGGGGATCATATGAGACACCGGGATCGAACCCTGGTCCATCCTGGGTCAGCCACGTGCAAGGCAAATGCCCTACCGCTGTGCCATCGCTTTGGCCCCGGAACTTTCATTTTTTAACTTAATATTCTTCTTATAGTTGTAGTAAAGGCTAAACAAGACAGTGCATGTCAAGAACTTCACCCAGTATCTGTTTGAATAAAAGTCTTAGGGTAGTATTAATAACTATGGCCTCATACTAAGTGCTTGCTAACATTTACTTACTTGACATCTTTTCTGAAGAGTCATGTTCAGCAAAGAATTATTTTGCTAAGTATGATTTTTAGAATATTATGACTTGGGCCAATAACAGATTAATGCTTTATTGGCAGAGTATTGTGGAAGAAACTTTTTGTCTCCCAACTCCCACCTCACCTCCCAGTTTTGTCCATAGAGCTTTTATTCCCCTATTAGAGAGTAGAAATACTGGATTTTTAAAAAAATTTTCCCTTTATTTTTCTTTTCCCCTTTTCAGTCTGTAGGTGAGTTTGGCCAGTAAGAGAAAGGGTCCGTACAAGAATAACTACTTATTTATTGCCCATGCCTCATTGCTAAGTCCTTTACAAGGCAAAAAGCATCCCATCTAGATACATATTAACTTGAGTGGGTGGGTAAATATCAGCAGGTAGTTCCATTTAATTCTACTGAATTCAACCAGATATTATTAAACTTAGATGTTTTGTCTTGATAACGTGACAGTGTTTTGTAAGACACCTAAGGAAGTTTCATCTGAGCTATATTTTAAATACTGGATGTGAGTTGGAAGGTAGGGAGAAAAGAAATTGACCTATTGAGAAGAGCAGGGGTCAAAAATAGAGGTAAGGATGGTTGTAGTACAACTTTGTCAGTTCTGCCTCTTTTGGGCTTTCTAATGCTCAGTTTTCTCTGTTATCAAACTATTTTGGGTGGCCAGAGAGATAGCATGGAGTTTGGGCATTTGCCTTGTATGCAGAAGGATGGTGGTTCGAATCTCAGCATCCCATATGGTCCCCGAGCCTGCCAGCTGCGATTTCTGAGCATAGAGCCAGGAGTAACCCCTGAGCACTGCTGGGTGTGACCCAAAACAAACAAACAAACAAAACAACAACAACAAAAAAGATTTTGATGAAAGGCTCCTACATCTTAGATCATAAGAGAATGCACAAAACCTTTGCTCTGTATTAATATTGAGGGCGTAGTTAGTGAGTACTTAGTTTATGCCAGCTTCTACTACTGTTTTTACTGTTCTATGCTTCTGTAAGTTGATATGCAAACCTACTGGAGTGACTGAGGATTTTTTAGTCAAATTGGAGAACTATTTGAAATAAGTTCTATCTTATGCCAATGGCGAAAAGCAGAATAGTTCCGCCTTAGCCAGTGGTGAAAAATTTATACTGTAGTTACAAAAAAACTTCAAGAAAAAAAGGGAGATCGACTCTACTTAACCGTAATGAAGCCTGGGAGAGGTTGGAGACCAGATAATTATTTTTGAAACATGGCTATATTGCACCTTTTGGAGAGAGAATAGGGCTGAATGTATACACATATATAGAAAATAAGAATGAAGGCTCCTCTTAGAGTGTTTACGGTGTATGGGAAGAGTTTCATGGAAGGTTAGGGAAGCTATCCGACTGAATGCAGTCGTATACAGGGACTAAATTCAATTCCTGAAACCTGAGCTAGAGTCTTGGGAGCCTTTCGTAAGAATTGGTGTCACCTGACTCTTTTGGTTATATTGTCAAGCTCAATCCTGATCTAAGCATTCCTTAGATCAATAGATGCAAAAACTCTAAGTCTACCCAGAGAAAATATGAATGAAGGGTTTTTGTTTTGCGAATAATTTCCCTTTATTTTTTTTCATTGTGCCATATTTGACAGTGTTAGTGAGGGAGGGGTTACTCCTTGCTTAATGCTTAGCATCACTCCCAGGAGTGCTTGGGGGACAATGTGGTGATACTAATGATGAAACCTTGGAAACTGGCACTTTGAGCTATCGCTCTAACCCCTCACACATTATTTTGGAGTGGTCTTGCAGGTGGTGCTCAGGAGCCCTGCAGTTTTCAGCCAACTAGCCTGGTGGTTCAATACAAAGATCCAAGGATGTGATATTACTAAGGCCTGAACTACTGGGCATTATCTGGGCCACCTTGATGTGCTCAGGGGCCTCCAAGGTTATATTTGATAGTGCTTGGGGGGACCTGTGCTTACACAGAGTGAATTGGGGTCAGCCCCATGCAAAGAAAGTGCTTTTACTCCTCAACCATCTCTCTTCCTTAATATGTTTTATTGAAAAAAATTAATCAAGTAGGATAGACTTTAAGTTTCCAGTCTTTTCCTTTATGGAATATAGAGACTGGAGTAGAAAGTGAACCTTTTCTTCAGTTTTTACTTCAAATCAAGTTAAAATGTGTGTTGCCAGGCCAGAGAGATAGCACAGTGGTAGGGTGTTTGCCTTCCATGCAGCTGATCCAGGATGGACAGGGTTTGATTCCCAGCATCCCATATGGTCTCCCGAGCCTGCCAGGAGCACTTTCTAAGTGCAGAACCAGGAGTAACCCCTGAGCACCACTGACTTTGGTCTCAAAATATTAACAGACAAAAAAAAAGTGTGTTGCCTTTCATGTTAAGACCACATCTCTTAACTCTTTTTCCTGCTTACGTTTTATTTCCGAGTACTTATATCACCAGTGTAGCATTAAAAACAATATGGTTAGGCTAGAATTTAAGAAAGTATAATAAACATACAGTTCATACTTCTTGCATTGAAACAAGACTGGCTCTGTTTAGCTTGCTTTATTCTGTCATAGTAGGTTTCTGCTTTATTTTACACTTTTCTATACACTCGGTTTTTGGGTCACACCCAGCGGCACTCGGGTTACTCCTGGCCCTGTGCTCAGGAATCAAACCCAGGTTTGTCCTGGGTTGGCCACATGCAAAGCAAAAGTTCTACCTCTGTGCTGTCTTTCTGGCCCCTATTTTACATTTCTTTTAATAAGAAGTAATCCAGATTGTGCTTTAGAGTGCATCAAGGCTCTCAAAGTTTTGTAAGAAGATAAGAGATTTACTTCTAGAAAAATAAGTCACTTTTTTTTTTGGGTAAATGTAACACAGCCTGTTTGTTAGTGTGTAGTTTTCTATTTATTTTAAATTAGTGAGAGGATATTTATGAAACAATGCATATATTGAAAGATAATTTACAAGAAATTCTGGTACTATTCTTTGGTTTTGGGGGGCATAAAGAGGACTTGGGACCCCATCTTGCAGTGTTTGGCTACCATTCTGAGCTCAGGTATCACTCCTGGTTTTTGCTTGGGAAATATATGGTGCCAGCTGTTGTAACTATAGCTCAGTAGAAGCAAAAACTCTGACTAGTGATGAGGGGGATACTTCATGCAATACATGTGCCCTATCCTTTGAGCTATCTTTCTGGTTCCCTTATTTTCTAAATACTAAAAATCACTAACCTGGCAGCGCTCAGGGACTACTCCTGGCTCTATGCTCAGAAATTGCTTCTGGCAAGCTCAGGGGGCCATATGAGATGCCAGGATTTGAACTACCGTCCTGCATGCAAGGCAAACACCCTACCTCCATGCTCTCTCCATCTCCACATTTTTTCTTATCTAGTATTTCTTTATGCGAAACAAAATTTATTTATCATTTAGGATGTTTGATAAGTCAGAAAGGGATCTAAGTAGCATGAAAGCCGCTGTTGCAGTTAAATTTCAGGCTATGTTTTGGATGGATTACCTTAAATAAAATTATTACCTTTTATCCCTAATTAGTGAATTGAATTTTATGATCACAGTCTTTTGAGGGCAATAGTATTGCAAAGGTAAAATGAGACTGTCATTTTTCTCCCTACAAAACACACCATTTTTTCTACTAAAGAAAGATCTCTTTTTTTCTATTTTAAGTAGAGAATTTACTATTTTTAAATGCTTATTTTTAGTAACTGCCACCACTCTTTTTCTAAGATTAGGGTTTCCCTTTAAGCATGTTTAAAAGTATGCAGATTAGTTAACTATGAATTCTTTCAGAGGCAAAAGAAAGTCTTAGAAGAGACTTAATAGTACCCCACAGGTAGATTTTTCTTGGGTACTTTGGAGATATAACTGTCATATCCTGATGGCAAATTGAAAAATACCTTTTGTTTTTCATTAAAAACACAAGGGCCACACCCTGAGGTGCTCGGGAGTTACACCTGTCTCTGCACTCAGAAATCACTCCTGGAAGGCTAAGGAGACTGTATGAGATGCTTAGTATTAAACCCAGGTCGGTCATGTGCAAGGCATTACCCACTGTGCTATCTCTCTGGCCCTGAAAAGTATCTTGACGTAGTAAAATAGGATGAAACAGAGTTTAGTCTAATATGGATGTAATTTCATCTTCAGCTTGATTTGAAGTAATCACCATCAGCAAAGTGAATAGTTAGCTCTTAACAAAACTTTTTTTTTGTTTCTTTTTTTTTTTTTTTTAACTTTTTGAGCCACACCCGGTGACACTGAGGGGTTACTCCTGACTCTGTGCTCAGAAATCACTCCTTGCTTGAGGGACATATGGGACACCTGGGGATCGAACCAAGGTCCGTCCTGGTTCAGCCATGTGCAAGGCAAACACCCAATCACTTTGCCAACACTCCGGCCCCTTAACAAAACATTTTTATTAGCTATCTTTATCCTAGCTATTTGTAACTTTTTTTGAGTAATTTTGCATAGCTCCAAAACATATAGGATGCAAATAAATGAATTTTTGCTCATAACTGATATGTTAAACAAGATAGTAACTTTTATTAAAAACAAGACAAAAAAAAGGAACACTAAAATGGAAATCAGAGAAGGAAGAAATAAAATATAGGAGACTGTGAAGGAATTAAAAATCTGGTAAGGGAAACATCTGGCGTATAAAGATTGTAGAAATGGTTATGGAAGAGTACATTCTGAATAACATTTTAGGGGGTGAATTAAACAGAAACTTTTAGAAAGGAAACAAGGAAGGATGTGATCTAGGAATAATTTAAAAATCAATAAAGATAATTATGAATCAATATTAAAAACATGTCCGAATTCATTACTGATTTTAAGTTGCTTTTTATTCCATATCATGACATATCTGTATACCATTTTAGAATATATCAAAATGAATGGAAGTTGAACAGGGTATTACTCCCATCATTTGTCCCTGAGTTATAGTCACTAAGACTTAGAGAAAGGGTTTATTATTGTTGAATTTTTCATGTAAAGTAGGTCAATTTGCTTTCTGCTTGGATAGCATCTGTTCCATAAGCAGTATCATTGCCCATATTTGCTGTGCTTTCTTTTCTGTTACATGTTAGACATGAAAACTAATTTAGTTTATAACTGGTTTGTTAAATTTCTAATCCCTTGACTCCAACTCAGTGTTCCTCTCCAAAATAATCTTGAGTGGTAGCCACATGGTATTTGAATTCTGTGTGTACACACATGCAAAAATTAGGTAGAGTGGAAATATTTAATTTCCAGGTGCTTTTTGCGAAATGGTTTAAAGTTATGATTCCCGTGTGTAGCATTAAGAACCACTTTTGTAAATAATGCATAATAAAGGGCAATGTCAATTCTCCAAATAATCTCATTTGTTAGTGTTTTTAAATTTATAATTTTAATTATATAATATAATATATTATAATTATATAATTATAAATTTATAATTATATGACAGATTTCATAGGAGCAGCTTATTTGAATGGCCATTTTAAAGATTAAGTGAAAGCCTATTACTGGCAAATTTTTTTTTTTTTTTTTTGGTTTTTGGGCCACACCCGGTGACGCTCAGGGGTTACTCCTGGCTATGCGCTCAGAAGTCGCTCCTGGCTTGGGGGACCATATGGGACGCCGGGGGGTCGAACCGCGGTCTGTCTCCTAGGCTAGCGCAGGTAAGGCAGGCACCTTACCTCCAGCGCCACCGCCCGGCCCCATTACTGGCAAATTTTAACAGTGATTTCATGCCCCAAGATTTCTTTTACCTAGTTTATTATAAATATGATCAATTAAGCTGATTAAAAGACCTGAATTGCATTTATTGTAAAGTTGGTATAAAAATGTCTCAAAATTTGGGGCAGAACTAATAGTACAGTGGATAGGGCACTTGCTTTGTATTTTGCCAGTCCAAGTTCAATCCCTACCATTCTGTGTGGTTCCCTGAGCACCACCAGGATAATTCATGAGTGCAGAACCAGGAGTAATCCCTAAACATCTCTGGGTTTGGTCCCAGACGAAACAATCAAACAGAAGGTCTCAAATTTTAATATTTTGACATTTTAGAGAACTTATAAAATATTTGGGGCACTTGGCACCTGAGATTGTATTTTCTGTTAGCTTTAGCCATTGCTTATATTCTTTCCCTCATTTTTTCTTTTTCTTTTCTTTTTTTTTTTAGATCTGAACAAAATTTAAAAAGTTTCTGCAATCATAGCAGATGAAGATCCATTGATAAATCAATAAGAATTTTTCGCCTGCCCTCCAAAGTAAAGGTAACTATAGTTTTTCCAATTTAAAACAGCTGGAATAATTCAATACTTCAGATTATTATACTTATAATATTTTGAGTTTACCAGTGGAGAATAGTTTTAAATTTGCTTTGTTTTTTATTATACCTGATGGTGCTTTGGGGTTCTCCTGGTGTGCGTGGAAGACCATGTGTTACTTACCTTTATTTAAAGCTGGAAGTTGGGGAAACTGGGACATTGGTGGTGGGAAATGTGGACTGAAGGAATGAGTATTGGAACATTATACGACTGAAACTCAATCATGAACAACTTTGTAAATGTGTATCTCACAGTTATTAAATTAAAAAATTTATTAATTAAGAAAAAAATATTTTAAAAGCCTGGAAATTCAGGCTTTGACTTGAACATGTTCTGACCTGGGTTTGATCCCCAGCAGCACATATGGTTCTGTGAGCAAGGCCAGGAGTGATTCCTGAGTGCAGTGCAGAGTGAGGAGTAACCCTTGAGTATAACCAGATATTGCCAAGAAATCAAAACAAACAAAAGTAGAATCTTAGGTGCCAAAGCAATAATATAGCTGGTAGGGTATTTGCCTTGCATGTGGCTTACCTGGGTTCTGTCCCTGGCATTCTATTCAATCTCCTGGTTATTCTAGGAGTGATCCCTGAGTGTAGAGCCAATAGTAAGCCCTGAACACAGTCAGGTGTGTTTCCCCTAACTTCTCCCCTACAAACAAACAAACAAACAAACCTGGAAGCCCTGAATTAAATTGAACCCAGAGCCCCATACATGCAAGACAAGTAATCCAGTAATCCACACTGAAACCACATTCCTGGCTCCATTTTAGTTTTTAAGGTATTAAGTAAAATTTCAAATTTTAAACATAGCATGAATATGATCCTACTAATAAGTAAGATAAGTTTAAGAATAAGATAAGTTTAAGAATATGTTTAAGAATTTTGTGTTTTAGACATTGCCTATTCGAGTGAAAACTGCTAGTCACTATTGTTCATCCCCAAATTATTAAAATTGCAGAAAGATAAGGGGGATAAAAATTCACCCTCATCAGTCTATATCAGTTTTCCATGAGAGTTGTCTCAAATAAAATAATGTGCTCATGCTTTTTTAAGTTCCACTTTCCTCGATTCCTGTCTTCTCTTTTTTTTTTTCTTTTTCTTTTCTTTTTTTTTTTTTTTTGGTTTTTGGGCCACACCCGGTGACGCTCAGGGGTTACTCCTGGCTATGCACTCAGAAGTCGTTCCTGGCTAGGGGGACCATATGGGACACCAGGGGATCGAACCGCGGTCCATCCAAGGCTAGCGCAGGCAAGGCAGGCACCTTACCTCTAGCGCCACCGCCCGGCCCTGATTCCTGTCTTCTCAATATGCTACACAGACATTGCTGCTCAAAGCAGAAAAGATCTTAAACAAATTTTAAAAGAAGCAAGGAGTTCTTCAGACACACTCTCTGGGCCTAGTGCCTTTGCCCAGTCTGCCAGATGACCCTTTTTTTTTTACAAGTTGTTCAGATGTTAGAGGTTCAAGAACAGACTTCAGAGTTTCAAGAACAGTAACCACTATTCATTGAGTTTTTTACTAAATGTTCTCCATTTTTCCATTTCCTATTTGTGGAGGAGTGTGACTGAATTTCACATGTGTAAAAAAAGAAAGAAAAATTTCTGGAGAGATTTTGTTAAAATAAAATGCATCCTTTCTTCTACCCTCAGCAGTAATGAAAGACCTTACATAATTAATAAAGACTAAAATTTTTTCAGTCTCTGAAATTAATTAGCTTACTTAGGGAACAAATGTGATGCCTCAGTCAGATTTTGTGTGGTTGTAGCTGACAGACATTTATCTACAGAGATACCATTTTGACCATTTCCAAACAGAAATAAGAGCTTCAGGAAGGATGTGACTGTTCTGTTTTTGGGTTAAGAAGAAGGAAGTGGGCAACTGTGAAGTGTCCATCTTCAAAATGGGCCCTTGAAGTTTTCTGGTCTATAGAGATAAGACCAGGATTGTAGATATCCTACAGTGATCTTCAACATCATTACAAAGGATGGCATTAATTTTAAAATGTCTAGAAAGTGGGCCCGGAGAGATAGCACAGCGGCGCTTGCCTTGCAAGCAGCCGATCCAGGACCAAAGGTGGTTGGTTCGAATCCCAGTGTCCCATATGGTCCCCCGTGCCTGCCAGGAGCTATTTCTGAGCAGACAGCCAGGAGTAACCCCTGAGCACCACCGGGTGTGACCCAAAACCAAAAAAAAAATAAATAAATAAATGTCTAGAAAGTGCTAGAGAAGAAAGAAGCAGAACTTCTAGAACTTTTCTACAAGGTTCAGCAATTGATTGTCATTGGAAAGTGTGTGGGGAGATGGAAAGATATTTTGTAGAAATGTGAAAAGATTTCTTTATTTCATAACTATATATATACACACAGGGAGAAATATAAATTGTCTTTAATGAGGAAAAGAAATGTATAGGTGATTCCCCAGGATTAGAGTTAGCACTTAATCTCTTTTAAATGATATTCTAATGTAAAGGTCACTATGATACCTGAAATTTAATGATTGAAGGAAAGAAGTGTCAGGAACTCAAGTTTTCAGGGACCAACCAGGTAGGATTAAGTGGACCAGATGGAACTGATAAGCTATCAAATTTATTACCATTTTGAAAAAGGAGCTAATTTTTGAGTGCCAGTTGACTGGTGCCCTATATACATGCTATTTCTTTATCAAATGCCCGTCCACATACTGTCTTTGCTGTGGGGCACTGGAGATAAGTTAGTAACAGAAAGGGACAAACATTCATGTTATTGTATATTTTCATGGAAGGAGATAATAGTTGTAAGCAAATACATTATGTTAAAAGAAAATCAAGATAATTGGGGCCGGAGAGATAGCTCAGCAGCGTTTGCCTTGCAAACAGCCGATCCAGGACCTAAGATGCTTGGTTCGAATTCCGGTGTCCCATATGGTCCCCTGTGCCTGAGTGTAGAGCCAGGAGTTACCCCTGACACTGGCAGGTGTGACCCAAAAACCAAAGAAAAGAAAAGAAAAGAAAAGAAAAGAAAAGAAAAGAAAAGAAAAGAAAAGAAAAGAAAAGGAAAGGAAAGGAAAGGAAAGGAAAGGAAAGGAAAGGAAGGAAGGAAGGAAGGAAGGAAGGAAGGAAGGAAGGAAGGAAGGAAGGAAGGAAGGAAGGAAGGAAGGGAGGAAGGAGGTAGGAAGGAGGAAAGAAGGAAGGAAGGAATGAAGAAGAAGGAAGGAAGGAAGAAGGAAAGAAGGAAGGAAGGGAGAAGGAAGGAAGGGAAAGATCAATAAAATTTATGAACATTTAGTAAAATCTAAAGAACAAAACAAAAATAAAAATGATAATTTATCACTCTCAGAATTGAAATGAAAGATTTCATCTCATTTCATTATACTTCCTATATAATAGATAATAAGGGCTAATCTGAGTATCATTTGAAGACAGATTATGGAGTGGGAGAAAAATACAGTGTTTAAAGTGTTTTCTTTGAATGTAATCAACTCCAGTTCAATCTCAGCACCATATTTGGTCCCCTGAACATTACCAGGAATGATTATCAGGAGTAACCCCTGAGTAATTCCAGATGTGCTCCAATAAAACAAAACAACAAAAAGAAAGGACCCAAGAGATAATACAGTAAATAGGGCACTTGCCTTGCATGCAGCCAACCCAAGTTTGATTCCTGACATCCCTTAAGGTCCCCTGGGCACTATTATGAGTAACTCCTGAGCACAGTCAATTGTGGGACTCCCCCATACTAAAAAAACAAAAAACAAAACAAAAAAAAAAAAACCTCAAAAACTACGTAAACTACCTACAAAATAATAATAGCCTGAAAAGTCACAAAATACTTATCAACAGAAAAATGAGATCAATTTTAAAAGAACCAAATATAAATTTTACAATTGGAAATATAAAGTCTGGAATTTAAAGTTCTCTAAACTTAACAGGAGTGAGATAACAAGATATTCAATAGTAATTTAATAATTGTAATTTTAGGGCCAGAGGGATAGAAGGAAGGCAGTGTGTTTGTCTTGAATGCAGAAGGACTGTGGTTTGAATCCTGGCATCCCATATGGCCCCTTAAGCCTTCCAGGAGCCATTTCTGAGCATAGAGCCAGGAGTAACCCCTGAGCGCGGCTGGATTGGACCCAAAAACAAAAAAACAAAAAAAATTGTAATTTTAGAATCAGTAAATCAAATCAGTAAACTGGGACATACAGTTTCATTATTACTTTACCTCATTTAAATAATTTTTAAGTATCATATTTTTCAGCATATAAAACAACTTTTTTTTACCTATGAAAAGCTCCTTAAAAGTTTAATTATCATATTTTTCAGCATATAAGACAACTTTTTTTACCTATGAAAATCTCCTTAAAAGTTGGGGGTTGTCTTATACTCTGGTATACGCATTCTGAAACTTACTCCAGCTTCAGGGAGGAGTGATCCACCCTCCCTCTTTATCTCCAGCATCCCTCTCTGTTCACCTTTTATGGGTGACAGAGGAGACGTTCTGTCTTTCTCTAGCTGTCCTATTAATCACTGCACTGCAGCTCTTGACGGAGCCCTCTCCCTGCTCTCAATGTAGATCGCTGTTTTATGTTTACATGTTTGATGACAAATAGCCTTATGTTTATAAGTGACAGTTTTCTAGCTAAGTATATGCATGACATAAGCATTTGAATTCATCTTACATTTTTTAATTTCCATTTGCTGTGCCTTAAAAGAGAGGTAGTCTTATACAGTGAATATAGCCCCAAACCTATATTTTAACAGGAAAAGTAGGGGGTCATCTTATATGCCCAGTCAGAGTCATCTCATATGCTGGAAAATACAGTATCTTATTTTTTCTAAGTGGAATTTCTCTTCCTTTTATAAAAGCCCATTGAATATTTTTTGCAGGGCCAGTTTAATGACAATTTCTTTTTTGTTGCTGTTAATGTTTTGTTTTGTTTTGGGCCACACATGGCAGCACTCAAGTTACTCTTGACTCTGTGCTCAAAAATCACTCCCTTTTTTTTAAAATAAAATCTTTATTTAAACACAATGATTACAGCATGATTGTAGTTGGGTTTCAATCATAAATAGAACCCCCTTCACCAGTGCAACATTCCCACCACCAATGCTTCTCCTCCTCCCCCACTCCTGCCTGTATTTGAGGCAGGCATTCTACTTCTCTCACTCATTAATATTGTCATACTAGTTGTTAATGTAATTATTCCCATAACTGCACTCACCACTCTTGGGTGAGCTTCATATTGTGAGCCAGTCCTTCCGGCCCTCATCTCTATTGTCTCTGGACATTATTACAATAATATGTTTAATTTTTCTTAAAACCCATAGATGAGACTGTTCTGTGTCTCTCTCTCCCTCTGACTTATTTCACTCAGCATAGTAGATTCCATGTACATCCATGTAAAGGAAAATTTCATTACTTCATATCTTCTGATAGCTACATAATATTCCATTGTGTATATGTACCAGTTTCTTTAGTCATTCATCTGTTGAAAGGCATCTTGATTGCTTTCAGAGTCTCGCTATTGTAAATAGTGCTGCAATGAACTAGGTGTGAGAAAGGGATTTTTGAATTGTATTTTTTGTGTTCCTAGGGTATATCCTAGGGTATATCCCTAGGAGTGGCATAGCTGGATCATATGGAAGCTCAATTTCCAGTGTTTTTTGTTTTTTGTTTTTTTATTTGTGGGCCACATCCGGCGGTGCTCAGGGGTTACTCCTGGCTGTCTGCTCAGAAATAGCTCCTGGCAGGCATGGGGGACCATATTGGACACCGGGATTCGAACCAACCACCTTTGGTCCTAGATTGGCTGCTTGCAAGGCAAACGCCGCTGTGCTATCTCTCCGGGCCCAATTTCCAGTGTTTTGAGGAATTTCCATATTGTTTTCCATAAAGTCTGGACTAGATGGCATTCCCACCAGCAGTGAATAAGATTTCCTTTTTCTCCACATCCTGCCAGCATTGATTGTTCTTGTTCTTTGTGGTGTGTGCCAATCTCTGCGGCATGAGATGGTACCTCATAGTTGTTTTGTTCTGCATCTCCCTGATGATTAGTGATGTGGAACATTTTTTCATGTGTCTTTTGGCCATTTTTATTTCTTTTTTGAGAAATTGTTCATTTCTTCTCCCCTTCTTTTGATGGGGTTATATTTTTTTTCTTGTTAAGTTTCTGTCAGTATCTTGTATATTTTCGATATTAGCCCCTTATCTGATGGGTATTGGGTGAATAGTGTGGGTGGCTTTTGTATCCTAAGGACTATTTCCTTTAACATGCAGGAGCCTCTCAGCTTAAGATATTCCCATTTGTTTATCTCTTCTTCCACTTGTTTGGAGAATGCTGTTTCCTCCTTGAAAGTGCCTTTCCATTTTGGATTTCTTGCTCCTTTATCAAAAATTAATTGAATGTATGTCTGGAGAAAATTCTCTGAATGCTCATGTCTATTCCACTGATCTGAGGATCTGTCTTTATTCTAATACTATACTGTTTTAATAACTATTGCTTTGTAATACAATTTAAAATTTGCAAATGTAATGCCTCTCATATTCTTTTCCCAGGGACTGTGTTAGCTATTCATGGGTATTTATTGTTCCAAATGAAGTTCAGGTGTATTTGATCCACTTCTTTGAAGACTGTCATGGGTATCTTTAGAGGAATTGCATTAAATCTGTACAGAAATTATTTTTGGCAAACTTGGGGGGATCGAATGGGATGGATGCTGGGGAACAAATTTGGGTCAGCTACATGCAAGGCAAATTCTCTACCTACTTTTCTATTGCTCTGGCACTGTGACAATTACTTTCTTTTTTTGTTTTGTTTTGTTTTTTTGGGTCATACCCAGCAGTGCTAGGGGTTACTCCTGGCTCTATGCTCAGAAATCGCTCCTGGCAGGCTCAGGGGACCATATGGAATGCCAGGATTTGAACCACCGACCTTCTGCGTGAAAGGCAAACACATTACCTCCATGCTATCTCTCCAACCCGACAATTACTTTATTAACTGTTGTCTGAAAATTGTTTTATTTTTTTTCTTCAAATACAAGTGAAACCCCATGGGTAAAATATATTCTATGAAGGTGTTTTTTTCTTTTTTCCTTTTGTTTTTGGGCCATACCTGGTGGTGCTCAGGTGTTACTCTTGGCTCTGTGCTCAGAAATCACTCCTGGAAGCTCAGGGGACAATATGAGATGCCAGGAATTGAACCCAGGTTGCTGTCATGCAAGGCAAGCACCCTATCTGCTGTACTATAACTCTGGCCCCTGATGTCTTTTATTCTTCATCACTTTGTATAAATCATAGCACTGCTATCAGAATATAGTTTCCATTGACAAATATAGACTCCTAGCATTGTTTTTTATTTTTCTCAAGTGAGTCTGCTTTTCTCTTGCTTTTAAAAATCTTTTCTTTGATGTTTGTCACTGTAATTATAAGGTGGCTTGGTGTACATCTGTTTGGGTTTATTTTGTTTGGAACTATCAGCTTCTTATATCTGGGTTCTTACTTCATTCTCAGCTTTGGAAAGTTCTCAGCTAATACTTGTATTTTAATTCCTACATCGTTGCTCAGGGCTCACTCCCAACTATGCGAGCAGTTGGGGGATCAAACCTAAGCTTCTAGCATGCAAAGGATGCATTCTAGCTCTTTGAACTACTGCCCTAATTAATATTTCTCCAAATAAAAAAATATTCCCTCCTTGGAGCTAGAGACCTAGTACAGGGGTTAAGGTTCTAACCTTACAATGCTGCCTTTCACTGTTGCCAATCCTAATTTGATCCCCAGCGTCTCACCTATGAACACCACAGGGGCTCATATACTAAGCATAAAACCAGAAATATCTCCTGGGCATCACTGAATGTGGCCTAAATCCCACCCCCTTGTTTGCCTCCTACCTCTTGAGTTCTTGTGTCCTGGTTCTGTGCTTGGGGCCATGTGTTATTGTCTCTTGAATCTGGGTTTACCACAGCCCATTTAGCTCTATACCTTTTTGGTCTTTTTGGAGGTTTGATTTCCATTACTTTTTCTTCAAGCTCAGTTATTCACTTTTCATCTTATTTTTTCTAGCATTGACCCCCCCCCCAACACACACACTCATTTATCTTTTTTAAAATTCAGTTTCTGTAATTTTAGCTATATGGTTTCTGTGTAGATTTTTGTTAGAATTTATACATACTTTGTCTTTTTTTGCAGGGGTCTCAAACTCATGGCCCTCGGGCCATTTGTGGCCCTCCTTACAACATTTTGTGGTCCTGCCCTAGAGGAATCTTTTTTTGTTTTGTTTTGTTTTAGTTGTTTGGGTCACATCCCCCAATGTTCAAGGCTTACTACTGACTTTGCACTCAAGGATCACCCCGACTTTGCCTCCTGCGGCCCCCAGGTAAATTGAGTTTACTCCCTGTTGGAGTCACATAAATGGATATTATTTCAGAATGCGAAGTCTCTTTCCATTGATCATCATTAGGACTATTGCTCTGACGTGTTTGTTTGTTTTGACTTTTGTTTTGTTTGTTTAGTTTTGTTTTGTGGTCACACCTGCATGTACTCAGGAATTGCTCCTGGCTCTACGCTCAGAAATCGCTCCTGACAGGCTTAGGGGTTCATTTGGGATGTCAAGAATCAAACCCCGATTGGTCCTGGGTCTGCCTGGTGCAAGCCTGTGCTATCACTTTGACCCCACATTGAAGTCTTCTTAAAGAAATATGTGTAGCTGTCATTAAGATAGGATGTTAGGAGCTGGAGCTAGAGCAAAGCATCGGGGTATTAGCCTTGCATGCAGACAACCCAAGAAGGACCCAGATTCAATTCCCAGCATCCCATATGGTCCCCTGAGCCTGCCAAGGGCAATTTCTGAGTGCAGAGCCAGGAGTAACCTCTGTGTTTTAGATGTGGCCCAAAACAGCAATAACCAAAAAAAAGATAGGGTGTTGTCTTGATCAATCATTATAAGTATGTTTCTGTTTCCTGATTATATCTGATGTTACATGAGATTTACAGATTTTTTTGGGCAGGTGCTGGGGGTCTGAGTGGACTTGAGTAACAACTGTGGGAGATTTGTAGTTAAAAGTAATTGGCTCTACGTGCAGCTTCCAAGTTTAAGTAGGCTTGAATAATGACTATGAATTCTAGATAACAAGTGGCCAAAGACATTTGTGAATCTAGTTGGAGCATGCCTGTGGGACAAGTTGGAGCATGCAGGGACTCAAGGCCATTAGTGACCAGCATCCACTGGCTACCTTGATAATAACTTGGATAATTTGGAAGATGAATGGAGACTCCATGATGGGTGGGTTTCAGAGGGCATTGGAACCCTGATTCCAACTGGTGGCAGAGTCCATACAGAGGTTACAGTCAGTGGTACTTCTTAGCTTACAGCTTTGAAGCATCCCCTCACACAGTAATTTTGGTAAGGCTTGTTTACTGGAGGAGTTGGTTTTGTCAGAGTAAGTATGATTGATAATTGCCTCTCTCCCCACTATGAACTCAGCTATTTGGTAGCTATTTTTTCTCAGCTATTTTTGCTGGTATGGTGAATAGATCCTAGCAGGGGTCCTCAAACTTTTTAAACAGGGGGCCAGTTCACTGTCCTTCAGACCATTGGAGGGTCTGACTATAGTAAAAACAAAACTTATGAACGAATTCTTATGCACACTGCATATATCTTATTTTGCAATGAAGAAACAAAACAGATACAAATACAATATGTGGCCCACGGGCCATAGTTTGAGGACCACTGCATGGGATCTATGTTTTCTATCAACAGATAGGGGTATTTCATATAGAGGGACTCATATCCCTGTTTATACTGTGTGGTTTCTAGCTTCTCATTTCAGTTCTGTAAGTATAGGATCATAGGATTGGTGTGCTGAGTGTTTAGCAGAACCATCCTCTTCTCGGGCCATAGTGATAGCACAACAGTAGGGCTTTTGCCTTACATGCTGCTGACATGTTCGATCCCTGGCATCCCATATGGTCCCCCGAACTCCAGGAGCAATTTCTGAGCGCAGAGCCAGGAGTAACCCCTGAGAGTCACTGAGTGTGACCAAAAAAAAAAAAAAAAAAAAAGAACCATTCTCTTCTCCAGGATAAAGTTTCACAACTTTGCCCTTTTCTTCTCAATCACAGTAGTTTGCCTGTGTTGGGGTTACTATATTGCTGGGGTTATCTATCTCCAGTCTCTTGGGGAGTTTCTCCCTTTCCCCTTCCTGTGAAAACATTGTTCATGGGGCTTAAGGTCAATATTGTGTAAATCAATCCCAGTTATGGCATAGATTTTCTGTAATTGTAGGAAGAGGTAAGCTCAAACTCTTTTTGAACAGGTTGGTCCTGCCCCTCCTTGTCTCTTGTTACTTTTTTTTGTGGAAAACTCATTATCAAACATGAAAAGTTCATTTCCTGTGCTTTATTCTCCATTGTTTGGGGACACCTTACTGCAGCCTCTCACTCTGCTTTTGTTTTGGGGCCACACCTTGCTGTGCGCAGGGGTTATCCTGGCTCTGTGCTCAGAGAAAGCTCCTGGCAGGCTCGGGGGACCATATGGGATGCCAGGGATCAAACCCAGATCTGTCCCAGATCACCAGCATGTAAGGCAAATGCCCTAATGCTGTGCTATCACACCGGCCCTAGCCTTTCACTCTGATCTTCTATGCATGACAGAGTTGGTGTGAGGCTCTTGAAAAAAAATAAATAAAAAATAAAAATATAGTTGGATTCTATTTTGTTGTTGTTGTAGTTTGTTTTAAATACATCTAGCACTTTGTTTCTTTTGATTGGTAAATTCAGACCATCTTTAGGGAGAGTATTATAAGGGACTCATTTCTGGTTTTGAGATTTTTTTTTTGTTTGTGTGTTTTTTGGTTTGGTGGTCACACCTGGTGGCATTCAGGGGTTACTCCTGGCTCTGCATTCAGAAATCACTCCTGGTAGGCTTAGGGGATCATATGGGATGCCAGGGATCGAACCTGGGTGGGCCATGTGTAAGCCAAACACTCTACCCATTATGTCATCATTCTGACCCTGTTTTTGTGCTTTTGCTTTTTGTTTGAGGCCTAACTCAGTGGTGCTTAGGGGCTACTCCTTGGCTCCATGCTTGGGGGACAATGAATCAAACCCATGGCTTCTACTGTAAACCCTTGAATCATTTCTCTGACCCCACCATTCTTTCACACCCAGCAATCCTGAGGGGTTATTCCCAGCTGCAGGTTTTACTCCTGGTGGTGCTCTGGGAATTCTGAGGATCAAACCTGGGCATATTGCATGCAAGGCAGGCACCTTATCCAATGTACTCTTTCCAGTCCCCCACCCTATTTTTTTTTTTATACTTACATTGTTTTCCTCCTATTTCTGTCTTTAAATCTTGGTAGTTTTCCCTGATGATGTTCTTCATCTCTTTAATTTTTCTTCTGCATGCCTCGCCTCCAGATTTTTCTTTTGCAATTATCATAAAGATTGTATCATACTAAAAAAAGGCCTTCTAATTTTTTGTGTGATGGTATCAGTGCATCATCATTTGACTATTTTGGTTCTGTCCTTTCCCCCCTTTTTATCTTTTTGTTGTTGTCTCATGGTTCTAGGTTTTTTTTGTGTTACTATATTACTTTATGTAATTATTATTATTATTACTGTATTATCTTTTCCTTTTTCTTTTTCTTTTAGAAGTTTCTATCAACAGTTCTGGTGGTGTTAAACTATTAGGCCTTATCTATCTGATAAAATCTTTTCCTTCTCATATTTGAATAATAATTTTTCAAAGCAAATACATTCGTGGCTGGAGACTTTATTTTTTAGTAATGTGAATATTAATCCACTACTAAGAAGTCTGAGGAAAACCTAATAAAGGTGCCTTTATATGTTACTTTTTTATTTTCCTTATTAGCCTTTTTTCACTGTCATCAACTTTTGTTTTATTTTGTTTTTGAGTCATATATGACAGTGTTCAGTGGAGGGCTCTCTGCTTAGGGATCACTCCTGGTTGTGCTTGGGGTATGGTTGGTACTAGGAATTGAACCTGGGTCAGCCATGTACAAAGTATATATATATATTATATATATGTATATGTATATATATATATATATATATGTATACCACTATATTATCATCTGTCCCCCCACTGTCACTGACCTTTAATAATTTGACTGTACTATGGTTTGGTATGGATTGTTTTGAACTCTTCTCTTTTTCCCCTTTGTTTTTGAGCCACACCCAGCGATTTTCAGGGCTTACTTCTGGCTTTGTTCTTAGAGGTCACTCATGGTAGGTTTAAGAGAATATATGTGCTGGAGATCAAACCTGGGTCAACTGTGTGCAAAGTAAATGCCCTACCCACTGCACTGTTGCTTATTTCCTTGTTTTGAATTTTAAAAACATGGACGTCTCACGGATATCCTGGATATCTATGGTTCTTTTCTCATAATTGAGAGTTCTTAGCAGCTATTTTTTCTTTAAATATGGTCTCTGCTTCCTTTTCTTTCTCTCTTTACCTTTCATTACTCCTATAAGTAATGTCATTTTTCTAATAGAATCTTTTATTTCTTAGATAATTTATTTAACTTTCCCCTGTCTTGTTTCTTTTTCCTATTACATTTGACTTATTCTATGATTTTATTTTCAGTTTCTAATATTCTTTCTTCTGTGAGACTAATTCTATTTATTATACCTTCAATATTAGGATGAATTTCATCTATTGTACTCTTCCTACAAAGCATCTCTATTCTATTTCTTTTTTCATTTTTTATTCTGTATTCCAGGCTCACTATTTGGTGGGGGGAACAGTTTTGGGCTTTGGGCCACACCCAGCAGTGGGAAGAGATTACTCCCGGCAGACTCTGGGGAGTAATGGGATGCTGGGATCAAACCTGGGGTCAGTGGTGTGCAAAGCTAACACCCTACCCACTGTGCTATGGCTCATGATTTTTTTCTTTTTTTCCTTTGGCCTTTGGGCCACACCCTGTGACACTCGGATTACTCCTGGCTATGCACTCTGAAATCACTCCTGGCTAGAGGGACCATATGGAATGCTGAAACAGGTCTGTCCTGGATCTGTAGCATGCAAGGCAAAAACGCCCTACGGCTATGCTATTGTTCCAGTGCCCCCCCTCCCCCCTGCTCCTGAATTTTCTTTAACTGTCATCAGTAAAGATCTCCTTGTGCTCATTTAGCTCCTTTTTGATATCTTTGACTTGCTTCCCTGTCTTTCATTGAGGTTTTCTAACAGGATTGGGTTTCATTATGATGGCTCTTTTTCCTTTGTCAATTACCTCTCCTAATTCTGTGTCTCTGTCATTATCTCCTCTGGAGATGTTGTTTTCTTTGAGTAATTCTGCCTTATTTTGCAGTAGTTTCCTGTAGCGGATTTCTGCTTACACATCTGGGTCAGTGGGCTAGGAATGTGGTTCAGTAGTACTTGCCTTCATGGGTTTATTTTCCCCACGCAACTAAACAAAAACTAACTGGCATCTGGGTTAGCTTCATTTTTCCTACAGGTGGCGCTGTTGGAATTCTCATTTGGCTTTATGGCTTTACTGGGACAGAGTGGGGTAATGGTTATGATGACACTGATTAAAAACCCCAATCCACTGATCATAGTTTGTGAGGCTTGGAGAACAGCCTGGAGGGAGAGCTCTGTGTTGCCCTATAACTTCTGTGGGCATCAGGTTACCTATTCTTGCCAGCAGTTGCTGCTTGATGGCTGCACTTTTCTTCTGGGAAGGTGGCTGGGTGGATATGGAACTCAGCATGTTCTGCTGTTAGTATTGTAAAACACTGGAACTGTTTTTTTTTTTTTTTTCTTTGAATATTTTTTTAGTATTTTGTTGTTGTTTTTGTGGTTTTGATGGGGGAAACTCATGAGGTTCAGGGGCTATCTCATCAGTAGTTGAGTGACCAACTGGCTGGACAGTTTAATGCTGTGGCCTGATGAGCAGCATAGGTTAGGCCTAAAGGAACTTGCAGAACCATATCCGTGATGTTCAAATGACCACTAGGACTATACCCATGTTCAGGAGGCCTCCAGGGAAAGATAGACCCAGCAATGCTGGGGTGACCATGTAGTGCCAAGGATTGAATTCAGGTCCTTTTGGATGTAAGACATTCACATCTGATTCCTAAGCTGCCCCCCTTGGCCATTTTCTTTTCTTTTCTTTTCTTTTCTTTCTTTCTTTTTTTTTCTTTTTTATGAGGGAGGATAGGGAAGTATCCCAACACTAGCTTGATTTCTTCCAGTAGTCTAGAAAACAATAGCAGTAACTCAGTTACTTCTCCCTCTTCCTTGTCTGTTTTTCATGCTGGGACAAGTTTGCCCACATTTATGGCAGCTGGTGTATACTATGCTCCTTGGGAATCTCTTCTTCAGTCTATACTTCTCTAATTCTCTTCGGGGTGGCAATACTATCTTCAAATAGATAATATATGTGTTTCTGAGACAAAGCAGACTAAATAGGTGACCAATTCTATGTGATACCAAAATTATTTCTGGTCATGCTTTAGCAGGAATCTTGCTGCCTACCTCTGTTCTGCCATTTCAACAAAGTTGAAAACTTCAGTATACTTGAATATATACTTCAAAGTGAAATTTCTGGATCATGATACAGTTCTATCTTAAATGGATTATGTTTTATTCTTTTTAGGTTTCTGGGCCACTGGAGATGCTCAGGGTTTACTCCTGGCTCTGTGCTCAGAAATCACACCTGGCATCCTTAGGGGACCATATCAGAGGCTGAGAATCGAACCCAGTTGGTCCCAGGTTAGCCGTGTGCAAGGCAAACACACTACCATTGTGCTATTGCTCCAGCCCCTATCTTAGTCTCTTTTTTGTTTTGTTTGTTTGTTTTTTTGTTTTTGGGTCATATCCGGCAGCGTTCAGGGGCTACTCCTGGCTCTACACTCAGAAATCACCCCCAGCAGGCTTGAGGGGTCATATGGGATGCCAGGATTTGAACCACCGTCCTTTGGCATAAAAGGCAAATGCCCTACTGCTGTGCTCTCTCTCTCTCTCTCTCTGGCCCCGTATCTTTGACGTTTTGAAGAGACTACCAAACTCTTCCACAGAGGCTACCACTTTTTTTTTTCTGGAAATTTACAAGGATTCAGTTTCTCTACATCCTTGTCTTCCTTCCTTCCTTCCGTCCTTCCTTCCTTCCTTCCTTCCTTACTTCCTTCCTTCCTTCCTTCCTTCCTTCCTTCCTCCTTCCTTCCTCCTTCCTTCCTTCCTTCCTTCCTCCCTCTCTCCCTCCCTCCCTCCCTCCCTCCCTCCCTCCCTCCCTTCCTTCCTTCCTTCCTTCCTTCCTTCCTTCCTTCCTTCCTTCCTTCCTTCCTTCCTTCCTTCCTTCCTTTTCTTTTCTTTTCTTCTTACTTTTTTGTTTGTTTGTTTGTTTGTTTCTGGGCCACACCTGGCAGCACTCAGGAGTTATTCCAGGCTCCAAGCTTAGTAATTACTCCTGGCAGACTCAAGGGATGCTGTGAATCAAACCTGGGTGAGCCTTGTACAAGGCAAATATCCTACCACTGTGCTGTCACTCTGGCCTCTCTCCATTCTTTTCAACACTTACCATTTTCTGTTGTTTTTTTTTGTATTTTTTTTACTTAATAACTAAACTAGTCATATGTCTAGTTTAGTCATATAGTCATATAATTAGGTTGGAATTTTTTTTTGTTTGTTTTGGTTTGGGGCCACACCTGGTGGTGCTCAGTGTTTGCTCCTGGCTCTGAGCTCAGGGATCATTTTTGGTAGTGCTCAGAGGACCATCTGAGATGCTTGGTATTGAACCCAGGGGTTCAGTTGCATACAAGGTAAATGCCCTACCAGCTATGCTCATTTCAGCCCCTGGTTTTTGGTTTGGTTTGGTTTTTGTTTGGGGGGCAGGCCAAACCTGCTTAAGGGTTGCTTCTGGCTCTGCACTCAGAAATTACTCCTGGCAGGCTCAGGGGACCATATGGGATGCAGGGGATCAAACCTGGGTTGATCATGTGCAAGGATGCTGGTTCCCCAGAACATACAAAGCAGTTGCTCCACCCACTGTACTGTCCTTACAGCCCTAGGCATATAGATAAATCATTATGATTTTTTATTTGAACTTTCCCAGTGACAAGCAATAATTAAGGATCTTTTTGTCATCCTTTTTGGGAGACATATTTGTTGATATCCTTTGCCCATTTCAAAAATGGAATTATTTGGGGTTGGAGAGATAGCACAGTGGTAGAGCATTTACCTTGCACACAGCCAACGCAGGAGAGACCTGGGTTTGATCCCTGGCATCCCATATGGTGCCCCAAGCCTGCTAGGAGAAATTTCTGAGCGCAGACCGAGGAGTATCCCGAGTGCCACTGAGTGTGACCCAAAAACAAAACAAAAAAGGAATTATTTGTCAGTTTTCTAGCTATAGTTCATTATACATTCAAGATAAAAGTTTTATCAGATAATTTGCAAAAATCTTCTGTATTGATTATCTTTTTTCACTTTCTTGAATGCAATCATTAGGGCACAAATATGTCATAATTTAGGGGGTTGGTAGTTTTCTTGTATATTTTATTTCAGTGGTGCCAGGCATCAAACCCAGGAACCTCACACATGCAAGGCAGGATGTTTTACTACCAAGCTATATCCCTTAACCTAAACTTTAATCATTTTGATAATTTAATTTTCTATTACCTTTGTTTTATAAGAAATATCTGGTAAATTAGATTCCAAGCCACAAACTACCTATCTATGATCACTGTCCTAATACTGCTGCTCCCAGAACATAATACTTTGTAAAGATGTTCATTTTTGTTTTCTCAAGTAAAGAAGTTAAAAAGCAACAGTTGATATCTCAGGCACAGCAGTTTTATTTCAATTGTCTTTGGCTCCTAAGGTTCCATGAGGTAGAACAACTTGGTGGGAGGAGGAGAAAGGAAGGAGGTGAGGAAAGGGATCAAGGTTACCGAGTCCTGTGGATCTCACTATGATGCAAAGAGAACAGGAGAAAATAAAAGACCAGAAATTTTGCCTTGAGCCATAGATGTTGTCATTTAAAATCAGAATGACCTTAGGAGTCTAGTAAGTAACTGGAAGTTTCAGGGAAGGAAGATTTAAACATCAGCACATCTTAGAAAGTCATATGTTAAAATCCTTCCTTTTATATTAGAAAATAGGAGTTTGGGAACTGAGTGTAGGAACTAAACTAATTCATAGTTACTTGACAGTGAAAAGTTAAATCTGCATGCCATTTTCTCTACAACTAAAGGAGCACAAATTTTTTTGGAGGGGGCCACTCCCACCTGTGCTCAGGACTTATTCCTGGCTCTGAGCTCAGGAATCATTTCTGGTAGGGCTCTGGGGACCATAAGGGATGCAGAAGATTGAATCTGGGTAGGCCACGTAGAAGGCAAGTACCTTACCTGCTATACTATCTCTCTGGCCCCCACAGCATAATATTTTGAAGAAAGGAAATGTGAACTTTTATGGAAGTTTGCTTGGGTAAAGCAGTAAGTATAGATCCATATGTTGTTTAATTGGTTGTACTAACTGGATATAAAAAATGTCTGGGAAGTGGTATTTACTGGATTGATGGTTTTGCTTAAAGCTTTGCTGAAAGAATAAAAAAAATAAGTTTTTTCTCTTAATTGTTTTTTTAGTGGATGATTTTAGCCCTATGGTGTTTTGTTGATCAGTTTGGTGATCTCATTTACCACACAACTTATAGTAATGAGATGGGTTCCTGGTTCCAAATGACATTTCTATGTTGGGAACACAAACTATTGGTCCCTACCAACTCCATATGTATAGAACCTTAGAATTCAAGTGTAGACCTGAGTTCCCATATGCTGACTGGGGTGAATTAGGAAAGAAATTGTGAAAGAAATGGAATTTCAGATGAAATTTAATTGACTCATAAGATTTCATTCCGTGCCAAGGAAACGTATACATGAAATGACCTATAGATGAACTATATGAACAGAGTTTGGGAACTGGAGAGATGAAGCATCTTTGAGTTATGAATTGTCATTTTAGTATGATTGTAGCATCACTGCAGGAGTCAATCATGTAGAAGTGGTAGTACAGAACTGGAACCAACTATAAAGGTGACAGGAGAAAAGTCTTTATTGAATTTGGTGGGCAGTGCAAACCCCTTAAAAGTGTTAAAAGCATAGATTGGCATAACCAACATTTTTCTTAATTTTATAAAAATTATTCTGATGCAAATTGGGCCTTACCGTGTAAACAGGCATGATGCTAATAATAATAACTAACGAAGGGTACTTTTGTACTAATCACTTTCTTAATATTTCTCATAAAGTATACTCCTGGTTTACTCATTTCATAGATGAAACAGTCTCAGAGAGGTAGATTTCCTTACAGAAATTTCACTACAAAACTAGTAAGTGGTAGAACTGTCTGTCATTCATACTCAGTTTATTGGTCTAAGTTAAGAGAACCTATGATCTTAATTAACTGCTGGAGCAGTAGTTAATAATGACAGACAGTGTCACTTCGATAAAAGTCATATCAAAAATAGTTTCTGATTACTGGTAAATGTTATTTCGGGAGAACTCATATGCAGCTACACACACATGATTAAGAAAACAAACCGGGGCCGGGCGGTGGCGCTGGAGGTAAGGTACCTGCCTTGCCTGCGCTGCCTAGGACGGACTGCGGTTCGATCCCCCGGCGTCCCATATGGTCCCCCAAGAAGCCAGGAGCAACTTCTGAGCGCATAGCCAGGAGTAACCCCTGAGCGTCACAGGGTGTGGCCCAAAAACCAAAAAAAAAAAAAAAAAAAAAGAAAACAAACCTAGTTTCAGGAATTTGAACATTTTAGCTAATGACCGTTTGTATTACAAAGACACATATGAGTTAGGTCTTTAAAAAGTTATTTATTTTCCCCTCACCTTTAGTTCTCCACAATTCTTATTATTCCTGAACTTGTCGTTGATTGGACTGATTAAATCAATTTCCTCTTTCCACTTGTTCTCCCCCTACTGGAATACTGAAAAATTTGTTACTGACTCTACGGTATTCACTTATAGGGAAAATGGTTAAGAAGGGACCTGCCTACCTGCTCTTCTTTGACCATCTTGCTTTCCTGTCTCTATGTTTCTTTGCTTATTTCCACTCTGGAGAAGCCTGTATTCTCTCTTGAACATGCACTTCTGTCTCTCCTCTTTCTAAATTAAGTTTCAATAATGACTATCTTGCTTCAGAAAAGAAAAATTGGCCCCTGCTTACCAAACCCCATATGTTGAAGAGAACCCTGGCTCTATCTGGAGAAGAAAGGAATGATAGAAAGTGTAGTCAGTGGGAGGAGAGAATGTCAGAACAGAGACTTTATCCTTTTTTTTTTTTTTTTTTTTTTTTTTTTGGTTTTTGGGCCACACCCGGCGATGCTCAGGGGTTACTCCTGGCTGTCTGCTCAGAAATAGCTCCTGGCAGGCACAGGGGACCATATGGGACACCGGGATTCGAACCAACCACCTTTGGTCCTAGATCGGCTGCTTGCAAGGCAAACACTGCTGTGCTATCTCCCCGGGCCCGACTTGATCCATTTTTTCAGGAAATAAACCAGAAACAAAGCATACCTACTTCAGTGAATCTGAAATTCTTTTTAATTTAATTACTGCAATCCATTGGGGCTGATAATGGATATTCTTTTATTTCCATTCCTCTAATTGTCAAAGACAAATATACTGCAGTTGTTTATTTTCAAGTTTATTAAAATGCCATTTTGGGACTAGATTTTTTCCCAAATAAAAAAGGTTGGCTCTAAAAAAAAAATGGCTGAATGTTTAGAGTCATATATTAGAAAGATTTTAGTCTTAGCTATTTATGAGTGGATGTATTTAAATATCTGATTGACTTTATTAAGTAATTCATCAATCAAGAAAGATACATTTTGGGCCCGGAGAGATAGCACAGCAACGTTTGCCTTGCAAGCAGCCGATCCAGGACCAAAGGTGGTTGGTTCGAAACCCGGTGTCCCACATGGTCCCCCGTGCCTGCCAGGAGCTATTTCTGAGCAGACAGCCAGGAGTAACCCCTGAGCACTGCCGGGTGTGGCCCAAAAACCAAAAAAAAAAAAAAAAGAAAGATACATTTTATATTAAACCATATTTAAACTCTGGAAAGATTAACTTTGCCTTTTTTCTCTCTTCCATTTAATGATATCTTTGAACAAAGCATTTTGCAAATGAATCTGCTGTGCAGAGAATTTTTTTTTTTTTTTTTTTTTGTAAAAAGAAAGGCCTTGTTACCCTTGATATCTACTGGGAACATCCTTAGTTTTGGATGGTGAAATATTGCCATATTTTAAACACTTCCCTGAAAGGGATTAAATACTCAGAATTTGGCAACATTTCATTTCTGTCAGGTTAGTTCTTACATCACATACAGTGCATTGCTAGTGACAGCTTTTCCCACTACTTTTTACTCTTTACCTCAGGGAAAATACTATTATGTTCACCCTGGTTCCTACCAGAGTATTCTAATATATGGTAGGTAATCAGGAACAGTTTGATACATTGATGTCTCATTACTCAGACCTTATTAAACGTATCATTTATCTATGCAGACAGATACTGAAGATCCTCAGAGCTATGAGACATCATCAGAAGTATAGTGTCAGGAAAACTGATTGATAGTATGTAAGGCCTACTACTACATTAAAATAATACCTTAAAAGAATGTAAATTTTGATGAGGGGAGGCATACCCTGCTGTGCTTAGGCCTTAGTTCTTGCTCTACACTCAGGGATCACTACTGGCAGGACTCAGCGGATCATGTGGTACACCAGGGATAGGATCCAGGTCAGTTATATTCAAGGCAAACACCCATCTGTTGTACTATTGCTGTGGTCACTACATGCATGTAAATTGTATTGATGCTTATTTTTCTTTTATGTCATAGGGTTTGGTCAGGTATAGGAAGGGTCTACACCCAATGGTGCTCATGAGTTTCTTCTGGTTCTGCACTCAGGAATCAATCACTCCAGGTGGGCCCTAGGGACCATATGGGATGCATAAGATCAAATCCAGGTAGGCTGGGGTGCAAAGCAAATGCTCTATTCACTGTTACTATAGCTCTGGCCCCCAATCATCGAGGGTTTTTAGGTAAGAGAACTTCACATTTTTTTTTTATTATGGCATGATAGGTCAAACCACATATTTTACTTTCTGTTGAAATCTTTTTTATAAATAGTATCTTAGTATAAGAAACACTTTATTTTTGTTGCCCAAATTTGAGTACTAAAACATTGCATGTGGTAGTTTTGACCCTTGCTGATAATTCAGACTATTGGGAAATCAAAACCAACTATAGATATCAGAAACTGCTTGTTCTAGAGGATTTAAGGTAAAGAGAGTATGGTGAAGTGCATAGACTACAACAAAAGGGAATCTGTGGGAAGATAACAGAAATAGCCTACCATTCTCTTGGTCCCCACATCTATTTTACTTGTCAGTAAATTTCCCATAATCAAAATACTTTCAAATTAATTGCTGATTGGCTATTATGATCCTTAGTGTTTCTTTTTGTTTTTTTTTGTTTTTTGGTTTTTTTTGTTTTTTTTGTTTTGTTTTGTTTTTTGTTTTTTGGGCCACACCCGGTAACGCTCAGGGGTTACTGCTGGCTATGTGCTCAGAAGTTGCTCCTGGCTTGGGGGACCATATGGGACACCATATGGGACACCAGGGGATCGAACCTCGGTCCGTCCAAGGCTAGCGCAGGCAAGGCAGGCACCTTACCTTTAGCGCCACCGCCTGGCCCCTGTGTTTCTTTTTGTTAAGCTTTGTACCAAGTGCTTTTCTTAGAGGTCCTCATGTAATCTTTGAAAGAAGACATGAACTTATTTGTTATACAGATTAGGAAACTGAGGTACAAATAAATTAGGTAACTACTTAGATTACATAGTTTGTAACTGGAAGAACCAGTATATGAACCAGAAGGAATTCAAAGGGACTGGCTTCAATGCTCTCCCTCATATTTTTCTTAATTGTAATTATAAACAATACTGCTTCTACCTTACATAGTAGTGCATATCACTAATGTCATAAAATATCTGCAGGATTGCTGGATAACAGGTGCTCAAAGCTGATAACTAATATTAGTAATAATTTCTTCTAAAAACAATCATGATTCTAAGAATGTACTGAGACTTTTTCATTTTTAAACACTGTGTTTTCTTTATTAAACCTATGAAATGCTTTGGGCCTGGAGAGATAGCACAGTTGATAAGGTGCTTGCCATGAATGATCCTTGGATTTCCATATTGTCCCCTGAGCCCACCTGCCATGAGTGACCATTAAGCACTGTACACAGTGGAGTGTTCAAAACAAAAATAAAAGCAGAAATCTTTGAAGGCAAGAATTATTGAGCATGAATAATAACAGAAGTATTATACATTACTTTCTATTGCTAGAAGTCATATAGTGAATCTTTAAAGTATTTTCACATGTAATAAAAGGGAAGGACATGGGTAGAGTGCTTGGTTTGCTTGTCTGAGGCCTGGGGTCTGATGACCAGCATTACAGTAAGTATGTAATCTTTATAAAGGGAGTGGGAGAGATAAATTAAGTTGTATCTTAAGGAACTAGACTGTACTTCCTATCTACTCTTTATTTTTACTTTCATCTATGCTCTGTGGCAAGCTCTCTTTAGTGTCTATATAACTAGATAGTTAAGCTTTTCTTTCCAATGGCTCCAAAAGCCATCAAATTCAGATCCAAGTATATATTTATTTTAAATGTAAAGTTAGAATATTTGGGGCCGGCAAGGTGGCACTAGAGGTAAGATGTCTGCCTTGCAAGCGCTAGCCAAGGAAGGACTGTGGTTCGATCCCTCTGGCGTCCCATATGGTCCCCTCAAGCCAGGGGCAATTTCTGAGCTCTTAGCAAGGAGTAACCCGAGCGTCAAATGGGTGTGCCCCCCCAAATATATATATATATATATATATATATATATATATATATATATATACACATATATATGTGTATGCACACACACACACACACACACACATATATATATATAAGTTAGATTATTTATGGGCCAAAGCCATACTTCAGGGAGGGGCAGGGTATTTGCCTTTCATATGGTTGACCCAGATTTGATCCCCAGCACCCAGTTGGTCCCTCAAGCTCTACAGGGAGTGATTCTGAGCTTAGAGCCAAGAGTTTGTCCTGGTGTGGCCCAGCTCTCCATCCCTCCCCACTAAAAAATGAAAAAAAGTTACAGATTCATACAAATTAAAGGTTATGTACTTTAAAAGGAAAACTTGTAGGCTACTTTTATGTAATTCAACAGAATTTTCAGTGATTTGAGATAAAAACAAAATTAAAATCTGAATTAGGGACATCCAACAGTGAGAGCCAGTATTGAGTTATTAGGAAACCTATGATTACCAAAGCAGTTAACAGTGCACCTTTATCTCGTTGATATTCATATATGAAGTTAGTATTTAGAATTTTTGTTTTGTTTTGGGAGTCACAGGTGGCAATGCCTACTCTTAGCTCTGCACTCAGGAATTACCTCTTGGTTGTGCGTGGGGAACCCTATGGGATTCTGGGGATTGAAGCGGAGTGGTCCACATGTACGCCTACCTACTGTACCCTCCCTCTGGCTGCAAAGCTTTAGAATTATTTTTAATCCTTTTAATTATTTGTTTTTTCTCGTTGCTTGCACTACTTGGTAAAAACGCAGAGCTTGTATAATTTTGGTTTTTGGGATATATTTGGATGCAAATCAGGTATAATTTCATACAGTAATTTCAACTTTTATTTTTGTTTCGTTTTTGTTTTTGGGTCACACCCAGCGGGCAGCCCTCGGGTTACTCCTGGCTCTATGCTCCGAAATCACTTCTATTAGGCTGGGTAACCATATGGGATGCCGGGATTCGAACCACCATACTTCTGCATGCAAGGCAAACGCCTTACCTCCATGCTATCTCTCCGGCCCCTCAACTTTTTTTTAAATAAAAATTCATAGCCCTCCCAACTTAAAAATCTAAACTAAATTTTTCTAATAAGAACTCTGCGTTAAGTTGCATTAGATTATCATTTCCTTGTTTCTATTCATTAAAAATGTGAGTTGATGTTTCTTTATGAGACGCTAAAGATAATTTCTTTGAGATTTGAAAAACTGAAAAGAATATGCCCATTCCCTTCCCTAGAGAAAGTTCCTATGAGAAGACTGCTGTGACATCGTCCCAAGAGTTGCAGTATGTTGATAGTGTTGCTATTGGGAAGCATGCGGTCAGATTCCTTGTTTCTGCCTCTGTCTTCAGATTGGACATTAGTTTGATAGATAAAATACAAGCACTTACTGACGCGTCTAGTAGTATAGCCTGCTACTCTCTCAAACTGCTTGGCAAGGGTCTGTTTCAACTACTTAATATGCTTTAGTTCACTAAGTAGGTTTTTATTTTCCCATCTTTAACTTATCGTTTAAGCTTTTGGGGGATGCTCAATGATGTGGGCCAGAGCTTGATCTAGTGCGCAAAATCTGACAGAATACAATGACTCCAAACCATATCTAAGAATAATTTATTGTACACTGTCCTGAACCTGGTCTTCACTGCCCAAGAAAAGCCCATCATAAGGAGGGGAAAATAACAGTTCGAATCAATCCTATTTTTCAGCAGCAAGATCCCCCCCACACACACACCCAACACTCCTAGTTTTTAGGATGCATCAATCACTTCCAGGTACAAAGCGGGGTTGAAATAGAGAAATTGGGGGGGTCTCCAAAATGTCTTCGCCATTGTCTCCTCCACTTGGTGTGGCACCGAACTGCGGGACCAGAAGTTCCAGCCCTCGGGGCTCCAGCGAACCTCGAGCCTCGCTTCTTGGGCTGCTCCGTGGGGAGGGACCGGAGCGGAGCCGCTTCGGCTTTGGCTCCACCGCCCGAGCTTTCCTCGCTGCGTGCTCTGCTCCGCTCCACTCCGCGTCCGTCCGCCCGCCCGCCCGCCCCGCGGCTTCTTCCCATTCATGCTTTTGACAGCTGCTCGGCTCCCCGGCCGGCCCGGGAGGGAGCCCCATCGACCCCGACCGGGGCCCTCCGACACTCGGGGCACGCCTCGGTGACAGTCGGCCGTGGCCCGGCCGGCCGATCGGCCCTCGCCGCGGTGGCTGCGCTTCCGACTTGGCCCTGGCTGCGCTCCGGGGGCTTGACGTGCAAACTTCGCCCGAGCGATCCGAGAGAGAGAGGGAGGGACCGGCGAGGGGGAGGAGGCGGCGGGAGGCGCCTCCGCTTAAGGGAGCCGGCCGGGTGCCGCCGCGCGGACGGACGGACGGAAGGAAGGAAGGAAGGAAGGAAGCGAGGAAGGAAGGAGTGGGGCAGCGGAGCCCGGCCCGGGGATGAGAGCGGCCTCAGGGTGGGCAGCCCCGGGCTGGGCAGGGCCGGAGGCGGCCTGGGGCCTCCTCGCCGCGGGCAGCCCCAGGTGGAGGTGGAGGTGGAGGGGCGCGGGGCCGGGCCGGGCCGGGCCGAGCCGAGCCGAGGGCATCTGCGGCGCCGGCCGACCTCCGCGCCGGCGTGGGGCGTTTGCTGGGCCGGCGGGCCTCGGAGCCTCCGGTGCCGTCCCCGAAGGCAGGGCCAGGGCCAGGGCCAGGGCCGGCCGAGCGGAGTCGAAAGCGAAAGCGAGCGCGAGCCCGCGCCGCGCTCGGACTTTGCGCCCGGGGCGGGAGGCGGGCGGGCGGGCGGGCGCGCGGCCCGGGAGGAAGCGGCCCCGGGTGCTGGGCCCGGGCACGGGGGGCGCTGCGCCGCGCTGCGCTGTCAGCGCGCCCCACCCGGCCCGCGGGCCGCGAACGCCGGCCGGAACTCCCCGGCGCCTCCTTAAAAGCGGCCCCCGCGCGACTCTTTTCCCCCTTTTTTTTTTTGTTACATTGTAGGAGCGGAAAGAATGTCGGAGCGGGCCGCGGATGACGTCAGGGGGGAGCCGCGCCGAGCGGCGGCGGCGGCGGCGGCGGCGGGCGGAGCAGCGGCGGCGGCGGCCGCCCGGCAGCAGCAGCAGCAGCAGCAGCCGCAGCCGCAGCAGCAGCCGCAACCAGCCCAGCAGCCTCCGCAGCCCCAGCGGCAGCCGCCGCCGTCGCGGCGCCTACGGCCGGAGGACGGCGGCTCTGGCGCCGCCTCCACCTCGGCCGCCGCCGCCATGGCGACTGTCGGGGAGTGCAGGCCCCTGCCCAGTCCCGAAGCGATGCTGGGGCAGCCGTGGAGTCTGTGGGTCGAGGCTGCCAAACTTCCTGGGAAAGACGGTGAGTGTCCGTGTGTGTCCACGCCCTCCCTCCCTCCCTCTATGTCCCCCCATCTCCTACCTGCCCCTGCGCCCCTCCCCCCTAGTTTGCACCCCCACCCACTGCCCGGCCTGCGACTGACCCGTCCACTTGGGGGTCACCGATGGTCTCTGCGGGGTGGGGAACGCCGAGGTACCCGCACCGACTCTCCTCTCCTCTCCTCTGTGCGTGCCGGAGCGTGCGTCACATTCCCGGCCACTGACCTGCCGCCTCTCCCCCTCCTCCCGTGTCTTGTCTCTCTGCCTCCCTCCCAGGGACGGAATTGGAGGAAAGTTGCAAGGAGTTTGGGAAGAACCGCGAAGTCATGGGGCTCTGTCGTGAAGGTGAGTTCAGTTCCCCACCCACCCACCCACACACACACCAACACACTACTACGATGGAATTTTCTGCCGGCCCCAGGGAAGTTTTCCTGCGTGCCATGCCGGTTGCTGCTCCGGGACTGGGAACTTGTGCCCACCTTGTCTTCAGCTGCATCCCAAGTGAGGATGCTGCTGCTGCTGCTGCTGCTGCTGCTGCTGCTGCTGCTGCTGCTGCTGTCGCCTCCCTAGGAGGAAGAGGGGGAGGATGGATGGCACGATTGGAAATCTGGTTTCCGGGGAGTCTCTGTTTAAGTCTCCTGGGAGGGAGTATCCCAGAACCTGTCTACTGTACTGAGGCCCAATATGGTACGTTTGGCTTGAGATGCGTGGCTCCTGGATGAGCGCTGGCTGGGGACTGGCTTGGAGTTCAACTCAGATCCCTTCTGCTCTGACAACCCCCCCTTTATGGAGAAAGGGGAATAAGGAATTCTGAGCTTTTTGGAAAGGCTTCCAGGAATGCTCTCAGGTGTTCTGGAAAAGAAACCCTTTTCGCTCGAAATCTCTGCTGGCAAGCAAAATGAAGTTTGGATTTTAAAGATGATGATCTGAGTAGAAGAGATGCTACTTAAAGGCTGGGTCGATGGCCTGTGTGTGAACTGCCACTACAGGAGTGGGGGTGTGGGGACAGGGGAAGGTCAGACTTTTACATATTGAAATCTTTAGTGTTGTTAGCCAGCAATTCGAGGTCTGATTAAGTATCCCTCAGTTTTTAGTTAAACGTGCTTTAGAGGAATTTACTTTACCTTTAGGTTTTATTTTTCTCTGATTATCTTTTACAATATGATGCCCGAACCATCTTGGACATCCTGAAGTTAGATAGGACTTCTGGGGTCCAGTCAACTTCAAATTTACTTCAAACTGATCTTTTCGATGGGAGTAAGAAAAAGACCCTATGTGAAGTTTTGGTATCTAGAAAGTTGAGTTTATATTGGCTAGTAGTTTTATTTTTCAACATTTAGTAAAAGTTTATCTTTTTTTGTTTCAGTATCTTGCTTGTAGAACTTTATGAGCGGGATATTAAAGTCCAAAAGGGGTCTGTTGTTACTCTCTCCACATGTACGTTTTGCTACTGTTGCCAGAGTTTATGTTTGCTGTTTTGGTTTTTTGAATCGGGCACTTGTTGGTCTCTTGGCATAGAGAGGAAGAGTAATACCAGTGACAGCTCTCTAAGAGCTTCCAGTTGGAATAGTTTATAGAGCAAATTAGTTGATTTTGAAAATGAGAATTGTTGTTTAAGAGTAAAGGAAAGAGAGAGAAGGCACAGGACTTGCTGACGATGTTGCAATAGGAAAAATCAGTTGTTAGTCCGGTTTTAGTGTTGAATTGGCAGCCCGCCTGGGCTCAAAAAATTAAAATCACTAGGTGGCAACTCTCATAGGAAGCCGTTGAACTTTAAAGCGCTCATCTGCCCTTGTAGTTACTTTATTCATTCTCTTGAGTACGGGTACATTTGCCATTAAGGATTTCTAACTCTGAAACGGGGTGCTGATTATTGGTAATTCTCCCCCATAGAGAAAAAGCAATTATATTAAGGTTTACTGGCACTTCGGTCTACAGTACACTGAGACACATCAAAATTTATTGGCCTGCACCCAGGCTTTTCTGTATTTATTATTTTCAGCTGGGAGGTTGTCATGAGCAGGTTTTTCCATGAAAATCTAACATCTAAGACCTCTTAAAACTTAGTAGGCACAAAAGAGTGTGATTCTAATCTAGCCTATTCAATTATTAGTAATTCTTAGACAGACTTACCCCTCTGCTCCCCCTTCCAAACACCCTCGCAGCTTTTCTTCTAAGCAACTCTAACCATTCAGAAAATGTTGGTGCTATTAGGTCGAGTAAAACTGTTAGACGTTTGGAGTAGTGAATGAAGTTTTTTAGTTGATTCGTGACTCACTTATTTATAAATTTTTTTTGGAGGGGGGGGGGTCACACCTGGCAGCGCTCAGTGGTCACTCCTGGCTCTACACTCAGAGATCGCCCCTGGCAGGCACAGGGGACCATATGGGCAAATGCCTTACCTCCATGCTATCTCTCCAGCCCCTATTTATAAATTTTGTGTATTAGTTTACTCTCCAAGAATGAGAATTTTCCTGTCATGCAAGGGGCTTTATGATTTTGTTATGATTAGTTCACACCAGACTGCTTCAGAAGCAGTCTAAAAGCGGTTTAAGAACTTATTAAATTATGGTTTTAATATTTTCAAAAAATTTAAAGAAAATGATTCAGTGATCTTTTATGTTAAGATAATCTCCTAATAAGAAAAGATAAGTTGGAGTTGAATCCATACTGATTCTTCTCATCATTGAGGTTAAATCAAGAGGAAATGTGTAGATTGATTGATGATATGAATAAACCTTAAAAATACTAAAACACTACCATGAGTATTCTAGGACTTGCACTATCTAATAGTGTGTTTCCAACTGTTTGAATTCTTTACTGTAGACCTGTGTTAAAAACCTGTATGTAAGAAAAGGTCGCTTAAGCTTTTATCATTGAAACTCCAAAATTAGCTTTTCCTCTTTGTAAAAAGTAGATGATAATAAGTGACAAGATTTTACAAGTAGTACTACTTTCTAGAGTTGTAGGGATTGTAGTTACTGTAAATAGGGAAAGGAAATGACTCGATACATCTAAATTATTAAATTATTATAACTGCTGATAATCATACACCTCATTTCCTAATATTCTTTTCATTTGTTTATCCTGTTGAATTCAAGACTTTTTAACCTTGGGCCTTAAAAAGTCTTCTGGAGGGAATGAATCCCCTGAAATTGTGGGCAAAGCACTATGAGTTAAGTCTTCTTTTCTAGGGCAAGTATGTACAACTTATCCAAGATTTTCAAGATTTCACACATCTTCACCTCGCAAAATCAGAATTGCTAAGTTAGGATTCCTCTCTTTTTTTTCTTTTTTGGGCCACACCTGGCGGTGCTCAGGGGTTACTCCTGGCTGTCTGCTCAGAAATAGCTCCTGGCAGGCACAGGGGACCATATGGGACACCGGGATTCGAACCAACCACCTTTTGTCCTGGATCGGCTGCTTGCAAGGCAAATGCCGCTGTGCCATCTCTCCGGGCCCCAAGGATTCCTCTCTTTTTCTGTTTTTCTGTTTATAGTTTGTTTGGACCTGTTTCCTCCAAAAAAGACTACCCAAGGGTTATTGCTTTGATGGAGTTTGGAACTACTAGTAGGTGAAAGGGAGATTATTTGTGATTTTGCTAGTCTTTTTATTCCTCTACCTTCTACTAGTAAACAAAATGTTAGGACATAGTTTCAGTCATCATTCAGTTATTTTTATCTATATTCTTTTTTTGGGGGGTGGTGGCAGCATTTGGGTTTTGGGCTGTACCCAGTGGTTCTCGGGAGATAATCTTGCTTGATGCTTAGGAGTTGGTCTCCCATACCAGAACAGAGCATTCATGCCAATCTTTCTAGCCATCTTTTCAGTCCTGTATTCTCTCTTTATTGCTTTGTCTTATATAATTTATATTGGTTTATAACAGTGGTTTTGTGATGAAGTATTAATAATGCATTTAGATTTTTCAAATATCTACACTCAAAAGACAAATTATTTTTCCCCCCAAGGGTGATTTTGTAGAATTCTAAACTTAATAGATTTAGATGAATTTTATTGGTAGGGATAACAAATTAAAGTTTCCATATAAGTGCATGAACATAAAGTGAAAGATTATTGGTAAAAAAATCAAATACCCCAATTTCATGGCAAATAAAATAATATCCTTTGGAAACAACAGAGAAATTGGGGAAAATGGCATTTTCTTTAGGATGCAATCTCTTAATTTTTCTTAAGTCCACCTGAAAAACATAATATCAAAGTATTCTCTAACAATCTTCAAACAATTTTTGTTTTGTTTTTTTGGGGTCTCATGCAGTGAAGCTGAGGGTTTATTCCTGGCTCTGTTCTTAGGGATCCTGACAGTGCTCAGGGGACCAAACTCAGGCCAGCTATTATAGGCATATGCCCTATCTATTGTACTAGCCCTTTGCACCTAAATACTTTTCTTATAATCATTATGTGAAAGCTTTTGCATTAATTATAATGCCAGCTTACAGAAGACAGGTATTGTTAATGAGGATATGTATGTATACATATGTATGTGTGTGTATATATGTTTTAGTTTATGCACACATTTGTAAATTCTTCCCCACAATGCATAAACTGGCTTACTAGGAAGATAGAATTAAGTCACTCAAGGATGAAGGGTACAAATGACCAGTTTTCTATTGTATTGTGAATCTTTTAAAAAGAGACCTATTCTGTGAGGTGAATCTTTTCTGGCTCCAGGGGAGACTATAGGTTGTCTTTCAACACTTCTCCTGAGGTTAGTGCTCCATTTACACTTTCCAGAAAGGGTGCAGACAGAACACCACCTCTCTTATCTCTGATATTTAGGCAAGAGAGTAGGATGGCAACCCAGAGTGATAGCCACACTTGATGACAAGTGATTTCCCTGTTGTAATATCAGAAACATAATTGAGCCCAGAGCTAGATGGAAAGAGCTACATAGCTCTTTACATAGTTACATGTACCTACAGATAGCTAGATTTGAAGAAGGAAAGAGGAGAAAGACTTCCCTTAAGGAGCTGGGTATTTTCAGTCCAGAGCAATAGCACAGCAGCGAGGGTATTTGCCTTACATGTGACCTACTGGGAACCACCCTGGTTCGATCTCTGGCATCCCATATGGTCCTCTGAAGCTTCCCAGGAGTAATTTCTGAGCACAGAGCCAGAAATAACCCCTAAGCATTGCCAGGGGTGGCCCAAAAACCAAAAAAAGAAAAAAGAGATGGGTATTCTTTTTTTTTGTTTTGTTTTTTCGGGCCACACCCGTTTGATACTCTGGGGTTACTCCTGGCTAAGTGCTCAGAAATTGCCCCTGGCTTGGGGGGACCATATGGGAGGCCGGGGAATCAAACCGCGTTCGCGATCTTTCCTTGGCTAGCGCTTGCAAGGCAGGCACCTTACCTCTAGTGCCACCTCGCCGGCCCCATAGATGGGTATTCTTTTTTTTTTTTTTTTTTTTTTTTTTTGGCCACATCCGGCGGTGCTCAGGGGTTACTCCTGGCTGTCTGCTCAGAAATAGCTCTTGGCAGGCACGGGGGACCATATGGGACACCGGGATTTGAACCAACCACCTTTGGTCCTAGATTGGCTGCTTGCAAGGCAAATGCTGCTGTGCTATCTCTCTGGGCCCTAGATGGGTATTCTTAACACAGAAATAGTCAGTGTTACAGATCACCTTTTTCTTCCTGGGAAAGGAAGATTATTTAATAGATAGCTGACAGTGAATACTTTATATGATGTACTATTGAAGTATTTATATTACAGGCATAAGAACTCCATTTTTCTCTTGTTTTTTTTTTTTTTTTCCCCCTTTCTTTTTTTGGGAGGCCACACATGGCATTGCTCAGGGTTTACTTCTGGCTCTGCCTAGCGATCATGCCTGATGGTGCTCTGGCGGACTGGACCATATGTCGTGCCAGGAATTTAATTGGGGCTGTCATGTACAAAACAGAACATTAAACCCTTACTTTCCGGCTCCCTTCCATCCTTTATTGTTTCTATTTACTTAGTTTTGGCTATACCCAACAATATTCAGGGGTTACTTTTGGCTCTGTACCAACTCCTGGTGGTTGGTGCTCAGGGAATGAGCTCAGTGCTCATGTGAATGCTGGGGATAAAACCTGGGTTGGGTGCATGCAAGGCAGATATTCTAGCTCCTATACTATGACTCCAGCCCCTCCACACTTTTTTTTATGGACAGTTTTTTTTTTTTTGAGTTTTAATTTATTTTTCGACAAAAACATAGGCACCTCCATGCCCTTCCTCCTACTCCCCCTCAGTACAGGGAGATTTCCTGGGGGTTCATCTCTTTGTTCCGTTCCCAGCTTCCCTTTCCCCATCTATATCTTGATTTTGCACCAAAATGCCTGAGCCTTTGTGTTGATCATCACAAACAACTGTCTCCTTGGCATACATGCACAGCAGAAGGGTCACCACATGTGTGGCTGTTACATAACCCTTCATGCAGTCCATGAGGATGAATTTGAGGTTGTCTTCATTGAATGCTTGGTTCCTGTTCCGATTGTAGGTGGTGATGATCATAGGTGGTGCTGGTGGTGGTGGCCCAGGTTTCGGTATCCCTGTAACCAGAGTAGGCTAAGAGTGACCTTTCTTCATTCAGCAGCAGGGTGCTCTGGACATCTCCAGTGTTGGCTTGGCTTAGCACTTGTGTGCTAAGCCTTGGGACACAACATGTTGGCGGCTTCAGACCTGGATTTTTGCAAAACCCCAGTTCCTACAGCTGCCACCTGCAGATTTTGCCCTGCTGCTTCCGCAGCTTACTTATTCCATGGACAGTTTTATATATGACAGAAATAGGCGAAAATTTAATGAACTTTCTTGTATACATCAAATACCTTAAATTAACGAGCTGTGGTCCAATGTTATTCTCCCTGCACTGAATTATTATGACCCATAAACCAGAAACATTTCTTTGTTTTCTGTCTTTGCCATACATGCATGAACTTACGCTACCGTATTTTCCGGCGTATAAGATGACCCCCTAATTTTGAAGTTAAAACATAGGTTTAGGCCTATATTCGCTCTATCAGACAGAACGTTCCTGTGCTGCAACTGTATGTACCACAGTGAGCCAATCATAACAAGCAAAGATTCAAAAGTTATACTGTAATAGACTTCCTCTCTGACTCTGGCCAATCTGAGAAGGCTTTTTACAGTGTAGATTCCGGTCCAAAACATTGTCTAATTTGCATGCATCAAAAGCCTGCTTGGATTGGCTGAGTTAGAGAGGCGGTCCGAGCAGCCTTGCAGTGATTGGTCCCTTATCATAGGCACTTTTTCTGGCAATTCCCTGGTGGCGTCAGTTAATCTCCCCCACTACATGAACCAAACAACACCCCATCCTCGGACCCTAACACTGAACCACCAACACGGTTAGCTGGGTTTTGCCAGAAGTGGCCCCCAGATCTCCTGAGTACTGTTTGGGAGCCCCCAAGAAAGAGATTTGGAAACTCTGCGGCCTGATTTTGTTTGTTTGTTTGTTTCGTTTAGTGGCATATTGTAACATTTTTCAGGATATACACGGCGTATAAGACGACCCCCGATTTTCGGTTGACTTTTTTTTTGTTTCAAAAGTTGTTTTATATGCTGGATAATACGGTAATCTCCTGAAAAATTGAGCCTTTATGTGCATTGTACTTTTTCTTGAGGCAAACCAGACTGCCATTACTGATCTGTTTATTGAGTGTACAAGAGTCCCAAAGGTGGCAGTGCCAGCAGTCTGCTTACCACTCAAGTGGAGATTCAAAGTAAACTTCCTACAGGAATCAATGATTCAAGTTCAGTGTATCAAAATCATTTTAACCACACCTTTAAAGAGCACTCAGGTTATTGGGTTACAGATTGGCCACATTTGACACTTCCAGAATGAATCTTAAGACTTCAGTAACATGACAGCATCTTGGCTGACCTTTCCTGAATAACTTTTTTTACCTGTGCAATTTACATTAACTTAGAAGTGAGCTAGCCTCTGAATGAAAACTTAGAGAGACTCCTCCTTCAGCTGCAATTTTTTCTCTAATTGTCAGATCTTCAGCCATTTTAATGCAGACCTAAATATCCTGTGTATGGGTCAAATCCCTGCCTGCAGTTTGGTAAGAATGGCTTTTCCATTGTGGAGTGGTTGAAATAAAAACTCAGTAGAAAATCATTATTGCATGATGTGAAAATAAGTGAAATTCAAGTGTCAGTGTCCATAAGTAAAAATTCACTCGCTCATAACCATAGCCATCCATTTTCTTATTGTTCATGACTGCCTTAAACCATAAAATATACAGCAGAGTTGAATAGATGTCACACTGACCTTATGGCTCACCAAACTCAAATGAGAGAGAAAGAGAGGAGAGAGAGTGTGAGTTTCCTTTTTCTAGTTCTGATATCTGTGTCTGGACAATTTAAATACCATGCATTTTGAACTACCCAGAGCATAAACTTTTTTATTAACTCTTCTAGCTTCCTAGAGATTCCTAGATTCCTAGAGATTCAGATTGTAAGACTAGTACTTAGTTTCTGTTAAGCTCCTCTATGGTATTTAAAATTTTCTGGAGAAATAATCTAGAACCCTTAGAGGATTTTTTTCAGAATGTCTTATCTATTTATTTATTTGGTTTGGGGCTCTACCTGCCAGTACTCAGGGATTGCTACTGGCTCTGCTCAGGATGACTCCTGGTTAGACTTGGTAGACTATATGGGCCTTGAGGTGGATCCTGGTTTGACCACATACATGGTATCATGGTATCATGTACTGGGGCTGGAACGATAGCACAGCAGGAGGGAGTTTGCCTTGCATGCAACTGACCCAGGACAGACCTGAGTTCGATTCTAGGAGTCCCATATGGTCCCCCAAGCCAGGAGTGATTTCATTTTTTGTTGGTTTGTTTCTGTTTTGTTTGTTTTGTTTTGGGGTCACATCTGGCAGCGCTCAGGGGTTACTCCTGGCTCTATGCTCAGAAATTGCCTCTGGCAGGCACAGGGGACCATATGGGATGCCGGGATTCAAACCAGGGTCTTTCTGCATGAAAGGCCCTACTTCCATGCTATCTCTCCAGCCCCCAGTAGCGATTTCTGAGTGCATAGCCAGGAGTAACCCCTGAGCGTCACCAGAAAGCCTCCCACCCACCCCCAAAAAAGATAAAAGATTTACTAAATTTACTGCATTTTGAATGATGAAGAGAAAAAGCATCCTCAGTAAAGCTCACATCTTTATTAATCTAGGTGTTTATTTCTTTGGGGTTGGGAGGGGGGTCACACCGGGCTGTGTTCAAAGGTTACTGCTATTCTGCACTAAGGAATTTCTTCTGGTGGTGCTCGGGGACCATACGGGATACTGAGGATTGAACCCTGGTTAGCTGCATGCAAAGCAAATTTCCTATCCACTGTACCTTCTCTCTGACCAAAATCTTTATAATTTTTTCTTTTTTTGTTTTTTTGGGCCACACCCGTTTGATTCTCAGGGGTTACTCCTGCCTAAGGGCTCAGAAATTGCCCCTGACTTGGGGGGACTATATGGGACGCCGGGGGATGGAACCGCGGTCCTTCCTTGGCTAGTGCTTGCAAGGCAGACACCTTACCTCTAGCGCCACCTCATTGGCCCCATCTTTATAATTTTTATCTTGCTGAAAAGGACAACACCTGAGAGTCCATACTGAATTTCTCAAGGCTTCCTAGTTAATAGAACTACACACATTACTGTAATAGGATGGAATTCCCAACTTGACTCCCATTTATAGTTTTGATAGCTTTTTGTAAAGTCTGCTTCCAGGAGGGAAAAATATTTATATGTGATTACATGTGACTATCATTCCTCTATATGTAGAGAGTGCCAGCACAAGCTTAACTGTACAGTGACTTTTGGTGAGAGACTGAGTAAAGATTTTGGCTTACACCTGGGAATGTCCCCTGGATTACTACTGGCTATGTACTCAGAAATTAAATTGAGACTGTGCTTAGGGGACAATAGGGATGTCAGGGATCAGATTTCTGTTGGCTGTATTCAAGGCAAGAGCCCTACCTACTGTAGTCTTGCTGTGGCATGAGTATTATTTTAATCTAAGTATTGTCATTATCTCCATTTTACAGATAAGGTGAGAAATCACAAATATGAAAGAGGTTCTGCAACTCAGATTTGCCTTAACTTCATAGCCCCTATTCTAAATAAACCCTCTGTTGTATTGAGTTCTAATGAGAATATGCACCTGCTTTAATGAGCCTGAGCAGATTTTAGTGACCTTTGTTTGCCTATCCTTGGCTAGAAATACTGAACTTAAACTACCATTGCCATTCTTTATTTTTTTTTTTTAATTTATTTCTTAGATGAGGGATGGGTGGAAGGAAGAACATCTTAAAGTGCTTAGGTTATTCCCAGGTAGGATTTCAGGAACTCACTGCAGTGCTCTGGGAACCATGTAGTAACTGGCAATCAAATTAATTTCTTGCATGCAAATTACACACTCGTTCATTGAACTATCTCTCTGGCCCCTTCTCTATTTTGAGTAAAGATGCCAGAGCCTTTTCTTTGCTGTGCGTCAACGATGTCCTACATATTATCTTTATTCCTTTAGTAAGGATTCTTCTCTTAGGGATAGATGAAGAGGAGTTATATTAGAGGTAATTGACTTAAAAAAAAAAAGATTAAGTGAAAGCCAAGGTGCAGCAAATAGCAAACATGATCATCTGGGATTTATGCCATTAGATACTCTTAACAAACTGAGGAGTGATATTTTACTATTTAAGTAGAATATCAGTTAAGATTGCTTTTAATCACATTGATATTCAAAGTTTTTTTTTTTTTTTTTTTTTTTTTTTTGGTTTTTGGGCCACACCCAGGAACGCTCAGGGGTTACTCCTGGCTATGTGCTCAGAAGTTGCTCCTGGCTTGGGGGACCATATGGGACACCGGGGGATCGAACCGCGGTCCGTCCAAGGTTAGCGCAGGCAAGGCAGGCACCTTACCTTTAGCGCCACCGCCCGGCCCCGATATTCAAAGTTTATGATACTATTTTAAGTAATTGTGTCCCTCTGATTATTAAAGTATTTTTTGATTGAAGTTCTGAGGACACAAAGCCTATTAGTAGACTTAACAGTTGGAGACTACTGTACTTTGGAGAGGAAGGCAGAGATTTACATTGCTAGTTACGATGTATAGCAGGGCTTATGAATGAGCAAAAGGAGAATGATTTTTGCATTTTAGACACTCATAACATAAAACTCAAATAAGTGTTAGTATTCCTCTTTATTATAAAGACCCTATTGACATAGAAGGCTTTTTTCAATAATGTATAATCTTAGAACAAAAAAGTAATGTTCATTATCCGTTGGATTTATTATCTTCACAAGTAGGAAAGTGATGTTTTTCCATAATCCCCAAACACCAGTCATACAATAGAAGGAAGCCAGTGCTTTTATCCAGTGGTCCCAAAGTGCCTGTATTTCAAGAGAAAGTTTCTAAAATAAATGGGAGAGCAAATACAAAAGTGTTGACATTTTATGTATGTGTAATTTGACCAATGTATGTATGCTTGTATTTATTTTTGGTTTGGGGGCAGTACCCGCAGTACACAGTTCTGTGCTAAGGGGTTATTCTGTAACGGGAATAGAACCTGGTACTGTAGGGATCAATGTCTGTCAAGCTACCTCTACAGCAGCCCGATACATACATTTTTGAGCATTATGAAAACAGTAGGGCCATTGTTTATCTTTTTTTAAAACTAAAGGTTCTTTAAATTTGGAGAAAGTTTAGAATTGTGAAATACTTGTTACATTGCCCATTATTTTTAACTTCTTTTTGGGTGGCAGGTTTGCTTGCATGCAATGTGTTCTTTGTGTTGTTAGTAGGTAGCGGACAAGTATTACCTTTATTTAAAACTGGCAGAAGATAATTTTAAATAAAGGCAATACTTGAACTTCATTTCTGGGTTTGTATCTGGTTTCTAATCTCAGTGTTGCTTTGCTAATATTTGTTTGATTCATCTCTAAAGTACAATGCCTCCGACTGGTTAGAAGGATTAAATAGTAGAATTCAGGTTAAGTACTCTATACAATGTGTAACCAGATAGTTGATTAATTCTATTGGCTAATTTTACTGCTTTAATCAATAATCAAAGTTCAGTGTTGTGATTATGTCTTTAATCAGATGGACATCTGGGACTCTTAAGAATGGGAAATGGTTAAAATGGGAGTTTTTTTTTCCTTTTGGTCACACCCTGTAATGCTTAGGGGTTACTACTGTCAATTCTCAGGGGACACTATGGGATGCCCAGGATTGACGCCCCCTCACCCCCCAGGTTGGCCACATAGAAAGGGAAACATCTGTTTGTTGTATTATCTCTCTGGTCCCAGTAGATCTTCTTTATTGAAAATATGTAAGCCATTAGAAGAAACTTCACCATACTTAAAATAACTGTGTGTACCAAGTGAACAGGAGTTTTGAGATTTCATTGACTCAAGTAAAAATGAGAAATGGGAGTTGACATTTATTATTTCCTCCTTTGGCCATCTTTTTGATTTGCAGAGAGAAGTCCAAAGTGGGTTTTTACTTTTTCCTGCTTATACAATACAGAGTTTCATTTGCTCTTCCTCTGGAACAGTGCAATTTGTATTTCTTTAGGTAGCTTCTTGTAATATTTTACAAGCCACTCTACTTGGGGAAGAAAGAGAAAGCATATCCAGTAAGAATAAAGTCACCCTTATTATGTTGGAAATGGATTAGACTGATAACTGAAGGAACTACTTACATCATTTTATGTATCTGTGGTGATAGTCATAAGGGGCTTTCTGCTTGTTAAGAGAACTTAGAAATTGCCATTGCAGTTCTTGGTAATTTCTATTTTAACCTAAAGCAGTTCTCTATTTAGGTTGTCTTGTTTTCTTTGGAAACTATGTAGGTAGATGTGTTATAATAGGGGGAAAAATCACATTGTTTATTAGTTAATTTACATTAATCAGAAATCAATAACATTCATTATAAATATTTGATTAATGATAAGGATGGAATACAAGGATCATCATTTTCTGTATCCTGTTCTGGGCCAACTTTATATAAGCATTATAAGTTTTGGACAGGAGTCAGGTAATTTGTACTTGTAACTGATAGACAAAACTCAAACTTGCCAGCCTGGCTATTGACTTCCTGACTAGGTTCAGGCTCTTAAAATAACCTAGGATAAGTCTCTAGGATACTTTTCCAGCATATTTCCTGTCTCAGAAACCTCTAGCTCTTTTGCTTTTGATTATTTAGCTTTTATCCCACAAACACATGACATACACATTCTCTTTGTGAGCTAGAGTCTGGTGGTACAACTCAAACAAGATAAGACAGATCCCTTGTCAGTCAGTTGTTCAGCAGAATTTATGGAGTTTCCGTCTTAGTGCCAGTGATCTTCATGCCAGTGATGGATATAGAAGATACAGTGACACAGAGCAGGAAAAGCTGCTGCCCCCTTGAACACAAAATGCTATACATTTCTGCAATATTTTTTAAGGATATTGAGTGCTGTAAAAATAGTGAAATACACGAATAAGTAGGGTGTAGGGAAGATGAAAGATTTGAGCTAACATGACCAAAATGTCCTATGGAGTTGAGATCTGAATGATGTGAGTGAGGGAAGGAAGGAGGGAGATAGAGAAAGTAGAAAGAATGGAGAAAAGAGGAGAGAGAATGAATAGCTGCCACTGTATGAGCTGTTAGGAGGGGAAATATTTTAAATAGAAGGAAAAAAATTAAGTTCATAGTCTATGGAAAATGAAACTCAGATCAGATACAGTGGCCAGGGGCAGATATTTGCGTTTATTCTAAATGTGATGGAAGTGTGCTGTGGAGGTGTTTAAGCAGGAGGAGGAATTGCCCTAATCTAATTTATTATGTGTAAAGACCCAAGGCTATTCTGTGGTGCCTGATTGCAGAGAAGGGGATAGGAATTGAATGACAGGTAAGAGGTGTTGGTAGCTTATTAGCTACTTGGGAATCAGTGGTATTGCAGAGAGGTTGTGTTGCTTAGGTATGCTTGAGAAATGGAATTGATTTAATGACACATTGGATGTGGAGAAGAATACAGTCTGGGACCAGGGATGTGAGTAGCAAATTATGTCATTATTGATGAATGGAGGAATTGTAGAGAATGTGTAGTCACTAGGGTCAGGAGTCCTGTTTTGACAACATAGTTTTGTTTTTGTTTTTTTTAACTATTTTTTGTTTTTGTTTTTTGTTTGTTTGTTTTGGGGCCACACCCAGCAGTGCTCAGGGGTTACTCCTGGCTGTCTGCTCAGAAATAGCTCCTGGCAGGCACGAGGGACCATATGGGACACTGGGATTCGAACCAACCACCTTTGGTCCTGGATGGGCTGCTTGCAAGGCAAACGCCGCTATGCTATCTCTCCGGGCCCTTGACAACATAGTTTAAGGTACTCAAGAGACATTCATATCTAGCTGTGGATATGCAGTCAGGATGTGGTACAGCATGTTGGGCTGAAAATACTTGGTGAATCTGTGTCGTCCATGTACAGTGGACATGGAATGTTTTGGGTGTGTTGTGATCAAGTGCAAGTTTCATTCAGCTATTGGAGAGGGCTCAAGTTGAGTATTCTGTGGGGAGGAAGGTTGGAGCAAGGTTGAGAAGAAACCTGTCCTGAGATTGGATGATATTAGATGAATGAATATGGTGGTATAGAATTCAAGAAAAGATGTTTAAAGGGGGAGTAAGCAGCCTTTGTCAGATACCACCATTGAAGTAGAACATATCCAGGCTAAGTCTCTGGCTTTGGCATGAAAGCAATTAATGAATTAATCAGGAGAGCAGTGGATGGAGATGTCTGCTTCGAGTGTGGGAGTGGGGAGGGTTAAGAACCAGAAAGGAGGAAGTGCAGAGAGCAAGTGTGGACAGGTTTTTAAAGAGTTTTGATTTGAAAGAGATGGGATGGGTGAGATAATAACAGATGAGGGCATGAATAAAGGAGATAAATAGGATTATTTTGTGTAATTTATTTTAGATAGTATTAGGGCACTGTTATTATGTAGTATGTAGTATTTATTCTTTAGCATGTGTTATACTAGTATCAGCCAGTAATAGTATTTATTTGATACTGGAAATATTAATGGGAAAAATTTAATTATAGCTTCTGATGTGGAAAAAAAGTAGAGAGAAATGAGTATTTACATTGAAAAAAATGAATAATTACAAATATAATCTTTGAGTTGGGGAAATGGAATAGGATCAGAACACAAATGAAATGGTCAGTTTTGGAGAGAATGAGAGTCTTCTCTTGTAAAGAGAGAAAATGTTTGTGGATTCATTTGTAAATAAGAATAGGATTTTGTAGTAAGGGAAGCAGATTAACTCATTGCTATGATTTCTAAGAAGTTGCAGGAATGTTAGGTCTTCAATTGAGAGCGGGAAAGGGAAGTTTTGTTTGATATTTCTCAAAGTATTCATTCAGAAATAGTCTAGAAAATAATGAACTAGGCATCTTTTAGAGTGTTTCTCATTGATGAAAATTACGTAAATTTGCAGACATAGCACAGGAGTACTATGTACTCCTTAAGACTAAGGAGCCTATTGATAGGACAAAGGGATCACTAGAAGGAAACAGGGTCAAAAGGGTATGGCAGTCTGAAGGTTGAGAAACACTACTTTAAAGAACTACCAGTACTCTTAGAGGAAAATTCACATTTTCTAGTAAAAACTTCGAAGTCTGAGGTGGTGTAATGTTGCACCTAGAAAATTGGGAGTTTTAATAACTCCAAGAGTTCTGTCAGGGTACTGAGAGTTATAAAGATCTACACTGGGGAGGCAAATGGGGAGGCAGGCAGGAGTCAGAAAAGGAAGGCTTCCTGAAACAGGTTATGAAGAATTGAAGCTTTTGTTAAACCTTCTAGGTTGAATTAGTCATTCTGATGTAGCAGCACTTTTGAAATTGGAATATCTTTAAGAGGTGTAGGTGGGATGGGACCAGGAACTTATAGCTTTGAGAGATATCGTATTTGCAGTCGTATAAGACGACTGGGCGTATAAGACGACCCCCTAATTTTGCAGTTAAAACATAGGTTTAGACCTATATTCGCTGTATCAGACAGAACATTCCTGTGCTGCATGTGTTCCTGTGCTCATGTACCACAGTGAGCCAATCACAACAAGCAAAGGTTCAAAGGTTATACTGTAATAGACTTCCTCTCTGACTCTGGCCAATCTGAGCAGGCTTTTTACAGTGTAGATTCGGGTCCAGAACATTGTCTAATTTGCATGCATAAAAAGCCTGCTTGGATTGGCTGAGTTAGAGAGGCGGTCCGAGCAGCCTGGCAGTGATTGGTGCAGGATCGAGTTGGAAAATTCGTTTTGTGGCAATATTCAGACAGTTTTCGTTTAGCGGCATATTGAAACATTTTTTGGGATATACTCGGTGTATAAAATGACCCCGATTTTTGGTTGCCTTTTTTTGTTCAAAAGTCGTCTTATACGCTGGAAAATATGGTAAGTAGAGAAAGAGAAAATAGAAATGGCTAGTATAGGAGGTCAGTAGTCCCATAAAAAAAAGGTCTATGCATTGTCCAAGAATGTGCTTCTGAGATCATCATTGTAGAAAGTATATTGATGGTACATACACCAAGCAGAAGCTGGAGGCCATGTAGCCAACCTACCTCCTTTATATGGTATGCTTACAAGTTTGGATAATGATAAACCCAGAATGTGAAGCTCTAAAATCTAAAGTGATTTGTTTCTTCCTGGTAAAATTGTTTAATGGGTTCTGCTTGTTTACATTAATTTACATTACATTTACACTAGTTTACTTTTTCTGGCAGTGCATATGGGCTACTCCTGGCTCTGCACTAGGAATCACTCATGGCAGGCTCAGTAGATCTATATGGGATGCCAGAGATTGAATCTAGGTTGGCTGCACGCAAGGCAATTGCCCTCTGTGCTGTGGTATTGCTCTGGCCCTGAGAACAGCCCTGTTTGAGATAGACAAGCAACAATTTAACACAATGAAATATATATGCTATGTAAATATATATATGTATGTATATATGTTTATATTGGTAATGAGTATTCTATAGAAACTGTGGAGGAATACAGTTTAAAGTGAGGAGTTCTGTCAGTCAAAACTTGTATGATATGAAGGTGTGAGTCATGTGGAAGTGGACAAATCCCATAGAGAGAACATCAAATCTGTGGTGGGAGAGGGTGTGGGCTTGTCTATAGAAAAGCTCAGAGCTAGCTAGAGTGACTAGGAGAATTGTGAATAGGAGATAGGGTAGAAGACAAATCCTGAAAAGTTGGGAATGGATGAGTTGAAGAAGCAAAAGTCCTTGATAATTCTTTACTGTGATTTATAGTCTCAACTTGGTGTGACCCTCACCAGGCTGTCAACTATTGGTGTCAGTTTCTCATACCTGAACCTTTGCATAGCTATGCAGGGGCTGTTGCTTCTCATTTTGCCCCATCCATTTCATAGGGATAGAAGAATGTTCCACTTTCTTGTATTTCTTTTAGGTTTTACAAAATTGATATACTTGTTGTGTCAAAATAAAGCAAGCTGAGGAGCTGGAATGATAGTACAGCTGCCTTGCAAATAGCCAAGTTGAGTTCAATCCCTGGCACTCCATATGATCCCCTGAGCACCTCCAGGAGTGACCACTGAGCACAGAACCACACATAAGATTTGAGCACTGCAGGGTCTGACCCCAAAACAATCAATTGAGTAAGCTGAGGCCAGAGAGATAATACAGTGTTAAGGAACTTGTTTGCATTTGGCTGACCTCATTCTAATCCTAGCCCTCCCATGTAATCCCATGAGCACTTCAAGAATGACTCCTGTGCACTACCAGGTTTTCACTCCCCCCCCCCGCCAAATATATAGACATTAACTGCCTATATGTAAAGAAGTCATTTCTTGCGTTAAAAAGTAGTTATTATACTTGGAATATTAATGCCTAATAAAGTAAATTATTAGGCCAGATTATTTTTCACATAGGTCTTATTAAATCTGTAGAATTGACTTAGAGTGGGGAAAAGTTGTAGACAATCCATTTATAATATTGTTTTATCTCTTGGGAGGGAGGTTTAGAATTGTTCACTACATTAACATTTCGGTCCCATATTGGTTCTGTTCGATAGGACATTGAGTATAGCATCTTTTGTTTTGTTGTTTTGTTTTGTTTTGTTTTGGCCACACTTTACCATACTCAGTATTTACTCATGACTGCTCTCCTGGTCCTGGCATTGCTTGGAAAATCATATGCATCTTGTGAAATTGAGCTGGGTCAACTGCATGCAAGGTATGCAGTTGACAAGCCTTATCAGCTTGCCCTATCTCTTAGCACCTTTTTTGAAAAGTTGAGTAATAATATGTGGTGAAGAGAGTAATGGTTTTGGTTTTAGAATAACTGATTATGTGCACATAAATGAAAATGTGCCTCAATTGCTTTTATATCATCAAAGATTTCTTTACCCACTTAAACTCTGCTTTTTTCAGTCTTCAGTAGGAAGTTGATTTTTTTTCTCTTCTTTATTTATTTCTTGATTTTTATTTCTTCTTGACTTTTTACTGGCTACTCTAATGATTAGCCTTGGTACTGGATACAGGCTCAGAGTTTACTATAGATTTTATATGCTATTCTTTCTGGTTCTCTTATCTTGCTAAGTCCCATCTCTGATGAGCTTTTCATGGTTTACTGGCAACTGAAGTGACTTTTGTTTTGTTTTTGTTTGGGGGCCACACCCAGCTGTGTTCTGGGGTTACTCCTGGCTATCTGCTCAGAAATCACTCCTGGCCGGCACGGGGGACCCTATGGGATGCTGGGTTCAAAATACCTTTGTTCCTGGGTCAGCCACTTGCAAGGCAAATGTCAAACAGCTGTGCTGTCTCTGGCCCCTGAAGTGAAACTTTTTTTTTTGAAGGTGTTTGGTAAATGTTCCTCCTCTCTCTCCCTCTCTCCCACTCTCCCACTCTCCCTCTCTCCCTCCCTCTCTCTCTCTCTCTCTCTCTCTCTCTCTCTCTCTCTCTCTCTCTCATCCCCCCTCCCTTCCTCCCTCCCTCCCACCTTCCCTCCCTCTCTCTCTTTCCCTCCCTCCCTCCCTCTTTCTCTCTCTCTCTCTCTCTCTCTCTCTCTCTCTCTTTCTCTCTCTCTCTCTCTCATTCTCTCTCTCTCATAATTTTCTTTTTGGGGGGACCATATCCAGTGATTTGCTCTACTTTTAGGGATCACTCCTAGTGGGGGTTCAGGGAACTACATGTGGTACTGGGGAATCAAACCCAGGCCATCTGTGTGCAAAACAATCATCTTACTTACTGTATTAACTTTCTGACTTCTTGTAGTTTTCTTCAAAGCCAGTGACTATTGTTGAAAACAGTCTGTGTTGTGTGAGTTTATAATCTATCTACGAATCATAGTCTTCTTGGTAATTATTATGCCAGAGTAACAATAAAAATATTAAATCTAAACTATCTAAATAGTAAAATTAGTAGTAGTATTTATCAAGTGCTCCAGTAAGTCTTTGTAAAAAATTTTATCAATCTCTTCTTTCCCTCACTAGTAAATTTTAAATACAACAGCCTCTAAGGGTAGATAGTACAGCAATAAACCCTGAGCATTACCAGGTATGGCCCCCAAACCAGTAAGTAAATGAACAAATAAACCTCTAAAGGTTGGGGAGATAGTGAAAGTACTTTCTTTTCATTACAATGACTTAGCCCCAAGTTTGATCCCCAACATTTCATGTCACTATTCTCTCCTCTTTGCCAGAATAACTGCATATCTGGATCCTAATTGAGCCATCAGACCCCAAGTATCACCATAAGTAATCCTTAAACTCTTTGGTACTAAATGTAAGAGCTCTGCATCCCAGAAAAGTAAACATAACAAATCCTGATAGTTACATGGTTTGAATTCCTTTAAGAATGGGAAATGTTTATTTTGTGCTTTTTTTTTTTTTTTTGGTTATTGATTTTTGGGTCACACCCGGCAGTTGTCAGGGGTTACTCCTGGCTCCACGCTCAGAAATCACTCCTGGCAGGCTCCGGGGACCATATAGGATGCTGGCATTCAAACCAATGACCTTCTGCATGAAAGGCAAACTACTTAACTCCATGCTATCTCTCTGGCCCCAGGAAATGTTTTTTCGTTTTTTGTTTTTTCCACCAGAGTGGGGTGGGGGGGAACATGGAGTCAAGTGGAGAGGTGGTGTTACACCTAGCAGTGCTTGGACTACTCCTGGCTCTGTGCTCAGGTGAGTAGGAAATACTTTTTTTAAAGTATTTGAAAACTGGGGTCAGAGCAATAGCACAACAGGGATGGCCTTTGCTTTGCACTTTGCCGACCGGAGTTCATTCCCAGCATCCCTTATGGTCCCTGAATCTGCCAGGAGTAATTTCATAGCATAGAGCCAGGAGTAATCCCTAAGTGCCACTGAGTGTGGCCCCCCAAAACAAGCAAACAAAAGTATTTGAAAATTTAGAAAATGATGTGCCTCAGCCCTTACTTGGTGGTGAGAAACAGTGAGAAATAATAGTAGCTGTCGTTATTTTTTGTGGGAGGATAGAGCTTGGGTTACACCTGTTGAAAGGGTTTACTCTTGACTCTCCGCCACCAGGGATTACTCCTGGTAAGGCTTCAGAGACCAGGAAGTGCCAGATATTGAACCATGTGGATCATGTACAAGGTAAACACTATGGCCACTACATAATCACTCTAACCCCTATTTGAGCACTTCTGTGTATGAAGCATGATACTAAAAGCTTTACTTAAGTGGTTTGTTTCACTTAATCCTTAAAACAGTATTCTGATAAGTACTTATATTATCTCCATATAAATATGAGAAAAATGAGGCTCACCGAAGTTAGTAACTTGCCCCAAATCACTTACTTTGGAATGATAATGGCAGTATTTTTTTTTATCTTTTCAGATTGATTTACTGATTTCTCATTTTGACAAGAAGGATTTTTGTTTTTTGAGCTTTCATTTTGGGCAGAACAGTGTGGGCAGGATATATTTTTTTTAACTTGGCTTTCGTAGCTATATACAAGGCCAGTGTCTTACCTCCTGTCCTGTCACTCTAAGCTTTCTTCTTTCCTTCTTTCCCTTCCTTCTTTTCCTTTTCTACCCTTCCTTCTTTCCTTCAATCTTCTTTCCTTTCCTCCCTCCCTGAGTGGGGATGGTACACACTAATGATGAGAGGATACTTGTAATAGGTTTAATATATTGGTAAACAAGTGCAGTATTTATGGACACCATAGAGAGCAATTAAAACTCGAGTGACCTGCTTGGTATTTTAACATAACATTTCTCAATTAAGGAATATATGCTCCCTCTAAAGCCTCCACGAAAACTAAAGGGTTCCTAAGACGAAAATCGAATAAATTAGGGAAGACCACAATACCTGACTTGGAGGCCACAGAAGAAAATGAGAAGTAATCAAGAAAAGAGAACAGTTGGAAAAAGATTGAGAAATCCTTTTAGGGAATAGCAGTAGTAAAGTCCTGGTGGGGATTAAAAGGGGATTTTTGAGAACTTTCACTAAAATTTTAAATGTGAATATATGTATTAGTTCATGCAAGGATTCACTTGCTATCCATAATGTTCATAATATGAAAAATGCATATTGGAGACTGAGCTTTCAGAATGCAAATCCTAATAGTTAGATAAAACTGGTCAAAAGTAATTTATAAAAATTTTTAAACCTGGGGCCGGAGAGAGAGCATGGAGGTAAGTCGTTTGCCTTTCTTGCAGAAGAGTGGTGGATCCCATATGGTCCCCTGTGCCTGCCAGGGGTGATTTCTGAGCTTAGAGCCAGGAGGAACCCCTGAGCGCTGCCGGGTGTGACCCTAAAAACCAAAACAAAAAACAAAAAAACATTTTTTAAACCTAACAATTGGTATGTAAATTAACCGCTTAACATCTTCAGCTAGAAAAATAAATACAGCTAAAACAATATTTTGTAGTAATATATAGATAGAGTTGTAATTCAAAGATTATCTAAAATCCTTTTAAACCTAGAATATTTTATTTAGTTAAAATTTTAATTTTAATATAGTTTCCACAATATTAGTAAGCCATGTTCTGGTGATATTAGATAGCTAAGTTGATTCATCATATATCTCATTCTTTTTTTTTTTTGGTGGGGGGGCACACCGGTAATGCTCAGGGGTTACTCCTGGCTATGCGCTCAGAAGTTGCTCCTGGCTTCTTGGGGGACCATATGGGACGCCGGGGAATCGAACCACGGTCCGTCCAAGGCTAGCGCAGGCAAGGCAGGCACCTTACCTCTAGCGCCACTGCCTGGCCCCACATCTCATTCTTTATTGTTTGGTTTTATGCCTATCTTCATGGTAGTGCTTTCCCAAAGAGAAGCTTCCCATTAAATATCTTTCTTTACCTTGTGTTGCATTACTGTTTTCTTTCTTACACGTGACACAACTGGCACAAATGGCAGTTGATATGTGGGCTAAGGCAGCCTACTCTTATTGGTCATAAAGTCTTTCTCAGTGTCCACTATAAGACTGCAGATAGTGTGTTCATATTACTTTTGAAAATCAGTAAAGTGCTGAATACGCTGTAGAGAGATGAGTGACAAACTCCCTTATCCATTCATAGGAACTGCTGGTTACCTGTCTTTAGTCTTTAGGCAGGAATGAAGTATTTTTATTATTATTATTATTATTATATTATTATTATTATTATTTTTGGTTTTTGGTTTTTTGGGCCATACCCGGTGAAGCTCAGGTGTTATTCCTGGCTATGTGATCAGAAATCGCTCCTGGTTTGGGGGATCATATAGGGCACCAGGGGATCAAACTGCAGTTCGTCCTAGGTCAGTGCATGCAAGACAAACGTCCTACTGCTTGTGCCACTGCTCTGGCCCCATGGAATGAAGCATTTTTAAATGGCTATAACTTGGGTCTAATTAGAGTATTTAGAAAAATGTAAAAGTAGTCTTTAATATATATTTTAATGGTTTTCGAGTATTGACAATTACTTTGAGAGATGAGATTTAAATGTGTGCTTTTGTTAAAATTTAGCTGCCAAATTAAGAGATAGATTTTCCTTTCATTTTTATCTTTTGCTTGATTTTGTGTTTTTGGGTCTCTACTCAAGGAGCATTCCTGATGGTTCTCTGGGAACCAAGGACCGAACCCAGGTTTATAAAGTAGAAAACAAGCACCTACCCACTATATTATCTTTCTAACCCCTAATTTCGAATAATAGATTAAATTTTTTATTTGCAAATTCCCAGGGAATTTTAAGTGCTGTCAGTTTATGAAAAGGTAATTAGGAAGTAAGAAATGTATCTCATAAGCCATTGATCTAACATCATCACTCGAATTTTTATTTGTTTAATGAAAATATTTTGTCGCAGATCTTTTTTGTCTTTAGGCCCTCACAGCTTTCCCTGGAAGGCTCTGGATAGATATTTCTCTATCTGGGCACTGTCAGATGAAGACATGAGCCAAAATATAAGAACAAGCACCTGAGTTTTTTTGTTAGTTTGTTTGCTTGTTTGTTTTTAATTTGGAGGGAATGGGAGCCAGAGAGATAGTACAATGGGCAGGACACTTGGCCTGGCATGTGGTTTGACATATGTTTGATAGTCTGGCACTTAAGATGGTCTCCCGAGTCCTGCCAGGAGTGATCATTTTATGCAGAACCCATGGCAAACCCTGAGCACTGCCTGATGTATGCTCTCATGTACACAAACGCGCACGCGCACACGCACACACACACACACACACACACACACACACACACACACTAGTGTGATTACTGACATACTTCCATTGCTTAAGAAATTTGGTGCCAAGTTATAGGAGACTGGAAAGATGCTCCTTTTGTGGAGACAGACTCTGAGCTTGTGTATTGATTGGTTGAGTGTGGCTAATATGTGCATGATATTGGTTCAATCCCCAGAACCACAGAACAGCAATAATAATAATAATAATACGAAGTTGGATATTTATTGCCATATGTGACATAGGAGAATAAAATGGTTCTGTTGCCAAGAACTGCTAGAGTTAAAGTGAAACAGATCTCAAAGCTTTTGAAATTGGAATCGATGGAATGTATAGACATTCAAAATTCTTGTTTCTAACTGATCTTCTTGCCTATTACTTGTAAGTACCTAAAAAAAATAGATAGGAAAGCATGAAACTTAAAGTTATCCAAAATTGTGCTGAGAAAGGTTTTGAAGGAGATTGGTGTTTCTTATATGTTTAGTATTATGTAAATAAGGGTATCAAGTAGAGAACCCTAAAGACCAGAGTTCTCATGCATATCTTATCCTACAGAAAACAAGTCAAATTAAATGTCTGGGTCATGAGGCCACTGAGAGGCTAATCCAGTACTCCCTGTGGCCATTTGTTTCCTTTTCAAAATGAAGGTATATTGGGGCCTGAGAGATAGCATGGAGGTAAGGCGTTTTGCCTTTCATGCAGAAGGTTATTGGCTCGAATCCCGGCATCCCATATGGTCCCCCCCGAGCATGCCAGGAATTTCTGAGCATGGAGCCAGGAGTAACCCCTGAGCGCTACCGGGTGTGACCCAAACCCTCCTCCAAAAAAAAAGTATATTGTTTGTTTTTGTTTTAGAGTGTTGCTTATTTGTTTTTACTTTTTGCTTTTTTTTTTATACTTTGTTCCCAATATACTTAACTGGATTTCCTCTGACTTAGATGTTCTCTTTTGTATAACACGTTATAATGTCTTTAAGTTGCCTCTTTACCCTTCCAGCTTTTTCATTAGAAAAGATATTATTAAATCCTGCTTTCTTTAAGGTCTCATGATGGTAGTGTAAATTATGATTGATAAATTTGTGTCAAAGGAAAGAAGGGCCTTCATTTTAGTTACAGAAAGAGACACACAAAGGAATATTATTCATGGGTTATGAACTAAAAGTTTTTTTATTTTTAATTGTTTGGGTTTTGGGCCACATCCAGTGACGTTCAGGGGTTATTCCTGGCTATGCACTCAGAAATCGCTCCTGGCTCGGTTGACCATATGGGATGCCATGAATAGAACTCAGGTCTGTCCTGCGTCAGCCACGTGCAAGGCAAATGCCCTACCTCTGCACTATTGCTCTGGTCCCATGAACTGAAAGTTTTTTTAAGCTGGATGTATGTGAGCTGAATATGAGGGCCTTGAATACCTTCATAATTATATGCAGTATATGCAAAATCTGATTTTCTTATTTGCTGAAGTATAGTTCTCTAGTGAGGGCAATAGACTTTTTCAATAGGTATTTAAAAGTTTTCGTGACCCATAAGATAGCACGGAAGTAGGGTGTTTGTTTGCCTTGCATGCAGAAGGATGGTGGTTCAAATCCCAGAATCCCATATGGTTCGCCAAGCCTGCCAGGAGCGATTTCTGAGCATTGAGCCAGGAGTAACCCCTGAGCGCTGCTGGGTGTGACCCAAAAACCAAAAAAATAAAAAAGTTTTCGTGACCCAAAAGTGTTTGATGTCAGCAACGAAAATACTTTAAAAGTCTTTATGTGAGAAGATAGGATTGTAGGTCTCTGTTACTATTTTATTTGTAGTGAAAACACATTTGCTTTTTTTTTTTTTGCTTTTTTTTAAGGTGTTGGAATGGGGGTTGGAGCCACAGTGCTCACAGGAACTGCTTCTGGCTCTGTGCTCAGGAATAAATCCTGGGGGCCTATTATGTTAAAGGGGATTTGAACCAGGGTCAGCCACATGCAAGGCAAGCACGTTAGCACTGTAATATCTTGCCCCTCAGAACTGGATTTTTGTTTTCTGTGAATGTCCTTCCAGAAGTAGTAAGGTAGGTTTCTACTTCCAGAAGTATAGGTTTTTGGTTTTGTTTTGTTTTGCTTTGCTTAAGTCCTACAAGAACCACTGCTTCTTCAGTTTTCATCTTCCCAGTCCTTAAATTTAGGACTGTTCGAATAGCTGTATTACAACCAATAGAAACTTAATCTGTGATTTGAAATACAATCTGACCATTAAAGTTTTATAAAAAAAAAATTAACTTTAGGTGTCCTGGTTACAGTGTATCAGAGTATCTGTGATATTTGTTTCTTAATGTTCTTTTCTTTTTTTGTCATCTTTTTGCTGACTTTCATCTCTTCTGCAAATCTGGTCTCTACAGTCTCAAACAAAAGTCTTCCTCTAGAAAGTCCATGCTGAATGAACTGTATGTCTCATTAAATAGGATTTGGATTGAATTAAGGAACAAAAGTTAAGTCACTCGTCTTAGCTATATTTTTTTATAGGAAGAAAACAAAACAGACCAAAAAAGGGAAATTACTCTAGTAATATCCTTTGTCCTCTCGGAAATAGTTATGATTTTTATTTAATATTGAAATAAAACAGTGGAGAGTAGTTCTATAACTTTTGGGTGGGAGATAATGTTACCTGCTGAATGGATAATACTGAAGGTGATGTATCACAGGTACACCTATTGGGCGGAATGGCTAGTTTTGTTATGTTTAATTTATTAGATTGTTAGGTGTTTATTTTGATGTAGGACCATTGCAGGTGTTGGGTGATTGGTTCATTTCTAAGTTTGTACTCAGTAAGCTACTGGTATTTATCCTTATGTTCTGAATCATCACTTCCTCTTCTTAGCCAGTGGCTACCAAACTCTCAATTGGTTCTGAGAAGCCAAAAAAGTAATACTTTCAGAACTGTGAAAGTTTGAACACCCCTCCCCCATCCTTTCATATTTGTTTGCCAGATGGTTGCCTCTCCCACTTCCCACAGCTTCATTCCTAGCTATTTGGGGGCTGAGTATGCCCTCTTTGATGAACTATGTGCTGTTTTACTACTTTTAGAAAGAAAATCCACAGAAAAAGGTAGTTGGTTTTTCTGAGTGATGTTTATTGATGATGATGTTGTTGTTGTTGTTATTGAGCCACCTGGTAGTATTCAGGACTTACTTCTGAGTCTGTTCAGGGTCTACTCCTGGCAGTACTTGTGGGACCCTCTGGGGAGCTGGAGATTGAATCTTGGTCTACCACATAAAGTCAAATGCCCTGTGTTCTCTGGTTCTCTTGAGTTGTTAAAGATGGGATATTTTTTGTATATGCTTTGAACAATGAATGTAGAAAGAAAGTAGTTTTGCCCTACTTGGTTGCCAGAAATTAGGGGTGCCTCTTTTTAGAGATCAAAATAGGATGTAGAAATACTGAGAAAGAGATTGCCAACTCAGGTTCAATCCATGGCATTCCATATGATTGCCTGAGCCAATCAAGAGTGATCTGAATGAAGACTTGAGCACCTCTGACTCCCAGTGTGGCTGTCCTCTGCTCCCTTTTCCCCTCTAAGAAAATAACAACAAACATGATGACCTTTGAGGCTGGTAAAAGAGAATGCTTCTTGATTTTGTTGTTGTTGTTGTTATTGTTCTTGTTTGGGCCACATCCAACTGCATTCTGGAGTTACTTCTGGCTCTGCACTCAGAAATCGCTCTAGGCAGGCTTGGGGACCTATATCGGAAGTCAAGAGAATCAAACCCAGGTCTGCCACATGCAAGACAAACACCCTACCCACTATGCTATCCTTCTGATCCCTTTTTCTTGATTTCTTGATGGGAGTTAAGGAATGAAAGAGTAAATTAAGGAATGTTAGGTCTTGGCTACCTTGTTTTTGTTAGTACTGTCTCTGGGCTCCTATAACCAATCATGCCAGAGTTTGCAGGATGTCAATCTTTGTTTCACAGAAGTATCACATTTTTAGGTCAATATTCTTCAATCTTTTTACACCTGTGGATCAACACCTACCCTGCATGCTGGTCCGCAGATGGATAGTTAAAGCCAAGACAGAAGACCAGGGATTTTCAACTTTTCAACCTGCAGACCATCAGCAGGCCCAAGAACCAGAAATAAGTACTATACTAAGATAATTCCTGCTGGGTCACTTTATCTGGGCAAGTTATTTAACATCTCTTGGCCTCAATTTCCTCATAAATGGATATAGATTAGAATAGTGCTTCCTTTCTAAGAACATTTTATGAATGCTTTAATTAATATAGGGCTTCTCTGCCTTAGTGCTACTGATATTTGGGACAAGATAGCTCATTGTAATAAGGGGATGTCCTGTGCATTTTAGGATGTTTCATCTCTAGCATTTAGCATTAGAAGCCAGGAACGCCACCTCCTTCAATAGTGACAGCCAGAACTGTCTCCAAATGTTAACCAGATTACTTAAGAAGTAAAATTGGGGCTGAGAGATAGCACAGTGGTAGGGCATTTGCTTTGCATGCAGCTGACGTGGGAGAAACAGGTTCAATTCCCGGCCTTTCATATGGTCCCCCAGCCTGCCAGAGGTGACTTCTGAGTGCAGAGCCAGGAGTAGCCCCTGAGCGCCTCTGGGTTGGTCCAGGAACCAATCAATCAATAAAATAAAATTTAAAAGAAAAAGAAGTAGGGGCCTAGAGCAATAGCACAATGGTAGGGCATTTGCCTTACATGCACCTGATCCAGGGATGATGGTGGTTCGGATTTCAGCATCCCATATGATTGGCCCAGCCAAGAGCGATTTCTGAGCACATAGCCAGGAGTTACCCCTGAGCGTCACCGGGTGTGGCCCAAAAAACCAAAAAAAAAAAAAAAAAAGTAAAATCTCTCAGAGTTAAGAACTATAGATTTAATATAATGTAATGTATATAATTTAATGGATGTGTAACACTTAATATATACTTAAGTATATAATTTAATATATGCTTAATATTTGACATGTGGGAACTTCCTTCAGTATTTGATTCTTGTTGGTGCTTGATAGAGTTTGACTGCTGGTGTTGATTGTGTTGTTAATGAAGAAGTGGCTGGACTCCTCCCCTAGAAGTCATAATGGAGGAAATACCTTATTGAGATTCTTTTGACACCACAGTAATTAAGTTCTCTTGGGTGACTGCTTTATCCCTATTCTGTCTTTTACTGGTTCTACACAGCAGCACCCATATGGTGCTAAACTAGCTATTATTATATGTCTTTGATGTCTGTTTTCTTGTTCAGTATCTTAAAAATAAAGGTTAAAAAGTTCAAGTATGCATTGTTTAATTTTTTCCAATTACTATTTACATACGTTTATAAAAGTTTGGAAATGAGCGAATTTTCTGTGAATATAAGGACTGTGTTACTCTGAAAAGTCAAATACGCTATTTTACCATTTCCCCACATCCCACCTCCCAGTGTTTTTATACAGTGCCTTAAACACTTAAATAGCCCTACATTTTTTCCAGTTTTTGTGATGATATCCTGCCTTTCATATATATTGCATATAGTTGGGATTAAAAGACAATGCAGTCTCGTGATGTCAGTACAAACATTGGTTTTTGTTTTCTGAAACCTCCATCTTGCCTTTTGTAGCAGCATGTTTGGTTATTTGGCTGTTTTACTGCACATTGTTCACTGTAAATATGATTATGAAATACAAACTAGTTTTTCTGACACAGGTGATAAAAAATTGGTCTCAAACTTTTATAGGAAAGTTACTATTATAAGTGTTTGTAATGGCTAGTTCCATACTATTGCACAAAAGAGAAAAATAATGTAATTTAACCATTCAATTAAAATTCAATTAATATGCATTACTCTTCAGTGTACCTTCAAATAGGGAGTATGAATCAGCTAAGATTAAAGTTTCACGAGGTCATTGTTGTACTCACACTACTCTATCTTTATGATCCTGAAAGAGTGTTTTGAACATAAGATAGTAAACATGTAAATAATTATGTCTGTTGATTGCTTTTCCTGTTTGATCTCAATTACTAGGAAGTAATCAATATGTGACCATCTATTGTCCTGTGATTTTGATATTTAATTGCATAGGTTTTTTTTTTTAATTCACAGTCCAAAATCACAACACATCTAATTCACCTGGTGTTAATAGCCATCTGTTTAATATTAATAACACTGACAACCAGCTCTGTGGGACCGAAGAGTCAGGCTTACGTGTACAGTCTGAGACTGTCAATGCACATTTCATTGTAGTTTAGAAACTAACCAATTGCTTTCTTCAATATCAAAGTCACCATCAAAATAAAGACAGATGAAAATCATTAGGCATGTAGAAAGCTAGGAATCAGTTATTTGTTAAATGGGCTTTTAAACTGATGAAAAGGGCTTAGTGTTTATCTTTGAAGTGCTAGAAATATAGTTCCAGAGTTTGAGTTTCAAAGGTGATAGCTAATTAGAAATTTTGCGATTTGTGGTGCCATGTACGGGATTCTGGTGATTTCCTGTTTGGCTTTTTTACATAGGTTTTGAGTCAGAAAGTAGAGATTTGCCTATCATAGTTTATAGGTAATATAATGAAGGAGGTGAAGCTTGGTCTGAGAAATGAGCTGGATTTTATTCATTGTGATTTTTCTCAGCCCTTATTTTATGTCTTTAGCTGGTTGGTCAGTTTTCCAGTCTGCCCTTTGCTTCCTGATCAATATTCATGGTATAGTAAAGAATGGAAACATTTTTTAAGGAACTTTAATTTATAGATATGCTACAACTCAAATCCATATAAAGAAAGGCAAGAAAAACTACAATATGAAATCTCAAAGAGTGGAAATATTCCTGTTTTGCCTGGTCTAGTTATATTTGCTATTCTGTTGCATAGGCAGGCAGCCAGAAGATAGGGATACAAATTAATTAACCAACTGTTTGCAGAGATAGGACCGTGTCACTACTGATAAGTATAGACGTAAATAAGGCAAGATGACAAACTGTTTCTCTGAAGTGAGGGAAAGACAGAAATTATTAAATTAAACCAAAGGCTTGTGGGATGAAGAGGAAATCATTTTCTTAGTTTCTATTTATAGAAACATGAAGACTTTATTTTACTGTTTAAGACCTGATGTGTTGGGAGAAGGTATGGATTGCCACTTTTTTAAATGTTAATCTTAAAAAAAAAGAATATTTTAATCTCAATTGAACATAATTGGGTTCCATCCCTGCCCAGTAATTTTCATACACCATAATTCAGGGAGTTTATTATGCTGATGTTGAATTTTAAGCACTGATGTGTTTTTAAAATAACATGTGAATAGCCTTCCCCGATTTAATATCTAAAAGTAAACACTGTTAATCTGTAAAGACTGATCTTTGTATTTTTGGAATATTCTTCTTCCCTGCTAGGGTCCTGAGTAAATTGGAGTGACTTCTTGGAATAAGGAATGAAGTTCTTGTTACCTATATATGCCATTGCATTCCATTTAGGGACTAGGATCTGGAGATGACTAGATTTAACCTTTAACCCCAGTTCAGTCTCTTGCCAGCTTTATGATCTTTGGCTAGTTACTTAATCTTTCCACACCTGTTTCCTTATTTGTAAACTTGAGCTAATAATAGTATCTATACCACAGGATTCTTGTTGAGGCTTACAAAACATATAAACCACATACGTAGCACATTGTGTGGCCCAGGAAGTGTTCCATAAATGCTCGATGTTACTATAATATATTTTGAACATTTTCCTGGTCTTTTACTCCAGAAACACTCAAACAACTGGGTAGAAATATAGTTACTTAACCTGAGGCATCACTGAACTCTGACTGTGCAGGTGCTTATCTGCCAACCACAACTCTTTGCATAAGTGACCTTTGAGTACCTGTTCACATATGTTGATCAGTATCCCCCTGAAAGGACAGGAATGAAACTGCAAAGTGTGAAGAAGTAAAACTGAGATAAGAGAATGAATACAAGTTTCTTGTGAAAGTATTATTACCCATTAAGCCTTTCTCTTCTTGAAACAAATGAATTAACAAAACAGTCCTGAAATACGTTAAGTATCTCCCCCCCATAATAAACTACACCTAATTTTTGCATCATTAAACAAGATTAGTAGTATAAGTAATTAAACAATAGTGAGCACTTTTTTTTTCCCTTAAGATTCTTTTATAACGCTTACTTTTTCTCAGGCCAATAGAGAAATCAAGCATTAGGGGTCTTGTGCCTAATAGGAATGATTATAGGAATAAGAAAGCACAGTATTCAGAGTAGATGGCTTTAAGGCCAAAGAACAATTGCTACTTCAAGGACCTACTCTAAACTATTCGCAGTTGTCTTTTAGGTCTGACCAAATATTATTTTTTTTTTTTTTGGTTTTTGGGTCACACCCTGCAGCGCTCAGGGGTTATTCCTGGCTCCATGCTCAGAAATTGCTCCTGGCAGGCACAGGGGACCATATGGGACACGGGGATTTGAACTGATGACCTTCTGCATGAAAGGCAAACGCCCTACCTCCATGCTATCTCTCCGGCCCCTGACCAAATATTATTAAACAGGAGCACTTGAGTATTTATAAAATACAGTAGATGCATGTACAAATCTGATTTGTGCCCAGTCCCACCTTTCTTCACCCCCACCCCATACTTATAGGCTCCCAGCCTTTAGTACTCTGGATCTACTGCTGCCTCCACTTCAGAAAATTTTGTGATGAAAATGTGAGTGAGGAAGGATTTATTTAAAGACACTACCACCCTTTGTAACCCAAACCCTTGCTTACTGTGAGGACAGGGAATTGAGAATTAAACGAAAAACAAATCTTATTTGAGTCTTTTTCACAAACATTGTAAACGTTAAACCAACAAGTGTATGACAACAGAAATTCCAGACTGAGGGAAGATTTATCTTTATTGTTATAGAAACTTTAAATAAAGATTCCCTTTGGGGAATACTTTACTTGAGTGTAAGCGGTAAGTAGCTTCAGATATGTATATGGTTTGTTAATACATGCCTTGTCTTTTTTTTTTTTTCCAAATGGAGGAAATACTGTTTTATGATTTAATTTATAAAGCATTTCTTTAAATATAGAAGAAACTCTTCAAGTGTTGATTTATTTGACCTCTTGGAAATATCAAAGGCACCTGGATTTCAGATGCCCCAAGTGTATGTTGCTCGTGCTGAGACTTGGCATTTTTCCAGAGTTCCTTCTTTGACTGATACCACCCATCAATCCTGTTTTGCAGGATGGTACATTTGGCATCATTCTCTGCACCACCCAGCTATCCAGGCCATTACCAAGTTATGCCAACAGTTCCTTCGAATATCTCTTGATCTTGTCTGTGCTCTCTCACTGAATTATGCTAGGCTGCCCCCCATAACTTCTACCTGTACAGTTCCAGTCAGTAGATAACTGGCTTTGCTTTTACTTTTGAATGATGAACCTCCCTTTTCTACACTGCAGTTGAAAATAATAAACATTCTGATTATCCTCCATTTAAAAATGCTTCCCAGTAAACACTCTAAAATGATTGATTGAATAACATATCTCCAAATATTAGCTCTTCCATGAAAGGAGTGAGACCATTGGCAATGATGAAAATCAACTTTTTCAGAACTTGAAAATTATGTTAAAGACCTATTGGAGAGTTGGTACAAAAAGAATGACTGGATCATAAATGCAGCAAACTTGGTCATATTTTAACTCACTATATGAAACTTGCTCCATTACACTTCACAGTAACTGAAATTTTGTTGTTGATGTTGTTGTTTTTGGGTCACACCCAGCAGCACTCGGGTTAGTCCTGGCTCTGTATTCAGAAATCACTCCTGGCAGGCTCGGGAGACCATATGGGATGCCAAGATTCGAGGGATTCGAACCACTGCCCTTCTGCATGCAAGGCAAATGCCTGCTATCTCTCTGGCACTGATTTTTTTTTTTTTATGGCTGTTATAATCCCCAGTTAACCACGAGAAAATGAGAATGAAGTGGGGAGGGTGTTAAAAGTTGCATAGACTATTCTTGGGGCTGGAGAGATAGCACAACAGTAGGGCGTTTGCCTTGCTCTCGGCCCTGCACAGACCCGGTTCAATTCCCAGCATCCCATCTGGTCCCCCAAACATGCCAGGAGTAACCCGAGTGCAACCGGTTGTGCCCCCCCACAAAAAACCAAAAGAGTGGAATAGACTTTAACACCTAAGAGAATACACTAAGTATATCAATTTCAAAAAGGTTACAGAAATAAAATAGAGGAACAGCAACAAAAATGCAAATCATGTATATATTATTTAGAAAGTAAATAGCAGAATCACAGGCATAAATTCTACCTTCCTGGTAATTACCTTAATTGTAAACAGACTAAACACTAATCATCAGGCAAATATAGACAGAGCAGACTGATAAGATTTGGAGTGAAAATAGGTTGGATTGATAATGCAGGAAGTAGGGCATTTGCCTTGCATGCTTCCAACCCAGGTTCAATTCCCGGCACAGCATCTGATCCCCCAAGCCTGCCAGAAGTTAGCCCTGACCACCACTGTGTGTCGCCTAAACACCAGAAGAGAAAATTTTTCAATATGAAAACTTTGTTCAAAGTTTTTAAAGTTAAAAATGGAAAAGATAGACTGCATAAACCAGGGGTGGCGAACAAGTTCAACACAAAGAGCCAAAACAGTGAGAGCCAGAGAGCCACACCACGCAGTGACCTGCCAAAACAAACACTCACACAAAAGCATATAATTTTAACAATAATATATTCAACACATATTGCATTTTGCCATTTTGAGTGAGGGTCAAAATCCTGCAATGATGCTGAGGGTGTGCTGCATCCTCCACACTAAGAACTAACGGCAAGATGTGACCCAACATGTGACACACGGGTTTCCACCCCCCCCCCCCGTCACCCCCCCTAGATCGCTAGCCTGTGCAGTTGTTTCCGAGGAATGGGAGACAGGATGAAGCAGCCTGGGGCGGGACTCCGTGCTTGGAGATCTCTCCTCAGAGGTCCCTCCTCAGAAGCAGCAGAACAAAATCCAAACTTGGCAAAGAGCAACAGTATACAAAATAATGATAAGAAGGCAAAGAGTAGCGTTCATTTTGGCTGGGAGCCGAATGCGGCTCAAAAGCCACGTGTTCGCCACCCCTGGCATAAACTATCGAAAAGGTCCCTGGACTGACTAACAAACAGCAGGCAAACAGTTTTGAAAATTTCTATTAGAGCTTTAGGACATTTTTCTTTTAGGAATTCCTTAACAGCAGATCCTCAAAATTAGTTACTGAAATGAGAAAGTGACAGTAAGAATTATAATTCAACAGCAAGAATTGGGAAATTTAGTGACTCGCCGTTTTTTGGGGTTTTTTTGTTGTTGTTGTTTTTGGAAAGTGAGGTTGGAGGAGACATGAAGGGTCATATCTATTGGTACTCAAGAACTTTTCATGTCTCTGTGTTTTTGAGAATGACCACTGGTGTTGTGGGGGATTTGTGGTGATGGAAATTTGAACTAGTATTGGCTGCATAAATACCTTTCCTCCTGTGCTTTGTCTAGCCTAATAGTTCTTTGTATTGAGCCACAGTGGGTAATGTTCAGGGCTTAAACTTCTGGCTCTGCACTCAGGAATTATTCCTGGCAGTGCTTGGGGGACCATATGGGATGCTGGGGATTGAACCCTGGTTGGCTACATGCAAGGCAAGTGCTTTACCCACTGTTCTATCTCTCTAGCCCCCCTCCTTTTTTTGTGGTTTTTGGGCCACACCCAGTGATACTCGGGGTTACTCCTGGTTATGCACTCAGAAATTGCTCCTGGCTTGAGGGACCATATGGGACACGGGGGGGATTGAACTACTGTCCATCCTAGGTCAGACCCATGCAAGGCAAGGCAAACGCCCTGCTGCTTGCACCATTACTTCGTCCCCTCTAGCTCCTCTTCTTTTGTGGGGGGTCACACCCAGCAGCGCTCTGGTTACTCCTGGCTCTGTGCTCAGAAATTGCTCCTGGGGGGCCATATGGGATGCTGGGATTCGAACCACAGTCCTTCTGCACGTAAGGCAAACATCCTACCTCATGCTATCTTTCTGATCTCAGCCCCCTTTTTAATTTGTTTTTTGGATCACACCTAGTGGCACTTTGGGCATAGTCCTGGCTCTGTGTTCAGGGATCACTTTAGGGGGCCATATGGATTTTAGGGATGAAGCCTCGGTCAGCCTGTTAAGGCAAGTGCCTTACCCTCTGTACTATGTCCAGCTTGATAAACCATTTTTAAGATTGAATATTAACAGGTAGGCAGCAAGTCAACAAGGAAAATGAAAATTCTTTTAAATAAACCTACTAGACCTAGCCAAGTAGACTTAGTATATTTCCTAGATTCACATCAGAATTATATTAGCCTCAAAAACTGTAAAAGTACTGAAATCATAAAGTACTAAAAATATTCTCCAACCACAATGGAGTAAAATTAAAAATCACAGAAGGAGGGCCAGAGAGATAGCATAGAGGTAAGGCGCTTGCCTTTCATGCAGAAGGACAGTGGTTCAAATCCCTGCATCTCATATGGTCCCCCGTGTCTGCCAGGGGCAATTTTCTAAGTATAGGGTCAGGAGTAACCCCTGAGCACTGCTGGGTGTGACCCAAAAACAAAACAAAACAAAATATCACAGAAGGGAATTTGGAAATTTTGCAAACTTGAGTAACATTCCTAAATAAGTAGCAAGTTAAAGAAAATCAGAAGGAAAGGTAGAAAATTCTTTGAGTGCAAAAATAAATACAGTATATCTTTGTGGTGAGCTTCAAATTGTGAGCCGGTCCTTCTGGCCCTTCCAACCTTAACTCTAATGTTTCTGGGCCTTATTACAATAATGTGTTTAAATTTTCTTAAAACATATAGATGAATGAGACTATTCTCCGTCAATCTCTCTCCCTCTGACTTATTTCACTCAGCATAATAGATTTCATATACATCCAGGTGTAGGAAAATTTCATGACTTCATTTTTTTCTGACGGCTGCATAATATTCTATTGTGAATATGTACCACAGTTTCTTTAGCCATTCATCTGTTGAAGGGCATCCTGGTTGTTTCCAGAGTCTTGCTATGGGTAAATAGTGTTGCAATGAATATAGGTGTGAGGAATGAATTTTTGTATTGTATTTTTGTGTTCCTAGGGTATATTCCTAGGAGTGGAATAGCTGGATCATATGGGAGTTCAATTTCCAGTTTTTTGAGGAAATCTCCATATTGTTTTCCATAAAGGCTGGACTAGATTGCATTCCCACCAGCAGTGAATGAGTTCCTTTCTCTCCACATCCCTGTCAGCATTGATTGTTCTTGTTCTTTGTGATGTGTGCCAGTCTTTGTGGTGTGAGATGGTACCTCATTGAAGCTTTGATATGCCTCCCCTGATGATTTGTGATGTGGAGCATTTTTTCAAGTGTCTTTTGGCCATTTGTATTTCTTCTTTGAGGAAATGACTGTTCATTTCTTCTCCCCACTTTTTGATGGGGTTATATGTTTTTTTCTTATTAGTTTCTGTTAGCACTTTGTATATTTTTTATATTAGCCCCTTGTCTGATGGGTATTGGGTAAATAGTTTCTCCCATTCTGTGGGTGGCTTTTGTATCTTAGGCACTATCCTTTGAGGTGCAGAAGCTTCTCAGCTTATTATAGTCCCATCTGTTTATCTCTGCTTCCATTTGTTTCCTCCTTAAAGATGCCTTTAGTCTCAATATCATATAGTGTTTTACCTACGTGTTGTTCTATATGCTTATGTTTTAGGCCTGATATCAAGGTCTGTACTCCATTTGGATTTGATCTTTGTGTGTGGTGTTAGATGGGGGGGATCTTAGTTTGCTTTTTTGCAAGTGGCTAACCATGTGTGCTAACACCACTTGTTGAAGAGACTTTCCTTGCTCCATTTTGTATTTCTTGCGTCTTTATCAAAGATTAGTTGATTTTATGTCTGGAGAATTTTCTCTGAATACTCAAGTCTATTCCACTGATTTGAGGATCTGTCTTTATTCCAATACCATACTGTTTTGATAAGCATTGCTTTGTAATACAGTTTAAAATTGGGGAATGTAATGCCTCCCATATTCTTTTTCCCAAGGATTGCTTTAACTATTCATAGGTGTTTATTGTTCCAAATAAACTTCAGGAGTTTTTGATCCACATCTTTGAAAAGTGTCATGGGTATCTTTAGAGGGATTGCATTAAATCTGTACAATGCTTAACAAACTTTTCTAAAAAATGGAATAGTTCTTGTTTCTACTTCTCAGTTCTTTCTGTACCGGTCAGTACCCAAGTCAAAAACATGGGAAAACTGAAAAACACACACTAATTATTCATTATTTATTTTCAATATACCTATATTTTTATATTAGATTCTGCAACACATTCAGTATACCTTTGGAAAAAGTTTGTTATTATAATATGAATACTTTTCTCCTATATTGGTAACATAACCCAAATTTGAGCCCAGATTGTATGGTGCATTTTTTCTAGCACTATTCAAATATGCATAAATCACCTGGGAATTTGGCTGAAGTGCAGATTCTGATTTGGCAGTTCTGTGTTGGGAGCTAAAAATGTGTAATTCTCAGTTTTACATACTTCCAGCAGCAAGTATTTATTTCAAGAATCAATATCAAGTTGAATGGATATGAGATAGAACAACATTTTCTCTGTGACTTGAAGAATCAAAATCAAGGTTAAGGCACAGAAACGTGTCCATTATTTGTTTTAAGTCCTTAATCTTCTGGGGCATGTTTTTAGTAAGCTAGAGACTTAACAAACACAAATAAACTTTACCTTTAACATTCCCTTAAGATACTTACAAATGGTAGTTCTCTAGTTTGCTACATCCACCACAGCTGCATGATTGTTAAGTAATATTCAGCTATACTATAAAGCTACTAATTTACTTATACGGAGTCATCTGATAGCTAGTCATTAAAATTAGTTTTTGGTGTTAATTTCTTTTGTTCAGCCAGATCTTTGCATGTGTCTTATGTATAGACTGAATGTTTGTATTTCTTACCCAGCCCTCTGAAACGTGCTTATTGAAGCATAAAATCCTCAATGGACTTGCTTTTAGGATAGTCTTTCAAAAATGATTATATTATAAAGTAGAACCTTCATGTTTGGGACTAATATTCTTTTTTTTTTTTTCTTTTATAAATAGTTCCTGGCAGGCATGGGGGACCATATGGGATGCTGGGATTTGAACCAACCACCTTAGGTCCTGGATCTGCTGCTTGCAAGGCAAACACCGCTGTGCTATCTCTCCAGCCCCAGGACTAATATTCTTATAAAAGGGACTTGTGAGGGCTGGAGAGATAGCATGGTGATAGGGCATTTGCCTTGCATGCAGAAGGATGATGGTTCGAATCCTGGCATCCCATATAGTTCCCCCAAGTCTTCCAGGAGCAATTTCTGAGCGTAGAGCCAGGAGTAACCCCTGAGTGCTGCCGGGTGTGACCCAAAAACTAAAAAAAAAAAAAAAAAAAAAAAAAAAAAAAGACCTCTGAGAGTATCTTTGTCCCTCTGCCATGTGTGAAGGGCATAGCAAAAAGATAAAAACGCAAGCTTAAGCAAAGAAAGCAAACATAAGAAGACACCAAGTTTTTTGATACCATACCTTGGACTTCCCAGTTTCCCAAAACTTGAGAAATAAATACTTATTTTGACAAACCTCCCTTGTATGGTCTTTTGTTAAATCAGTCTGAATAGATTATAGTAATCTTGTAACCTGTTCTCTGGCTAAACTGATAAATTTTAGGAAGTTTTTTAGATGTCTACTGATTTCCTATGTAGAGCATCACACCATCTACAGTTTTATGTCTTCCTTTCCAATCTGTGTATCTTCCGTTAACTTTCTATAGTTGGAACTTACGATACTGTGTTGAATACCAATGGTGAGTAGTGTGTATCTTTGACTTCTCCTGAATTTACGAAGATGGCATTTGGTCTCTCCCCATTAAGTATAATGTCAATTGTTTTTTATAATATATTTTTCTTCCTTAGCCCATTAATATCATATAATCATTGGATTATATCTAACTGTCCTACTTTTCAAGTTTTGAAGATTTTCTTTTTATCTTTCTCTTACTGACTTTTAGTTTTATACCTTTGTTATCAGCAAACTTGGTCTAATTTCCTTTACTTAAAAGATCTTAAATCTTTATTTTTAAATTTAGGCACCATGATTAATAATAATGTTAATAGTGTTCGAAAAAATAGTGTTTGAAATAGGGGCCGGAGTGGTGGCGCAGTGGTAGGACTCTTGCCTTGCATGCGGCTGATGGGATTCGATCCCCAGGCATCCCATATGATTCCCCAAGCCAGAAGGGATTTCTGAGCTCATAGCCAGGAGTAACCCCTGAGTATCATCAGGTGTGCCTCCACCCCCCCCCAAATAGCTTATGAAATAGTTAATAGTGTTTGAAAAAAATAGGCTAATAGTTAAATAGTGGGTGCTATAACACATCACCACTTGAAAAACAACATCCCTCCACCACTTTTTCTAGGTCCCTTCCTATCACCTGTACCTCACTTAGCAAACAACTTCTATACAGAGACTCATTTATACGGTTCTTATTGTCTTCTTTATGTCTTAATATTCTGTTCTATTCTGGGTGCTTTTCAGTCTAAACCATAACAACAACATTTATATTTTTGTCTTCTCCTGTGAAAGGTTACTATAAGGTTGACTGTTGTAATTCGTGATTAATAAGTAATAAATGGGATTTATTATTCTACTTCATAGTTTTCTGATGTTTTGATTAGTTACTCTTTATGTGAAATACAAGAATATACATTTTTTTAAATTTTTTTTCTTTTGATTTTTTTGGGCCACACCTGTTTGATGCTCAGGGGTTACTCCTGGCTAAGCGCTCAGAAATTGCCCCTGGCTTGAGGGGACCATATGGGACGCAAGGGGATCGAACCACAGCCCTTCCTTGGCTAGCGCTTGCAAGGCAGACACCTTACCTCTAGCACCACCTCACTGGCCCCAAGAATGTACATTTTTTAACCCACTTTTTCATGGTTGCTTTGGTTCAGTTATTTGGCACAAGATGATTAGGCAGGTTGTTGATTAGTCTGTCTTTTTTGTTGTTGTTTTCCAGTAATCATGTTTATCTAAATATTTATTGAAGTGGAAATTTTGAATTTAGGAGATATGTGTGGAAGGTAAAAATAACGTAGTTTAATTCTTTCCTTGTTGAGATTTCTTTTTGGGGGGTTGCACATAGGGCAGGGCAATACTCAGGGGTTACTCCTTATTCTGCATTCAAGAATTACTCCTGTTGGGCTCGGGAAAACCATATGGGATAGCAGGGATCAAACCAGCATCAGCAACATGAAGGCTCAAGCCCTATTACTCGCTGAGATTTTCAAACATATTTAACAGCTCTTTATAACTTTTCTGTCGTTGTTTTTACATTTGATTAAAGTTGTGAGTTACCATTGGAAATAAATGTGGCACTGATGACAGTAAAACCGCTGCAGTGCCAGACCAGCCTTCCAGACCCCTGAGATGACGTGGAATTTCATGCCTTAAAAGTACTGAGGGATAGCTCAACGAGTAATTTCTGAGAAGAGTTAGGAGTAACCCCTGAGCACTGCCAGGTGTAACCCAAAAACAAATCCAAAAGTATTGAGGTGGGGGGAAGTACTGAGAGTATAGTATCTAAGGAAACACTTGAGTTGCAGTGAGACAAGACATTTCAGAAGTAGCCTGGAAAGTTGTGTGTAGTCGCAGGGGTCTCAAACTCGCGGCCCATGGGCTGCAAATGGCCCTCCATACAACATTTTGTGGCCCTGCCCTAGAGGAATCTTTTTTTGTTTTGTTTTGTTTTGTTTTAGTTGTTCAAGGCTTACTACTGACTTTGCACTCAAGGATCATCCCGACTTTGCCTCCTGCGGCCCGCAGGTAAATTGAGTTTGAGACCCCTGGCACAGTAGTGGAATGTTACAGAATTATTGATTGTGGAATTCAACAATAGGGTGTTGACTGAGATTTAAGCAGAACAACATAAAACAAAACCAGAACCTTAGATGAGATGATGATGCTTTGCTCAGTATGGCTGGGATTCTTGTTTTTCATCACCATTATAACAATGTGTTGAATGAAATAATTATTCAAGGGCCTGCTTTACTTAATATCTAGTGTTATTAGAGGTAGTGATTATAGATCAGAAAATTAGAAGCCTGTGTAACTCACAGACAGTAAAAATAGAAATAATCCCACTAGTGGGCCCGGAGAGATAGGACAGCGGTGTTTGCCTTGCAAGCAGCCAATCCTGGACCAAAGGTGGTTGGTTTGAATCCCGGTGTCCCATGCCTGCCAGGAGCTATTTTTGAGCAGACAGCCAGGAGTAACCCCTGAGCACCGCCGGGTGTGGCTCAAAAAACAAAAAAAAAAAAAAAAAAAAAAAGAAATAATCCCACTAGTAAGATCAACCTAGCACTTGTTATGTTCCAGTTTGTTGTTGTTTGGGGACCACACCTGGTAGCACTCAGGGATTACTCCTGGTTCTGCAATCAGTAATCGCTCCTGGCTTGCCCTGGGACCATATGGATGCTGGGGATCAAACCCAGGACCATCCTGTGTTGACTGCATGCAAGGCAAACGCCCTACTGCTGTACTATCACTTCGGCCCTCGCTTCCAGACAGTTTTCAGAATGTTATGTATCCTAACTCATTTGGTCTTCTTATCTACCCATTAAGTTAGCTGCTGTTGTCATCCCTGTTAAAAAGATGAGGATAGTGGGACTGGAGCGATAGCACAGCAGGTAGGGTGTGTTTGCCTTGCACCCGGCTGAGCAAGGTTCAGTTACAGGCATCCCACATGGTCCCCCAAGACTGCCAGGTGTGATTTCTGAAATCGCTCCTGGCAGGCTCAGGGACCACATGGGATGCCAGGGATCAAACCAGGGTTCGTCCCAAGTCAGCTATGTGCAAGGCAAACGCCCTATCACTGTGCTATTGCTCCGGCCCCAGGTGTGATTTCTGAACAGAGTCTGGACCATGCCCTGAGAACCATGGGGTGTGGCCCAAAAGTAATTAAAAAGGATGAGAACAGTGAATCAGGAACTAACTCTCCACAGTCACACTCCTCATGATGGCACTGAGATTCATAGTTTGACATTCTACCTATATACTTTCTGGTTTGTTTGTTTTTTTTTTTACTGAGAACCTACTATGTGCCAGGCTGTGTAGATATCACCCCTGTATCATGGAGTTTACAAATTAGTGGGAGACAGCCAAAACACAAATAAATGATGAGTAAAGAGAAAACTATCTGAAGAGATAGGGTCCTACTTTAAATTAAGTGGTCAGAAAAGGGCTTTCTAAAGAATATTAGGTGAGGGCCGGAGAGATAGCGTGGAGGTAAGGTGTTTGCCTTTCATGCAGGAGGTCATCGGTTTGTATCCCGGCGTCTCATATGGTCACCCATGCCTGCCAGGAGCAATTTCTGAGCCTGGAGCCAGGAATAACCCCTGAGCACTGCTGGGTGTGACCCAAAACCACAAAAAAAAAAAATATTAGGTGTGACCTGGAGCTAGACAAATGATTCTGTATAGAGGGAACAGAATTGGCAAAGACCCTAGCGTTAGAAAGACATTTGTCTGTTGGCACATTTGCAAGATAAGAACTTCAGGGCCAGAGTGGCATACAAAAAGAAGTTAAGATGTTTGTCCTGGTTCAGTCCCCACACCATATTTGGTTCCCTGAACCCTGTCAGAAGTGATCCTGGGTATCACTCACTAGTTGTGGCCCAGATCCTCCCTCTTCTCCCACATCCCCACACTCCAAAAATTAGAACTTAATAGTGGAGATTATGAAGAGACTATTTTCCCAACAACTTGAGATGGGTACTATTATTTTTTCCCATCTATAAATGAGAAAAAGGGTAAAAATAACATTTGACTATGAATTTAGCCAATCTAGCTTCAAAAGCTGTCCCTTTAAATTTTAGGTCTATTGCCTGAGCACACTAAGTTCTTCTGAGAACCCCACTTTCATCTATGTACTCAAATTAGCTACAGTGAAGAAGGAAGAAATTGCAGATCCAACTTTTGGCTTTCTCCCTCTTCCTCACCCTTTTGTCCATGTCCTATTTCCCAAGCTTGTTCTAGTCTCTGAAGTATGACTTTCCATTGGATTTCCCCATTTTCATAATTGGTATTTCATGTATCACTCTATACATTTACATCAGCTCTGGGAACTACCCTCATCTAACTTAATTTTGATCTATACTTATTCCATTGTGACCTTTTATTTCATGTGATTTTCTCACTTCACATATTGGTTTTCCCTAGCATATAGGAAATCTTGGGCTCTGATTCTCTGCAGTGACAGTACCATCCAGCTCCTGACTTAAAGGGAAGAGTGTTTTGTCTGAAATGGAAACTACACTTGATTTGAGTAGCAGTGAACTTAAACACCAGGTTGTAAAACGGTTCATTGCTATTTGTTGCACATGTCAGTCTCCTGAGTTTAATTAGTTCACTTAATTAAAGTTGGGGCTCTTGAAGCAGACATTTCTATTGTGTTTATTTTTTGTTTATCTTTTGCTGACATTTGAATATTTACTACATATTCAGCTCTGAGTATCCCTCCCTGGATTAGTTCATTAGTCATCACTCTTTTGCTTTGTTTTGTTTTTTTGGGGGACTACACCTGGCAGTGCTTAGGGGTTACTCCTGTCTCTGTGCTCAGAAATCGCTCCTGGCTTGGAGCCTTATGGGATGCTGGGGTCAGATCCATGTCTGTCCTGGATCAGCCTCGAGCAAGGCAAATGCCATACTGCTGTACTACCACTCTGGCCCTTAGTCATCACTTTTAACTGTGATGAAGCAGCATGTCTTGTTAACTCCTGTACATATGGGGAAATTGAAGTTTGTGTTGACGTACATAATCATGTTCGCACAGCTAGTAAGAAGAGTAGAGATTTGAATCTACATAGCCTGACTTGAGAACTTCTCTTAGTTACTGTACTGCACACAAACATGAGAATATTTGCTGGTGTGCATATTTGAAAATCAAATCATTAGTTAGAAACACTGAAATTTGGCCAGAAACTACCTCTAAGAATAGAACCACGTGTTAAACAGAAACCTTTCTACCTTTGAACTTTTATCTTGTTGAATAGCATACCTGATTATAGTAGATAACTATCATTAAGTACATGAGGGCATAATTAAAATATTATAACTATACCACAAGGACTTAAAATAGTATTTCAGTTATTTTTCCATCAAATAATATTAAGTACATATTTAGTTGTTGCCTCCTATCAGTCAACTTAGGCACTGCCACTGGGGAGCAGAGGAGAGACAGATAGGGGATTAGTTTAGTGGAAGGAGATGGTATATGTTTTATGATATATATCTTCACAGCTAGATAGGCTGAGTGTTCTGAGAACAGGTAGCAGGTCATTTTTTAGCCATATCTCCAAGGAATGGTATTGAGGCTAAGATTCAATGAAATGAAAATGGAAGCTAGGTAAAGAATTGGAGGAAGCAAGTTCCAGATTGAGGGAACAATGAGCACCAAGGTATGCTTCAGAAACAAAACAAAGACTGAAGTTGCCAGAAACAGAGAGCCAGAACATTGTGAACAGGTCAGGGATCTTAGTTTTTATCCTGAGGGCAATTGGCTGCTATGAAGAGTTTCAAATGCCAGTCATTACTTTACTTTACAAAGACCAGCAGTCTACTGTCACATGGGGCTACTAAAGTCCACTTATATAGAACCATTCATAAATCATGAATCAGTGAGTAAATGACACTAATGGAGGTATGAGTGGCATTAGTTAGGAGCATAATGGAGAGAGTTTTAGAGGCAGTTCTCATTGAATAGTGGGAATACCTGAAGAGGAAGAATCTTTACATGATGCAGACAATAGGTAGGATCATAGGAGAACAGGTCACAGTCTGAAAATGAGAAAGTCTTGAGTCTAGATAGGAATGACCAGAGTGCTCGGGACCTTACTGTGGATGTTTTAAGAGAGGAGTATCATTCTTGCTTTGCTGGTGTGTGACTTTGGCAGCAGAATAGAGGAGAAGTAGAGGAGAGTAGAAGTGAGGTGAAATTCTGACTCAGTTAGGAGATCTGTTCCAAGTACACAATAAGCCTTTACACACGAAGCCTTCACTACAGAGCAGTTGCAGTAGGAATGAGTGATGGAGAGGAATTCAGTTCTGAACACATTTGTAGGAAAACAGTCAGGCATGCGTGTGTGTGTGTGTGTGTGTGTGTGTGTGTGTGTGTGTGTGTGTGTGTGTGTGTTCCCCCAGTGGCTATTGTCAGGCTCGCTCTGTGTGTCTGTCCCCGTCGTTCCCCCCATTCCCCTCCTCCCCGTTATCAAGGCTAACTTCAGCTCTGCTCTCAAGGTTTACTCCTGGCAGGTTCTCCTGAGAGAACCCTATGTGGTTGTGCTGGGTATTGAAATCTGGCCAACTGGACAAATCAAGTTCTTTCCCCAATATACATTTGCTCTAGAGAAGAGAGAAAGGCCTCTCTTCTCTGGAGAGATGAAGTTCAAGCTCTCTTAACCTCAACCAAATTGGGTTCAGATGAAAGATTGCCACTTATTAGCTTATGAGATCTTACTGTCTTTGTGCCTTAATCCATGAACCCCCATTATAAATTCTATGTTACAGGAAGACAATGAGTGAACACTTTATGCAGTGGTCCTCAAACTATGGCCCAGAGGCCACATATTCTATTTATTCCCATTTTGTTTCTTCATTTCAAAATAAAATATATGCAGTGTGCATAGGATTTTGTTCATAGTTTTTGTTTTTACTATAGTCCGGTCCTCCAATGGTATGAGGGACAGTGAACTGCCCCCCTGTTTAAAAAGTTTGAGGACCACTACTTATAGGGTTAGTTACCATCCAAACACTTTGTATTGTATTATTTCTTTCTACTTTGATAAACTAGGTATAAACTTTGACAGGTAAAGAAATTAAAGTTCAAAGAAGTTATAGAGAGTTGGATTGATTATACAGAGATAAAGATGCTTGTGTTATATACAGCCCACACTGATCAACAGTAGCACATATGTTCCCATGAGTGTCACTAGGGAATTCTGAGCACAGAGCCAGGAGTAGTCCCTAAGCCACTTAGTCACTGTGCACCCCCCCAACACGCGCACACACACACACACACACACACACACACACACACACACACACACACACAGAATTTGCCTAAAGGCACACTGGATTTAGGATAATAGAGTGCTCCAGCCTAGCTTCCTTCCTAGTTAAAATACCTGTATCAGAGAGAAATTAATTAGAGAGTAAGAAGCAGCAGCTCTTAGAGGAGAATGGCATCTGGGTTCAGAGTGTTAGTACAATAAGTAAGGTTCAAGTCTTGCATGTGGCTGACCCTGTTTGATCCCCAATACCATATATGGTATTGCTGCCAGGCATTGCTCCTGAACACTGACTACTGGATGTGGCCAAACCACCACCCTCCAAAAAGAAAAACAGAAAAAGAGGGAGTAGAGGAAAAAAGGAATTAAGGAAATTTGGATACCTCACAGGACGGGGCATCTTGTGAAAAGTAATTTCTGGTGGCAGTATGGCAACAGTTAAAACTCTCATAGTCATTGAAATAGGTGCTGTGACAAGGGTGCTAGGAGTAATGGAGAGGAACAGGTATGATGTTTTAGAGTAGAGATCATTAAGCCTGTCAGTGATCTAGATGTGCTAAGGAAAAGAATTAGAGATAACACCTGAAGTTTTAGTTTGAGCAAATAAAGAGAGGAACAGGCAGAATGAAGAAATTCTCTTGAATATGCTTATTTTTTGTGAAGTGTATGTTAAGACACCGAGATGACTATGTCTAGAAGACATTTTTTTTATTTTTATGTGAGTCTAGATAAAGTCATCTAGACTATAGATAGAAATATAGAACCACTGGCATGTATAGTTTGAGAACATAGAAGAGGGAGGTATCTCTTGTACTGTAAAGATAAAATACTTTACTACAGCATTCAGGTTTTGTTGGTAACAATCACAGTACTCTACTCTATAGTTTGTTTGTTCCTAGTACAGAGTTGCGTTTTGGACAGAGAACTTCCATTTCGCATATGACCCTGGAGGTTCTGTAAATATATGTTCAAATATTTATGTCCATAATTCTAACTCTATCTTAGTATTCTAGCCTGGGGTCTCCCAAGTACATGGTGGCCAGGGTGTGGGTGCTTGGCCATTCATTAATAAGATCAGACAGTGACCAGAATCCTTAGAAAGATTTAGAGCCTACACAATAAAATCAAAGGTTTCAAATTAGTTTAGAGTCTGTGGGGTCAAATGCTATTTTAAAATGTTGGGGGTTTGGGGGCAATTAATGATTTAAGATACATATATGAAATCTAATAGTTTAAAAGAAGCAGTAGGAGGGCTGGAGTGGTGGCCCTAGCGATGCGGTATCTGCCTTGCAAGCACTAACTTAGGAAGGACCATAGTTAGATCCTTGACCTCCCATATGGCCCCCCCAAGCCAAGGGCGATTTCTGAGTGCATGACCAGGAGTAGCCCCTGAGCAGCACCAAGTGTGGCCCAAAAAACAAACAACAAAAAAAAAGCAGTAGGAACTTTTTTTTTAATCAACTCAGTATTTTCTGTTATAAGTCAAACTTGTAGGTACTTTTGTTTGGGTACGTTCCATGAATTAATTTGTAGAGGGACTGATGAACTTAATCAATTAAAAATATTTGGAAACATATATAACTGTCTCAATTTTTTTTTTATTTTTTCTGTTGCCACAATGTTCAAAACACTGTTCCAATTGCTAAGGTATTGGGAATGTCCCAGTGCAGATAAAAGATGAAGAATTTCTTCTGGGGGCCAGAGAGATAGCATGGAGGTAATGCATTTGCCTTGCATGCAGAAGGTCAGTGGTTCAGAATCCCGGCATCCCATATGGTCCCCCAAGCCTGCCAGGAGTGATTTCTGAGCATAGAGCCAGGAGTAACCCCTGAGCACTGCCGGGTGTGACCCAAAAACCAAAAAAAGAAATTTTTTCTTTCCCTCCAAAGAAAGATATTTTAATTTTTTTGTATCTTCTATCCAGATAAGGATATTGGATATTTAAAAGTTAAGAAAATTAAAATCGTTTTAGTTTTTATTTTGTTTTAGTTTTGAAGGAACATTAGTTCATATGATATATAATGAGCATGAACTGGATTTCAATATGTACTATTTTTTTCTAAAAGGATTCTTTATGCAAATAAAGTGTAACACAAGTGTTACACTTGTGCTATTTGTTTTTGTTTTGGTTTGGTTTGGTTTTAGGAACTAACCCAGCAGAGCTCATGGGTTACTCTTGGGTCTGCACTTAGGAGTTGTTCTTGGTGGTGCTCGGGGGAACCATGTGGGATGCCAGGGATTGAACCTGGTTGCTGCATGCAAGGCAAATGCCCCACCTGCCAGGCTATCACTCTGGTCCCCATACATGTGCTTTTTTTTTTTTTTTTTTACTTTTTGGGTCACACCCAGCGGTGCTCAGGAGTTACTCCTGGCTGTCTGCTCAGAAATAGCTCCTGGCAGGCACGGGGGACCATATGGGACACTGGGATTCGAACCAACCACCTTTGGTCCTGGATCGGCTGCTCGCAGGGCAAACGCCGCTGTGCCATCTCTCCGGGCCACATGTGCTTTTTTAAAGAGATAGGGTATACTCTAAGGAGATTAAAACAGAGCTCATAGTGCAGACCTGAGATTGACTTCCAGTTGTCTCCTTAGTTTTCTTAGTTATCAGATAATAACCAAGTTCAGATAGCTATCGGTAAAAGGATTATATTGTATGATAAATTATTTAAAAGGTGCTTTAGTATAGATCTTGTCACAAACTAGTTAATCATTTAAAATGCTGTTTACTGTGTTTAAAATCATCACATCAGGGGCCAGAGAGCTAGCACAGCCATAGGTCGTTTGTTTGGCATATAGCCGACCTGGTTCAATTCTCAGCATCCCATATGGTCCCCCAGCCTGCCAGGGGCGATTTCTGAGTGCAGAGCCAAGAGTAGTCCCTGAGTGCCGCAAAGTGTGACCCAAAAACCAATTATCAATAAGTAAAAGTTTAAGGGGAGAGATAGCATGGAGGTAGGGCGTTTGCTTTGCGTGCAGAAGGGCGGTGGTTCGAATCCCGGCATCCCATGTGGTCCTTAGAACCTGCCAGGAGCGATTTCTGAGCCAGGAGTGACCCCTGAGTGCTGCCAGGTGTGACTCAAAAACAAAAACAAAGGAAAAAAAATTTTAAAAAAATTATCACATCATTGTGAAATTCAAAAACCTTAAATAATTGTTACATTTGGAGTTTTTACAGAAGTATCAATTTCCTTGCAAAATGGTCCAACCTAATATCTAGGTTTTGTTGTGTTTTTATGAGTCTCATAATAATAGGACCTAAAAAATTAGTTTTCGGGGCCAGAGAGATAGCATGGAGATAAGACATTTGCCTTTCATGCAGAAGGTCATTGGTTCGAATCCCGGCATCCCATATGGTCCCCCGAGCATGCCAGGAGTGATTTCTGAGCATGGAGCCAGGAGTAACCCCTGAGCGCTGTTGGGTGTGACCCAAAAACCAAAAAAAAATTTTTTTTTTAGTTTTCTTCATAAATAACATAGGAAATTGATTTCTTGCTTGAAAGAATTGATACTAGGGGCCAGAGAGAGATTTCAGAGATTCCAAAGTTCATGCTTTGCATAAAGGAGGCTTAGGTTTGACAGCTAGTGCATTCTATATCCCTCAAGTGCTTCCAGGAGCAGCTTCTGAACCAGGCTGGGAGTAGTTACTGAAAATACTTACTGATGCTCAGGGCTACTCCTGATTTCTTACTTGAAGAGATCACTTTTGGTAGGTACTTATGAGGCAGGAGACTCAACCAGAGCTGGCCATATTCAAGACAGCTCCTTAACCCAAGGTGTATCATCTCTCCAGCTGCCATGGTACTGGTTTCTTAATATTTTGAATGGAGCAGAAGGCTAGAGAGATAGTATAATGAGTAAGACACTTGCCTTGCATGCAGCTGACCCAAGTTCCATCCCTGGCATCTCATATGGCCCTTGAGCACCACCAGGAGTGATTCTTGAACCCAGAGTCAGGAATAACCCTTGAGGATCACCTGGTGTGTCCCCCAAAAACAAAAAAATAAAATAATATTTTAAATGATCTTATAAATATTGGAAGGGCTACTGTCTAGAATAGGAAGGCCACTAGGGGCCACTCAAGTGGTGCTCAGCAGGTATAGGATCCTTTCTCAGTGATTCTCAGACAATTGGGACTACGGTTCAATGCAAGGTTCTATAGTGCTCATGATTACCTGAACCTCCCTGCTATACTTTTGGGCCTTCAATGCTTCACTTGGCGAATGTTCCGGGCACCATGATTGAACCAGGGGTTCAATCAGGGTCAACTGAACTATCTCCAACCTAATAATGGTATATTTTAAATAGTATTGTTTGACATTGAGAGCTGTGGTAAACCACAGCACATTGCAGAGAATAAAATCTAAAGTGAGGGGCCGGAGAGTTAGCACAACGGTGTTTGCCTTGCAAGCAGCCAACCCAGGACCTAAGGTGGTTGTTTTTAATCCCTGCATCCCATGTGGTCCCCCGTGCCTACCAGGAACCATTTCTGAGCAGATAGCCAGGAGTAACCCCTGAGCGCCACCAGGTGTGGCCAAAACAAACAAACAAACAAACTAAATTGAGACTAGTTTATTGGTGATTAACTACTGTTAATAAAATGAATTAAACACATTAACTAAATGAGTTAATTTTGTTAATGAAACTTTACTTGATACTAAGCTTTGTCAAAGATGTTAGCAGTCTACTTAGAAGTTGGTAGCTAAACAGTTTCTGTTGTCAGAGATATTCAGCATTGACATTCCAACTTTCTGGAATTGGAATCTAGAAGGAATTTTCAAAATCATTATTCCTCTGGTCTTTTTGTTGTTGTTAATATCTTTATTTAAACACCTTGATTACAAATATGATTGTTGTTGGGTTTCAGTCATGTAAAGAACACCCCCTTCACCAGTGCAACATTCCCATCACCGATGTCCCAAATCTCCCTCCTCACCTCACGCCCACCTGTACTCTAGACAGGCTTTCTACTTCCCTCATTCATTCACATTGTTAGGATAATTATCAGTGTAGTTACTTCTCTAACTGCACTCACCACTCTTTGTGATGAGCTTCTATTCCTCTGGTCTTTAATAGGGACTAAATCCATGTCATCAGCATGAACCAGAATTCAATCCCTAATAACTAATCAGCTAGTGACTTAGATAAAGTATTTTGCCACTCCTTGAGTTAGTTTAGAATATAATCATAAAGATAACTGCCATGGTAGCTGTGAAGTTAGAATGAAAGAGTACTATTTCTGAATCCTAACCCATGTAATTCCCTGGAATATTTCATATTTTTATAGCCAGCAAATTTCATTGTGTAGAAATGTTTAAGGAAAATTTGGGCTTGGTAGAGCGTTTGCCTTGCATGTGGCCAACCCAGGTTAAATCCTCACTATTTCATAAGGTCTCTGATCCTGTCAAGAGTAATTTCTGAGCAAGGAGCCAGAAGTAACCCCTGAGTGCCACCAGGTGTGATTCCCCCCCAAAAAATCAAAACAACAACAAAAAATAAAAAGCAAACAAAAAAGAGTAAGCTATATATATTATATATAATATATATAATATATATAATATATATATATAACATATATATATGTTATAAGAGATAACCATCACTTTACATCTTCTCTGAGCATTGCTTTTTTATTTAAAATCATCAGTTTCAGCCAAGATAGAGTTAGTTTGAAATTAAGTCTTAAGAAAAGAAAGGAAGGGCCCGGAGAGATAGCACAGCGGCGTTTGCCTTGCAAGCAGCCGATCCAGGACCAAAAGGTGGTTGGTTCGAATCCCGGTGTCCCATATGGTCCCCCGTGCCTGCCAGGAGCTATTTCTGAGCAGACAGCCAGGAGTAACCCCTGAGCACTGCCGGGTGTGGCCCAAAAACCAAAAAAAAAAAAAAAAAAAAAGAAAAGAAAGGAAGGAGCCAGAGAGATAGCATGGAGGTGTTTGCCTTGCATGCAGAAGGACGGTGGTTCGAATCCCGGCATCCCATATGGTCCCCCAAGCCTGCCAGGAGCAATTTCTGAGCATAGAGCCAGGAGTGACCCCTGAGCGCTGCTGGGTGTGACTCAAAAAACAAAAAGAAAAACAAAAGGAAATAGTAAATAAGCTTTTGGGATCTTTTTCTCTCTCTTTAATAACATGTGGTATAGTAACATATTTGCCTAATTGAAAGCTGCTAATTAAATTCATCCTTGTAGATATCCTAAATAGTGGGTTTAGTGCACAACACTTATAAAATCACCAGTTTAAAAAGGTGGGTGAGGGGGCACCTGGGCTGGCTGCATGTAAGGCAATTATTTTTTATGCTGTATTATTGCTATTCTGGTTATAAATCATTTATGTAAATATAAGTTATTGCTATTCAGGTTATAAATTACTATTAAGAGTTAATACTTCATGATTAGAACTACTCTGTTCGTTATGTTTTACCACAAATTAGATTATTTTTATGTTTGTGTTTTAAGATTTAGGGGGATGAGATCCAGAAAAATAATACAGGGTATAAGGGCTTGCCAGGGGATTGATCTCTGAGTGCAAAGCCAGGAGTAAAACCAAAGCATCACTGGGTGTGGCCAAACAGAAGAGAAAAGTTAATTTTTACTTAAGTGAAATCTCTGCTTCCTTAAGTGATCTTTAGTATTCAAACCAGATGGCTAGAATAGAATGCATAAACAAATAAAACCATTAGATGATGACTTTGTGACTTGCTAAACATTTTACATGGTTGCAGATTCAACCCTTTAACTCTTAGTGAATATAATGCAAAGTTGTTTTCTTCTGTGAATGTATTTATTGTTTGCATTTTAATAGAGTTGCCTGTTTCACCTCATACTAATTTTTAAAGCATTTTATTTTAACCCTTTGTAAAAGTATCTCTGTTAAACCTGATGTGATTTTTTTTTTTATCTGGTAATCATATTTAAGTTCCTTTTACTGGTATTATTTTGTTTTTTGACCACACCAGGCAGTGCTCAGGGACAGTATGGTGGTGTCAGGGATCAAAACCATTTGCTGCATGCAAAGCATACACTCCAGTACCACTTCAGTTACTTTTAAACCATGGTAACAATTGTTCTGCTGCACTTTATCATGCAGCTTTTTAGGAAAATATTGCCACTCAAAATTGTTTTATATTAATCAGAAAATATGAGTAAGTAATGCTTTCTTTTTATGTTGCAGACATGCCAATATTTGGTCTCTGTCCAGCCCATGATGATTTCTACTTGGTGGTGTGTAATGACTGTAATCAGGTTGTCAAACCACAGGCATTTCAATCACATTATGGTAAGTGCTTAACTATTTAAAAATTATTATTATAGGACAGAAGGTAAAGTCAGGTTAAACTAAAGGCCAGAGTAGCAAGGGTAGATAGAACATTCCAGTCTCTTCCCCTATTGCCTTAAGAAGTTAACTTTCTACTTTGCTAAATGGGCTAATGCCTATGAGACATTGGTAATTATGAATTTCACTGAAAGTGCTGTGCATTTTCTGATGCTTATTGAAATTAGACAAGGAAATATAATTTATAAAATCTCTTGGTACATTGTATCACTGTACTGTATAAAATGGTTGTTTCCTTCTAGATTCCATAGTTGCAAATTCATGGTTTTTAAAGTTACTTTCTTTCATATTCATTGTCTTTAAAAACAGCGTTAAAGCCCAAGAGAGAATACAGTGGTTAAGACAGTTACCTTACACACTAGCCTGGATTCAATCCCCAGCACCATATATTATTCCCTGAGCACCTTCAGGAGTGAGTCCCTGAGTTGATTACCAGGACGGAGCTCTGAGCACAGCTGGGTGTGAGACCAAAAACAATAAGTGGACAAACAAAGCGATTTTGAAACTTTGACATTTAGTAGTTCTAAATCTATCTTAATGTCATGTTCTAATTCAGGGGTGACGAACAAGTTCGAAACAAAGAGCCAAATTTTAAACTGTGAGAATCACAGAGCCACACCATGCAGTGACCTGCCAAAACAAACACTCACACAAATGCATATAATTTTAACAATAATATATTAAACACATGAGAGGCAAAGAGCCGCATTCATTTTGGCCGGGTGTCACATGTGGCTCGAGAGCTGCGTGTTTGCCACCCCTGTTCTAATTCATGAATGTGATGATGCTATGGCATCTTCCCTGTTGAAATGTTTAAAACGAAAAAGCACTAAGGATGAGGTATTCTGATGTTCAGAGTTACATGAATATCAGAGTGTTTCTTGGGCTTCTAGGCTTCACAGAATTTTGCATTGTCGTAATGCCACCTAAGAGTTTAATATGATAAATTTAGTGATAAAAATTGGTTTTAGCCTCATTGTTAGCTAAGACCTCGAATATATTTAAGTAATGACTTTTTTCAGGCATTGATGATTTGCTATTGCCATAGAATTTAGTTTCCTGGAGAGAGGATCTTCAAGATGTTCCCTCATTGCCCTTACTATCACAAATTCTCATGCAATTTTCATGGAATTGTTTAAGTAAATCCTCTTAAGAAGTGACCAGGGGACTTGAGTACTAAGGTTATGAGAAAGAACCATCCAGGGAGAACCTGGTGAACAGAATGGATGGTGAGTAAGTGGAAGAGAAAAACAGAGACTGAAGTAGTCTGGCATTATAACTAGGAACTCTGAACAACCTACATGCAGAGTCTTGTAGCCCAGAGTAAAAAGAAATAATAGAATCACAACTAGTTGATTTGCTGAAAATCTATTATGGTATAATAACAGCAGCAGGGAGAATAGAGGTAAGAGAGAATGAAAGATGAAGGTTAAGGTGGGTCAGTAGGTATGGAAAGAAAGCACAACTTTGAGAGATACTTTCTTTCCCTCCCTTCTCTTTGTTGTTACTGCAGTGACTGGTGGTTGTATATTGATTGTGCTGTCTATTGAACTGTGCGTCAGTTATAGGGATCACTGGGGAGGTGTTGCCCACAAACTTTGTAGAGATCCTCACCAGGGGCCACATACTGTGATCATCGTTTACAGCTGGTTACAGGGCTCCAGGGTCGAAAGGAAATTATGACTAGCAGTGACACTTAACATATGTGATGTTGCTAGGGACCAGGCTCTCAATCCTGACCACTACAAGGCAGGAAAGTCATCAACTTGAGCCATCTCCAATTCTCAAACCTCCAAGACTTACTATCAGAAGAGCTCTTCTTCAGGATTTGTATCATCATAATCAACATCTCATCATTTTCCCCAAGAAATATTTTATGTATTCATAAAATTGTTTTAGCAAGGCCTGAAGTAAACAATAAAATTAATGCAAAGATGAATATTGTCTCTCTGCTTAAAATTAAAACTCTTAGAGGTTCATGTTAGAAAATTGCTAATTATTTTAGAGTTAAGGATTTTGAAGCCAGACTGGACTTGGATTTAAATTTAAACTTGCAAGAACTAGGTAGGTTAGTTCTTGGCCATGAACAAGTTCCCAACTTGGCTAATTAGTTACAGTGCAAAGATTAAGTAACACAACAGGGGCAAATCCCATCATACAATATCTAAACATAATAGAGATAAAATAAAAAGATAAAGAAAGGGGAGAGGGAAAGAACTACAGTTATAAATACAGGTAGGTATGTAGCTAAAGTCTAAAATAAAATAGTCCAAGATCTTGAGAATAAGGAGCAGCAGAGTGCCCTTGTTGAATAACTTAAGGCTTCTTAAAGAAAATAACCTCCACTGTGGACTATTAGTTTTGAAAGATAGAATGGAATGCTTTCCTATACGTAATTTTTTCTCAGTCTTCAGGTACATAATGATATCTACTATGACAGATAAATGGATTTTTAAAAATGTTCTTTTAATTTCTTGAAGTAGGAAGTTTTTGATAGCAGGCCTGCCACATTAGCCACAGGTATTGTGCCTGATCAGTCATACACGGTAGCCTCAAATTGCCAATAGGAATGACGTGTGTACACTTAGAACAGGAAATTCCAGGCTTTCTGGAATGCACTGCATGGAATCTTATTGGCCAGAGTTTATGTGCCCACATGTGGATGAGCCATATACAGAAGGTTGGTGCAGGGTTAGAGAGCTAGCTCAGCACCTATCAAACAACGCTGGTCTTGATAGGTCACTGGAAACCTAGAACAAGTAATTCAGCACAAGAGTGAAATGTCCCTTAAGTGATCCTTAATAGGATGGGCAGAGTGGTTTGGAAGGGAGTACAGATGAGAGACTCAGAACAGCAGCTATCTGTGTTAACTCCCACTTAAAGTTGGTATTTCTAGGATCTCCTTGGGCAGAAAGGGACATCTCTTAGTCTCCTACTCCAGAAGCATTTCACTCATTTTGTAGAATTAGGTTGTTTGTTTTTTTGTTTTTTTTTTTATTGATTGGTTGGTTCATTGATTGATTGGTTTCTGGGACACACGGTGAAGTTCAGGCGTCCTCCTGGCTCTGTACCCAGAAATCGTCACTGGCTGGCTGGGGGGCCATATGGGATGCCAGAAATCGAACTGGGTACCTCCTGGGTCAGCCACATGCAAGGCAAACACCCTACTGCTGTGCTATCTTTCTGGCCTCATAATTAGTTTTATCCTCTCTCTTAGAATGTCTCTGGAGAGATAATACAGCAGGTTGAGCACTTGCTTTGTGTGAAGCCAGCCCGGGTTCCAATCCCTGACATCCCGATGGTCCCTTGAGCACCTTCAGGAGTGATTCCTGAGTGCAAAGCTAGGAATAAGCTTTTGAGCTTCATTGGATATAGGTCCTTCCCCCCACCCCCCACCCATAAAAGAGTGTCTCTTCGTTTCTTAGAGTGTGACTATATTAGTGAGAAGCAGAGATAGGTTTGTTGGTTTGTTTTTTTTTTGTTTTTTTTTTTTTGGTTTTTGGGCCACACCCGGTGGTGCTCAGGGGTTACTCCTGGCTGTCTGCTCAGAAATAGCTCCTGGCAGGCACGGGGAACCATATGGGACACCGGGATAGTTTTAAAGTCATATTTCCACACTTTTTCTCTGCCAGTAACTAGCACACACAGTGTCTTCAAATAATATTTCTGTTGAATGATAAAGCAAAAGTGGTAATTTCCAACTTAAGGAGATGGTGTGAATCAAGAACCAACCCTTTTGTGGTGAGGAAGGATATGTGATTTTTAAAGTTGCTGGTTGTTGGGCAGTGTTGGCTGTAGTTCTGCTAGTAGAAAGGTAAATAAGACTGAAGGGGAGGGGTTGAGGTGCAAAGCGTTTGGCAGAAAGACAAGGGCCAAGTGCTCTGAGAGAGGAATTTAACTTGGAAATATGGAAAGTTTGCTCTTGGAGGTAGTGGTCAGGGAAAAGAATTTTGGAACAAGAAATGTAAAGAAGAGTGTCTGGTTTGTCTTAAGCAAGGGGAAGCATCATGTGATGTTGGTCCTGGAGTTGTTTGAGAGAGATATCACCTGGAAGAAAGAGTGCAGAAAAGCAGGTTCCCCCAAATCAAGAACCATTCCCAGTGCTGCTGGTATCAATTCTATCTTTAGGGACAGGGGTTATAAAAGGAAATGGGATTGTAAAAAACAGAATTTTGGGGAAAGGGCCTGGAGCAGTAGTACAGTGGGTAGAGAATTTGCCTTGCATGTAACCGACCCTGCTTTTATCCTCAGCACTCTATATGGTCTTCAGAGCTAAGGAGTGATTCCCTGAGCAGAGCCAGGAGTAAGCCAGGTTTACCCCAAAAACAAAAAAGAAAGAACATCAAGGTGTTTTTGGGAACTCCATCACTGTAATTACATAAAATGATTTCTTACAGCCTTATTTTTCAGTTATTTAAAACTTTTTTTCCAAATTATTTTTTAGTGAACATTGCAGTCTTTATTATAATAGGAAAAAATCTGTACCTGCCAAAAAAGGAATTGTATGTTCTTATCTCACACACTGGTAGAACAGTGTGGGTAGTATGAATTCATGAATTGCTTATATTCATTTTTTATGAACAAATGAGTGATTCCTACAGAATTTAACAGACAGTTCCTTTAAAACAATTGCTACTAAGAGAAGGATGCGACTGTGGCAGTGAAGCTTGTGATTGAGTTAATGTTGCTGGCAATATAGTAGCCCCTCTATATCCAACATCTCACTATCCTTGGTTTAGGCTTCAAACCCATTTTAGTCTGAAATACTACATAAAAAATGAGAGATAGGTCACTTTCACCAGAAGGGCCAGCCCATGACATGTAGCTTACCGTAAAGAGTGGGAAGCGCAGTTGAGAAATAACTACACTAGCTACCAAGACAGTGAGACAGCCTGTCTCAAAGATAGGTAGGGAGGAGGGAAATAGGGACATTGGTGGTGGGGAAAGTTATACTGGTGAAGGGGAGTGTGCATTTTATGGCTGAAACCCAATTATGAACATGTTTGTAATCGTGGTGCTTAAATAAGAAACTTAAAAAAAAAAGAAAGAGGCCACTTTCACATAAGTTTTATGCTACATATTGGTTGTTAGAATTATTCTTTCACTGTTTAATCTAACATTAGGTTTTATGCATATATTTGTAGTATTTTTAATATATAATATACAAATTATTAAAAAGTTAGATTTATTTAGTGTTTGGTGCCCATGGGTTTAGGCATCCACAGGGTATCTTGGTATGTAGCCCTTGCAATAATAGGGGACTGCTATATTATTCAGAAATGGTAAGTAACTTTTTACAAAAATAGTAAGAGTCCATGTAGTTTTTGATAAGTTAGCCACCTTTGAAGGAGTTAGTAATGAATGAAAATTCGATTTAAGAAATGATGGAGTTGATTATAATATTTTGGCATTCTCATTTTCTCATAGTCTATGGATTTGTTTCCTTTCTTGGAAATTCGGAAGTAGATTTCTTGGAAATCACCGTAACTACCATCCCCCGCAACTGCCCAATTTTTATTTGGGGCCTAAGCTTCTCCTGACTTTTGGAAAAGCAGGTCGAGGTACTATCCCCTGCTCCCAGTTCTTTTGTTTGGTTTGGTTTTTTGGGGCCATACCTGGCAGTGCTCAGGGGTTACTCATGGCTCTGCACTCACTCCTGGCAGGCTCAGAGGATCATATGGGATGCTGGGAATCAAATCCAGGTCAGCTATGTGCAAGGGAAATGCCCTACCCACTGTGCTATCACTCTGGCCCCTTCCCAATTCTGTTGTCGTTGTTGTTATTGTTTGCTTTTTTTATGACCCTATCTGGAGTGCTCGAATGTTATTCATGAACCAGTATGGATGCAGGGGATAGATCTCGGATCTGTTACATGCAAAGCACCACTAATATTGTTTTGAAATAGTCCAACATGACCCATATTTAGTTATTCAATATTTCAAAGATCAGTAATTTCTTTTTTTCTTATTTTTTGGGGGAGGGTGTGTGTTGCTTGGTTACTTCTGGCTCTGAGCCCAGAAATTACTCCTGACATTGCTTATGGAAACATCTGAGATATCGGGTATCAAACCCTGGCCATCCACATGCACTGCAGAGAGATGTCCTACTCACTGCACTATTGTTCCACTCCTCAACGAGCAATACTTTCTTAATGCTAATACCAGATTTTATGATGATAGTATTTTCCAGGGCTAAAGCTATAGTATAGGAAGCAAGGTCCGTCTCTTGCGTGCCGCAGACCCTTATGTGATCCCTGATACCACTTACGATTGCCTGAGTACTGTCAGATGTCACACATGATCATAGAGCCAGAAATAGTCCCTGAGCACCACCAGTTGTTTCTCAGTAACTCTCTCCCCAAATACTAGTGTTTATCTCCCTCAAAACAAGAGAATTCCAAAGCTAACATACATCTCAACCTAGGTAGAGTTTTCAAAATAGGATATTTCCTAAGCTCACTTCCAACCTAATGAATGGGAACCTCCGAGAACACTTCAGGGTATTTGCCTTGCACTCAGCTAAACCCGGGACTGACCCGGGTTTGATCACAGGTATCCCATGAACATGTCCTAAACTGATTCAAATTCAAAGATTCATCCAGGTGATTGTGATCATAGCAGATCAGTATTGTAGTGCCTGCCTGGCATAGTGATGAATGTAGATCAATACTCAGATTGAGTCTTACCAGGACTACATTAAGTTAAAACTTACTTTTAACTCTTTCATTATATGCCAGAAAAGTCACAGTAATGGACTGTCAAGTATGAAGGAGGGCTAGTAAGTACTTCCTATAGTCAAAATCATCTTTCTTTTGAGGTAGTTATCAAATTGGGAATCTTAGTTGATTAATTGGTTATAGATGTGGTGTTGCTTTTTTTTGTTTGCTTGTTCAGGACTCACTCCTGGCTTCTGTGCTCAGTTACTCCATGTGGTGCAGGGGATTAAATGTAAGTCAAAACGTGTGCAAGGCTGGCACCTTACCTGCTGTACTCACTGTGTCTACAGTCCAAATGTATTGGTCCACATATAGTCCTCTTTACAGGGCTTTTACTATAGATCTGACTGATAGAATAAATTGATAACTTGTTGGTCTTGGGAATCCCAAGTGATTTTGAGAATTCCCAGGTGATTTTGAGCCAGTGTGTTGGCACTGCTCTGTGGTGTGCTCTTTTGAGTTTTTTTTTTTTTTTTTTTTGGTTTTTGGGCCACACCCTTTGACGCTCAGGGGTTACTCCTGGCTATGTGCTCAGAAGTTGCTCCTGGCTTGGGGGACCATATGGGACACCGGGGGATCGAACCGCGGTCCGTCCAAGGCTAGCGCAGACAAGGCAGGCACCTTACTTCTTGCGCCACCGCCCGACCCCGCTCTTTTGAGTTTATTCTTGACGAATATCTTGATTTCTCTTGACCTATCAGACACACATGAAGTGATCTTACCTAGGTAAAATAAATAAGTGATGTTAACTCAGCTTGGATTGATGCCATCTGCAGAGTCTCTATAATTAATTGAGTCCCTACTCTAACTCTAGCCACTATGTTTTGCCTTTGAGTAAAGAGGCTGACTGACCCTCTCTGTCTTTTGGCTCAACCTTGAGTGCCTCAGTAAGGTTTCTGTAGCTACCTGTGCCTGAATTACCTTTTCCCAATTTTAATTAGTATCTCTTTTTTTTTTAAATTCTTTCCCTTTTCATATTTTTGTTTTGATCAGAGGTTGCACACACTCAAGCTCTGGTGCTCACACAACTTTTATCTTTTTAACTTTATGTTTATCTTTTATTTTTGCTGGGAGATAGGGGAGTGTAGAATCAATTATTGCATAGCAGGTTGTGTTGCTTGCACCCATGCTTACCGAAGGTCAAACTTTTTGGTTGTGGTATTTGTACATTTTTATTTGTGGTGTTAACTATAGGATAGCACTTTTGTTTTGTAGTATTTAGGCAAACTTGGCTATAATGTGACCAGGAAGTTGCTTATAATGCCAGACATCACAGACAACAGTACTGCCAGCCTCAAACAAACAACCAAGCTGCTGCCTAGACTTTACTCAAAAGATTGGACTCTAGGAATTTAAACTCATGGCCATAAGCTTGCAAAGAGTATACTCTAAAGCCATTGGGCTAGTCCTCCAGCCATAATACAATTCTTATGTTTAATACAATCTTTGTTTCCATTCTTCCTTGCATTTAATTTTTAAATCATTTTAATTTAAAAACTTTTTGCAGAGAAAACCTTAACAAATGAATTATCAGAGCATAATATTGATTGTCTTGGATGATAAATATAAAAATAGAGAAGAGATTATTAAATGCTGTGTTCATGTTCTTATCAGTACAGATTTTTAACCACAAAGATCTGCTGCCTTTGTTTGTTTGTTTGTTTTTTGGGCCACACTCATTTAATTCTCAGGGGATACTCCTGTCTAAGCGCTCAGAAATTGCCCCTGACTTGAGGGGACCATATGGGATGCTAGGGAATTGAACCACGGTCCCTCCTTGGCTAGCGCTTGCAAGGCAGACACCTTACCTCTAGCGCCACCTCACCGGCCCCAAAATCTGCTGCTTTTAAAGAAAGAAAAAAATTAGCATGTTTTAGGCATGTCTTCTGCACAATTGAATGATATTATCAGAGAACTGAAAGAGATTTATTTGGAAAGGAAGTAAGTTTTCACTTAGAGTTCATTGTTATTAATGTGGTGGAGTAACACTTTGATTTTTTTGTGTGTGTGTGAAACATAAATTCAAATTACTAGATATGGTTTCCTCTAATGATATTTAAGAGCTATATTTATAAAGTCAACTCTTGTCCTAGGAAATACCATGTTTTGGAAGGATAGTTCTAGAACTGCATGATCTCAGAAACATCATAGAGGACAAATACCCTTTCCCAGTTATTATTTGATGACCTGGCCTTATTTGCCCCTCTCTCAAAACTATTCACAGAAAGAGATGTCATAAATCTGACATTTTTAAAATACAATGTTGTGAAAATAACCTTAACAAAAAATACTGCTGTATACTTTATTTCACTTTATATTTTACTTCACATGCAGATATATTATGACTCCTGTAGCCACATACTTTGCTTAGACCTAATGTTCCTTGAAGTGCACTGAGGTCATTTGGATTTTTTTAGATGCCAGCATAGATTACATTTTTCTAAAATGCCACTTTAATCAGAGTATGAGTAAATAGAAATTACTCATACTTTCTAGCACAAAATTGTGTCAGAGAATCTTAGCTTAAAAACAAAAATGAATTTTACGTTATGTGATTAAATAGGCTGATGTTTTAGCAAAGAGCTGATATCAGGTTTTTTTGTTTGTTTGTTTGTTTGTTTGTTTGTTTTTGGGTCACACCCGGCAGCACTCAGGAGTTACTCCTGGCTCTATGCTCAGAAATCACTCCTGGCAAGCTCGGAGGACCATATGGGATGCTGGGATTTGAACCATCATCCTTCTGCATGCAAGGCAAACACCTCACCTCCATGCTATTTCTCCAGCCCCTGATGTCAGTTTTTTACTGTTAACAATAATTCCCAACTTGTGACCACATATAACTAAGTTATCCTACATCACAGAGAGATTTTGCTGTTTAATAAAGTACACATAGTCTTTTTTTTTTTTTTTTGACCCAATAGTCTTAAACCTGGAAAGTAGTACGTCAATCTTCAGTTTATTAAGAAGGGTTTTTTTCCCCCTGGATACAGAAAAAAATTAAGTCCCTTTTTCTTTTTCAGTGTGCTAAATTTGGCTAATAAATTTTTATAAATTTTTCCTATTTTGAAACTTCCAGATGGGTTGGGTCACATTAGGATTCACAAATTAACTTAAAAGTCCACTGACTGGGCCAGAGAAATAGTACTGTGGATAAAGTACTTGCCATGCACATTGCTGACCCAGATTCTAATGTAGCATGGCATATGGTCCCCCAAGCTCCACCAGGAATTATCCCTGAGCACAGAACCAGAAGTAAGCCCTGAACACCGCTGGCTGTGACTCACAAACAAAACAACCCCCTGAAAAGTAAATAGTAAGGCTTCCACAGACTAATGATAATTTCTATTGATAGTTGATGATTCCCAAAACATTTTCCTGTGTGTTCTTTTTTCTTTTTTCTTTTTAATTACCCTAAAAGTAGATGGTTTTATTTCTAGTTTACAGATTAGACTCCTAAATTAAATTCCATTCATAAGATAAAGTGTTTCAGGCTGGATTTTCTTGTTACTCCTCCTGTTTCTTTTGCATAGAGAAGCACATCAAGAGCTAAAATGTAACAAATTCTGCATGTCACCAACTGTCATTAAACACATATGTAGTGCTGGTAGAATGTTTTAGTTTGCTGATAGTAGCTGGGTCATTATTGTAAGCTGATTACCTCAAAGAGTACTTTTTAGTAATTGAAAGATAATAGTAAAAGTAGGTAGATGTTTGATTTCACAATCTTTGGCTTTCTTTGGGCTTGCACTACTTTATTTAATTCAGCATTTACTAAAGTGGGTGATAGCACTTCCTGAATGGCTCTGAAATAATTGGGATAGTCTTTGTAACTTATAGCCTTGGGTGCAGTTGGGTGGTGTTTTGCTTTGTACACTTAAAAGAAGATAGATTTCTAGGAGGCATTGGGTAATTTGTTATTCTGAAAAGGGGGTCATAGCTCAAATAAGTTTGGGAATCTCTAATTTGGAGAGCCATAAATCATAGTAACTATCTAAAGCCAAAAACACCTTCTCTTTCATTTCAGCTGCAAAACATTCGGTAACTTCTTTAGCAACTTGGTTAGCATATTTATGTCTGCAATCAGCTTAAAGATTCAAATGTGGGGCCGGAGAGATAGCAAGGAGGTAAAGCGTTTGCCTTGCATGCAGAATGTCAGTGGTTCAAATCCTGGCATCCCATATGGTCCCCCGAGCCTGCCAGGAGCGATTTCTGAGCATAGAGCCAGGAGTAACCCCTGAGTGCTGCCAGTTCTGACCCCAAAACAAAAACAAAACAAACAAACAAACAAAAAAGATTCAAATGTGTTACAGAACCGAAACATACTTTCCTCTTTCCTTTGGGAGATAGAAGTCTGATTTTTCTCTCTCAGAAACTGAGTCAGGAAAAGGGACTAACTAAAGTAGGCATATTAATGTGTAAAGTTGGGCATATTAATGTGTCAATGAAGGAAAGTCCAGGTTCACAAATTGATCTAAGCCTTTTGTCACTGAGTAGCACAATGTTAAATACATGCAGAGCTCACATTTTGATTTTTTTCTTTTTGCCACAGGCTAAGTAGTGCTAATTAAAATTTTTAGATAATTGAAGAGACATTAAATAAAGTACCACTCTATCCCTAGCTATTACATGTTTTAGTTATGTAATCTAGTATGTTTATTTTGGAAGATTTTTCAAAAATTTTATTTTATTTTATTTTATGGAATGCTTCACAAATTTGCATGTCATCCTTGCGCAGTGGCCATGCTAATCTTCTCTGTATCGTTCCAATTTTAGTCTATGTGCTGCCAAAGCAAGCACATGTTTTGTATTTTTTAATCGTAGTTCAATTAACATGGTTACATAGTATGGCTTTCATGGTTTGATGTCCAGTGTTACTACACTATCACTACTAAGTCCCCAAGACTTTACAACTACGCTATGTCAATATAATATTTTATTGTGTGTGTGTACGTGTGTGAATATATACTACAGCTTTCTTCATCTGTTAAACATGTGGGTTGTTTCTATTACTGGCTTAGTGCTAAATGAATATAGGTGTACACATATCTTTTCAAGTTAATGTGTTTGTATTCCTGGATTAGATGTCAAATCATTAGATCAAACAATATATGTTCTTTCTTTTTTTTTTTTTTTTTTTTTTTGGTTTTTGGGCCACACCCGGTAACGCTCAGGGGTTACTCCTGGCTATGCGCTCAGAAGTCGCTCCTGGCTTGGGGGACCATATGGGACGCCGGGGGATCGAACCGCGGTCCGTCTCCTAGGCTAGCGCAGGTAAGGCAGGCACCTTACCTCCAGCGCCACCGCCCGGCCCCATGTTCTTTCTTTTTTTGAAAAATTTTCCACTTTTTTCCATATAAACTGAACTTTTTGCATTCCACCAAACAGTGAATGAGGGTTCCCTTTTCACCACATTTTTGTCAGCACTGGTTGTTTCTGGTGTTTTTGGTATGTGCTATTCTCACTGGGATAAGGTAATAATCTCGTCTTTTTTCATTTTTATTTTTGAACATTACCTGACAGTGACAATGAGCACTTTTCCATATACCCAATGGCCATGGATATGTATGTCTTCTTTGAGAAAGTATCTCTTCATCTCTTCCATTTTTGATGGGGTTATTCTTTTTGTTGTTGTTGTTGTTGTTTTTTATTGTTGTTGGATTTTAAAGAGTGTTTTTTAAATATATTTTTTATTTAAGTTACTTGATCATAGTTGGGTTACAGTCACAAACAGAACACCCCCCTTCACCAGTGTAACACTCCCCCTCCCCCTTCCCATCTCCTGCCTGTATTCGAGACAGGCATTCTACTACAGTTATTTAAGTTCAGTAATTTTTTTTTCCTAAAGGATAAGGGTAAAAAAATACAATAAAGGTGTGACAGTGGCAATCGCCGTTGTTTGCATACGCCCAGAAAAATATGGGGAAAATGGAAAAAAAAAATCCATGGCCTGATTACAAGAAGGCCTCACCCCAGAAGTTTATTGGCATAAGACCGACTCTGGGTTCCAGGCATAATAGTCTGTCCAACCTGAGTCATTCTCTGTGGTCCCGGTGAAACTTTTTCATACTTTAGCTATTGTTGGTATCAGGTTCTTATATTTAAAGATTCTGTATTCTATGCATTTCTTTCTTTGAAGTCAGGCTGATGTGGAGCATCCTCTAGTTTCAGCACACCATTAGATGCTGAGTGATCTGCCCTGCAAGCAGGTTGTTGCTGAGTCATCTGGATGTTGAGATCACTTTTGGGAGTCAGTCAGTGCCAGAGTAGTGGTAGGTCTTCCCTGGTAGAGGTTTGGATCCTGGTAATGTTTTAGATAATTGTGGTTGTTTCCATAGATGGTATCCATTGTTCAGGTGTGTTTGGGCGATGCCCATTCTTCTGAGGCCTAAGCCAAATCATTATGCTAATGTTCAGGGTATAAGGCCTAACTGCATTACCAAATTTGTGTTCCCATCCTTATTAGATAAGAACTTGTTTGCATATGTATTATTTTCCCATTTAGGCGTGTGTTTATATATCTTGGCTATTAGATCCTTGTCTGATGGTATACAAATAGTTTCTTCCATTCAGGAGGGTATCTTTATATTAACTGAATTGCTCTGGTTGGTTAGGAGCTATACACAGCCTGTTCCGGGGGGCTGTTCCTTGGCTCTGTGTTCAAATATCACTCCTAGTGGTGCTCAGGTAACGATAGAAGTGGCTAGGGATTGAACCTGGGTCAGCCACATACAAGACAAGCTATTTAACCCTGTTAAATACTGTCTATCAATCCCACTGTCTATCAAACCCTTAGTGCAAGCTTCTTTTTTCTTCAAAATAATTTTGGTTCGGGTAGTCCCATTTGTTTATATTTGTTCTAGTTTGTCAATAGAGTCAAATGTTCATGTTAGTAGCTTGAAAGAAGTATCAATATGATCATCCAACTTAAAATATTATATAGATTCAGTGCAAGTCCATCAGAATTCTGATGATAAATAAATAGGCTAGATTAGAGCACTTCATCATAAAGTGCTTCTCTTGAAATGCAGCTTGATCCCCAGAATTGCATATAGTCACCTATATGTAGTGATCTCTTGAGTATGGTCCCCAATCATAAAATTTTTAAATTTTAATTTTAATAGATTTTGATGACATCCTTCAAGGACTTAGAATGCACTCTACTAAAATGTGTATGTAATCAAAACTCCTGAATAGCCAAAGCAATTCTGTGAAAAATAAAGATGGGACATATTGCTTTCTCTGATTTTATATTATACTATAAAGCTATAGTACTCAAATCTTTATGGTATTATAATAAAGGCAGACTGACCAGTGAAGTAGAGTTGAGAACCCAAAAATAAAATATTAGACACATGAACAGTTAATGTACGACACAGAAGCAATAAGTGAAGCAAGGAAAAATCCTCTAACAAAACTGGAAAGCGAGGGGCCAGAGTGATGGCACAGTGGTAGGGCATTTGCCTTGCATGCCGCTGACCCAGGACAGACTGCGGTTTGATCCCCCGGCATCCCGTATGGTCCCCCAGGCCAGGAGCAATTTCTGAGCACATAGCCAGGAGTAACCCTTGAGCATCACCGAGTGTGCCTCCCCCCCAAAAAATTAGAAAACTAGAAAGCAACTTGCAAAAATGATAAAATCAGGACTACGGTGTCACACCATTACCAAAAGATAATTTGAGGTTTATTAAACACCTTAAGATTAGACCAAAAACCATAAAATAAATTGAAGAGAGGCTGGAGAGTCCAGCAGGTAAGGATATTTACCTTGCACAAAGGTGTCCGAGGTTCAGTCCCAACGTTCCATTTGGTTCCCCAAAAACACTGCCAGGAGTGAATCCTGAGTGCAGAGCAAGGAGTAACCCCTGAGCACCACCAAGTGTGGCCTCAAACTCGATAAATTAACAAGAAATTTAAGTTGAGGAAAATCTAAGTAGAATTTTACAAAATAAGGACCTTAGAGGTAACTTCAGTGATTATTAACTTGATATCTTTAAAATGCTGTTATATGTGGGGTCAAAATAACACCTAAGTATTGCCAGGTGTGTTTCCCCCAAAATTAAAAAAACTTTTAAAATCAAATAAAAGCTCACTGATTTTTCTATTTCTTATTGAAAGCTAAACATGCATTAATTTTTGTCACTTTGGGTTTCTGAAAATTTAACTGGAAGTGATATAATTCATGCATTTAACAAATATTATTAAGTGTCTATTATCTCCTCCAGGCATTGTTCTCCATTGTACCTGAAAGCAGAGTCTTTTGTTTCATGTAGTTTATATTCTGTTTGGGTGAATGAAAAAAAAGGCAAAACTTAAGTAAAATAAGACTTCTTCGTTGAGTTTTGGGGGCCACACTTATCTATTCTATGAGTCCTCTGCACTCAGAGATCAGTACTGTCAGACTCTAGGGACTATAGGGATGCTGGTGACAAAACCCTGATTGACTGCCAGCAAGGCACTCTATTTTCTCTCTCTCTTATTTTACTATCTCTTATTTTACCCCAAAGTAAAATAAGATTATTCCTGATAAATTCTAGGAGTCACGAGGAGAATAATTGGGGTATGAAACTTTAGAAAATATGAGTCAAAGAAAACCTCTCTGCTAATTAAGTTCAGTGACTAAAAAGAGCCATCCTTTTAATGACATGTTTCCACATTGAGTAAATTGAATGTGGAAAGATCTTGAAGTGGAAAGGGGCTTAGTAGAAGTGCCAGGGAGGAGACGGAAGAGTGTACAAGGAGAAAAGGGATCCAGAATGGATCCTGCAAACTGCGAAAAGGAATCATCTTGGATGTTGCAAATTACTGGAGGCTGTTGAGCAGCAAACATCTTCTTATGACTTTATGGGTGGGTGCCCTGTAGAACATAGGAGGCTCTTCTGACCAGGTAAGAGCTGGATGAGGAGAGAGAGCTTAATTGAAAATTGTAGCAGCAGAGAATTAGAATCTGGTGTTACATAGACTGTTGGAGAGGATGTTAAATGTTGCTCATTTAATGTGGTAGATGGGTATATGATATGGTGAGAATGAAGAGGATAAACAGATGAGGGATACCTTGTTAGTATATTGGTTCAGGCAAATGGTAAAATTGTGTAGTTATTCTTTGAATTTGCTCTTATGCTATGATTGGAGGGTTTGGTGGACCTTATTGGATGCTGAGGCTTGAACCTTGGCCAGCTGCATGCAAGACAAATGCCCTACCCATTGTACTGCTACTTAGCCACTTTTGAGCAGTGTGCTGACATAGTACAAGCCCTTGATTATAGTCAATCTTTAGAAACATCTTAAGATTGTTAGGGTAAGAATAAATATTACAGTGTGGATAAGCATTGGTATTATTTATTTTGCTGTTGTTGGATAAAGATCATAAGCTAGGAAAAAACAAAAGTGCATACTTTTCTGAAACATTTTATGCTCTCACCTGCATAAAATTATTGATATCCAAAATATTTAAATCATTTTAAAAATAGTATTGTATATGGTAGGGAAATTCTGATCAACAGGAAAGCAGTTATGCACAGGATGAATAAAGCCTCCATATTTTTTTTATTTGGGGGGCCACACTGTATAATGCTTATTGTCTACTGGTTCTTTATTCATGTGGTGCATATGGGACCAACTTGTGGAATCAACCTTTTGCAAAAACCCTAACCCCTGTACTAACTATCCAACCCCACCTGCATCTATGTAGGGTGATAATATGACATCTACCCTTGGAAGATTTCTAAACTTTGAGTAAGTGCTATTTAACTGCAAACTTCTTGTTTCTTTACACACCCCCAAAAAAAGATTATAACAAGGTTGTTTTTCTTAAAGTAATTTCTCATGTTTCTCTACTTTTTACTTTATTAATTTATATTAACTAGCCCCATATTAATGGAAATTTAGGCTTTCACATTATTACATGCAGGGTTCTTTTTTGGGGGTCACACTCAGTGGCGCTCGGGCTACTTCTGGCTCTGTGCTCAGAAGTCGCTCCTGGCAGGCTCGGGGGACCATATGAGGTGCCGGGAATCAAACCAGAATCTGTCCAGGGTTGGCCATGTGCAAGGCAAATGTCCTACCTCTGTGCTATCTCTCTGGCCCCTACATGCCATTCTTTAAAGATTTGCTCTTTATGAATTTTTTGGTATATCAGTATATTTACTGATTAAATATATAGATTCAATCAGTAATTGAAATATAGAGATTGGCCATAACCACCCCTAACTTTGAACTCTATGATTTAATTTAATGTATCACTTCTGTAGTTCATGTATATATATATTAATATATATATATAACCAGAATAAGACAGTGGAAATGTTAGTTTCTAGTATTATCAAAAATTAGAGAAATACAAAATGTTTATTATTCACAACTGCAATTTATTTTTAATAGTAGGTGGGGCCTGGACCACACCTGGCAGTGCTCAGGGAAAACTTCTGGCTCTACTTAGAGGCTACTCCTAGTAGTGCTTAGGAGTCCAAATTTAGTCTAAGATCAAAAACTGGGGTCAGCTGCACGTTTAACAAGCAGCTCAACCCCTGTAATATCTCTCTGTCCCCAAAACAACTTACACTGGTATGGTGTTTGGTTTTTAATTCTGTTTTGGATTTTGGCCAACACTTAGTGGTACTCAGGTTTTTTTCCTAGCTATGTTCTGTAGGACAATATATGGTGCCAGGAATTGAATCAGAGTTACTCATGTGCAAGACAAGTACCTGAGTTTTTGGGATGACATAGGAGCTACTCTTGACTTATATGTATAGAAGTAGTTCTGATTGTAAAGGAAACATTTTATGATGTAAATTTATATTTTAACTTTATTTGCTAAAGCATCATTTACCATTTTGCAAATCACTTTTGTGATTTTGTATTTTGTTTAGTTTTTTGGACCAGCCTAGAAATTCACTTCTGGTGGGATGCAGGTGACCATATGAAATGCTGGGTTTGAACCCGGATTGGCCATGTGCCAGTCAAGTACACTTTCCCTTGTATTATCACTCTGACCACATCAAATCACTTACTTTACTTCTTTCAAGCTGTAGTCTTAAATCCGACCAGCAGAGGGAGTTTTCATTGCTTCTTTAACAGCACCTTCCACCTGGCCGGGATAATTTTTTCCATGTGTTGTGCTAACACAAACCCATAAACAAATTAGTTTGACTAGTGTGAGCAATGATTAAATTTAGCTGTTCTCTCCTCATTCCATACTGTTTATATCGAAATTCCATTATCATATTAACTACTACTTATTTGTATTATTATGCAACTGTTTGTATTTTTAACATTTTGTCTTTAGGTAGTATAGTTCTCAAGTTGAAATTGCAAAGTAATTTTGTATGTCTTCCTCTTGTGTAACTGACACCCAGGGGAGGGAGAGAGGAGAGAGAGACAACAAGCAAGGGAATAACAACTTAAGATTCAAAAATAAGACCCTTATGAATGATAAATTTCTTAATTTGTTGTTTTGGGGTCAATATAAACTCTGAAATGAAATTTGTTTCATTGCCTATTCTGTTTTTTTATTGTGTGTTTTTTTTTTTGGGGGGGGGGTTGGGTCACACTCAGGGCTTACTTCTAGCTCTTCGCTCAGAAATCACCCCTGGCAAGCACGGGGAACCATATGGGATGCCAGGTTTCGAAACACCATCCTTCTGCATGCAAGGCAAATGCCCTACCTTCATGCTATCTCTCCAGCTCCTGTACATTTTATTTTTTTATAATTGGTTATTTAAGTACCCTGCTTACAAAATTGTTCACAATTGAGTTTTGTCATAGAATGCATACCACTCTTCTCCAGTACACTTTTCTTGGTACCACTGTCCCTGGTATCCATCCCACCCATTCCTGCCTGTCTCTAGGGGAGGCATTCTCTCTCTCTCTCTCTCTCTCTCTCTCTCTCTCTCTCTCTCTCTCTCTCTCTCTCTCTCTCTCTCTCTCTCTCTCACTCACTCACTCTCTCTCTCACTCACTCACTCACTCTCTCTCTCTCTCCTCTCTCATCTCTCGTCTCTCTGTCTCTGTGCCTCTGTCTTTCCTCCTCCTCATTGATATTGTGCATCTTTCTCTAACTTAACTGCACTCACTGCTCTTTGTGGCAAGCTTCCTACTATGTGTTGGTCCTCCTGGCCCTCCTCTTTATTGTCTCTGCATGTTATTACCGTACTATCTCTTATTTTTCTTATATCCTACAAATGAGTGAGATTATTCTATGTCATTTCCTCTCCTGACTCATTTCACTCAGCATAATAATCCCCATATCCATCAATGTATAAGCAGATTTCATGACTTCATTTTTTCTAATGGCCATATGATATTCCATTGTGTATATGTACCACGGTTTCTTTTGCCACTCATCTGTTGTTGGCATCTGGTTGTTTTCAGATTCTGGCTATTGTAAACAGTGCTGCAACAAACATAGGAGTGCAGAGGGCTTTTCTGCTTGGTGTTTTTGGGTTCCTAGGGTGTATCCCTAGGAATGCTATTGCTGGATTATATGGAAGCTCAATTTCTAGTTTTTTGATGAATATTCCTATTGTTTTCCAAAAAGGTTGGACCAGTCCATATTCCCATCAGCAGTGAATGAGTTCCTTTCTCCCATATCCATCCATGTTCTTGTTCTTTTGGTGTGTGCTAGTCTCTGATATATATTTTTAAGATTATTAGAATGCTTACTATGTTTTTCTTGTTTATATCATTGCATATTTTTATAAGGAATTGTGAAACCAGCTTCTTTATGGACTTTTAGTTGACATATTAATGTATTAAGCATCTATCCCCAATTGTGCTTTTATAAAGACACAAATATAATCATCTCCATGCTATTTTCAGGTCATCCTATTCTTGCTTATTTCACTGGCTCTTTCTGTATCCTTACCTTCTGACATTTTTCTTTTTTTCTTTTTTTTGGTTTTTGGGCCACACCCACTGTCACTCGGGTTACTCTTGGCTATGAACTCAGAAATCGCTCCTGACTTGGGGGATTGAACCAAGATTCTTCCTAGGTTAGTGCCTGCAAGGCAAATGCCCTACTGCTTGTGCCACCACTTTGGCCCCCCTCTGTGACATTTTTCTGTACTCAGTAGTCATCTTGGCACATTCTTAGCATATAATTTATAAATTTTTAAATAATTTTTCCCATTCATCTCTTTGGGCATATACAATCATGTGTTTTATTAGTAGGGGCCTTGACAATAGTTATATTTTAAGAAAATGAATCATTTGTTCTAGAGAGATAGTACAGCAAGTAAAGTATTTGCTTTTCTTACAGTTGACCCAGGTTTAAATTTTAGCATCCCATATGATTCCCCAAGCCTTCCCAGGAGTTATCCCTGAATGTAGAGCCTGGGATTAAGCCTTGAGCACCTCTGGGTGTGGCCTGAAATTCTACCTTGGTTTAATGCTTGCCTGCTGTATTAAGTTACCATTGAATATTATCTTCTTGAGCCATGCTTTCTGTGGCTGTGTTTTCGTCTTTTGCTTCTGAATGAAGTGGCAGTTACCACAACCACCTTGATACATTTATCCTTGACAACTGATGTTTTTATTTCTATTTGATCCGAAGAATATTCACTGGGTTAGAAAGGATTTTTCTTTACATTGCAAATAGCTACTACTTGATTGTTTTCCAAAAGAGCTAACTATTCTTGTTGTGATATTACCTCTATCAGGTTCTTTATTTTCCTAAAGTTTCATATCTTTTTCTAGTTTTTCTTACAAATAAATTTATACAGATGCACACACACAGTTAGTTGTAGTTTGACTTTGAAGGTAAATTTCTCAGATGTCATCTTTTTACTACCACTGTAGCATTTACAGAATGTTTAGTCTCTTCTAGCATGACAGTTTTGGTGAGATTAATTACAAGTCCAAAAAAAAAATCCTCTGTCCTTTTTATTTCTGAGTTCAGTTATCATCCCGCATTTGGTGTGATTGGTTCACTGTATGTAGCAAATAATGATGGAATTGAGGTCACACCATGGTTTTGACACAAAGGCTATGTAAATCAGGCCATGAGGTTATACTTTGCCTTTGAAACAATTAGAATGGCTGAAAAGGTCTCACACACACACACACACACACACACACACACACACACACACACACACACACACACACACACACACACACACACTCTGTAGCTAAACTTTAAAAAGCCATCCACCAAAAGATAGATGCTGCCAGCCAGAGGAATACTGCTCTGTGGTATTTGTCCCTAAGGTGAATTATCTCCATTTAAATTTCATCTCCCACCTCTCCTAATCCAATGTGAATACCTAATGAGGACTGTATAATAACATAGCAACATATCTTGGTGAAGCTAATCTGATTCTGGATAACAGGCTTCCAAGCCCACAGCTGAATGAATTGCTTGGTATTTCCAAGTTTGAAAATACTTTCTCCCCCTTTCAAGTGCTCCTTGGCAGCAGGTAAGGAATGTTAAATCTCCTGCAAGTGCCAATTAAGGCCAATTATAACTTGCCCAGCCTGCTGAGACAATGAAGTGGAGTTAGTGGAGACTTGTGCTCCTGTAAACTGGAGAACTGGCTTATGCCAGTGAGAGGAGCATAGTATTTCCTAACTGCCAATTGTTTGTTGCCCTACAAAAAAAACACCAAATGACATCTCTGCTGGCTTCTTGGGATTTGGTTTAGGAAATCTCAAGATTTGTTGGGGACTTCCCTAAATCCTGTACTAGAACTACTATCTGCTTTGACTCTTTATTTTTCCTTCATATGTTGTCCATTATTCATTTTATTTCTAGTTTTCAACTAATAGCACTTGAGCATTTAGTATGTACAGGACAGAGCATTTATATATATATACATATATATATATGTATATATATATATTATCTTACCTTGGCCTTGTAGGAGGAGGTGTTATTGGTGTTTCTGAGGGGAGGATATGCATCCTGAGGGACAGAAGTGTTTTTTGCCCAAGGTCATACTATAAGTGCTGATTCTGCAGATTGACTGGTCCCTGAGCACATACTTTTGCTGTCCCTGTTGGCTATTACTAGTTTGCTTTTCTTGCAGCTAATTCACAAAAAGAATGTGTGCTAAGTCAAGGCTCTTCTTGTGCACCAAAATAAAACTGTAAAACACTTCATCCAAGTTAAAGGCAATGCCTAGAAATTTTGGCTTGTAAAGTATTACTGATATTGTTAAAATGTTTTATAGGGTCAGAGGATGTGACTTAATGGTAGACTAAATGCCTTGTATGTATGAGATTCTGGGTTTGATATTCCAAATTCTAGTGGCTGAGGCACTGTCATCATGACTAGGACTCCTGAGCAGCACTGTTTGCACGTGTGCACCACCACCCGAATTTTTTTTTAACTTTAGTATTTCAGTCACTAGTAAATTTTTAACTCATTCTTTTTGGAGGGGGGTTGTTAAAAAGATGACAATGTTTCAAGTTCCCAACATTTAAATATAATGCATTTTTGGGAGGTTTAATGCCAGAATAAACTTGATTTGCAAAGGGTACTAAGAAATGGTTTGAAAAAATAAAGATCATATATGTTTAAAGTTTAACTTATACTTTATGCCCAAATTTATTTGTTTGTTTGATTGGTTGGTAGGCTGATTTTGGGAGGGGTTGGTTTTGGTGCTACACCTGCTACTTCTCAAGATTAATCCTATTTTAGTGTGTATAGGGTTGGGGCTGGCAGAGAACGTTGCTCCTAAGAGAGCTCAGAGGTACCAGGTGGTACCAACGATCAAACCTGAGTCTCCTGCATTCAATGCATATATGCAGCCTATTTACTCATCTCTCCAGCCCAGTCTTGTTTATTTGTGTATATTTTGTCTATTGAATTATATTTCCTTTTGTTTAATAGCTTTCATCCTATTTGATGTAATCAAATAAATTTATGTTTTTTCTTGTTTATCTATGAAACTAAATGTAGATTTGGGTTTGTAACACTTTAAAAATGAGCTCAGGTGGCCCGGTAGGTGGCGCTAGAGGTAAGGTGTCTGCCTTGCAAGCGCTAGCGTAGGACGGACCGCGGTTCGATCCCCTGGTGTCCCATATGGTCCCCCCAAGCCAGGGCCGATTTCTGAGCGCATAGCCAGGAGTAACCCCTGAGCGTCAAACGGGTGTGGCCCAAAAACCAAAAAAAAATGAGCTCAGGCTTTCCCAAAAGTTAGAGAATGCCTCTGTTTCCAGAACTGTAGAGTGGTTAGTTCTCATTATGATCCTTTCCCTACTCGTACCATCACCTTCTACAAAAGTTATCATTAGAAGGGGAAATGTTTGTACAAGGACCTTCATGTCTGATCTGACAGGTACAGTGATGTGAAACTGAGACGTGGTCTGAGAAAGGTCCTCTTAATTACCTTTCTGCTATACTTGATGGCATCAAGGAAACTACTGGCTTCTTAGGAAAGAGTGGGTGAATATAGTAAAACAAGGCTAAGCTCTGTTACTGTCAGGTAATAAAATAATGGAGTTTCCTACCTTATAAGAACCATCATCAATTTGCATTATTTGAATGTTGGCTTTAAGAAATGGGTAAAAGGTGTATGAAATTGGATAGTGAGGAGGTTAATGAGTTTCAGAAAATTGCTCTGGCACCAGAGAGACCATGTTAGGCAGGAGTCTAGGTGCTTGCTTGTCTTGCATGCAACCAGAACTACCTATTGTCCTCCAAGCACTGCCAGAGCACAGAGCCAAGATTAGACCCTGGGTACAATTGGGCATTCCATCCATCCCTCCAGCAATGAAAGAAACTAAAATGCTCTGGATTTTGATGCTCTTTATATGGGTGGTATTTGAGTGGTCACTATGAAAATAATACATTGGAATGTTTGTATGTGGTAGAGTGGGTGTTAGGGGTGTTCTGGAAAGATAATAAGGTAGATAGGCCACTTAACCTTGCATACAGTGCACCTTAGTTCAATTCCCAGAACCCCCATGTGGCCCCCCCCAAACCATACCAGGAATGATACTTAAGCACTAAGTCAGGAGTAAACCCTGAACATTGCTACTTATCATCCAAATCACCCACCCCCCCAAAAAAAATAAATAAAATAATGCAGTATGCTATTGTGTTCTATAGTAAACTTGGACTTCAGAAACATTTCTATGTCTCTCAACTCTTTCCCTGGCCTTCTAGGCCAAATTTCTTTCACACACATAATTCATGACTTAGCCAAGAATTCTGAAGGGGGTGATGGGATTCTGTAGAGTAGAATTCCAAATTTACTTGGTCTACACCTTCTATTTAGGAAAAAAAAATGTTGTGGGAGGGGGTGGGTGGGCAGTGGTTATGGTACTTGCTTGCATGCAGTAGAAACCACTTTGATTGCCAGCACCACTTGATCTCCTGAGTACTCTTGGGAATGACCCTCAAATAGCCTTCAAGCACTCAAACTTCTCTTGCCCGAAATCACTCAGTTTGCCACCCATCTGGATCTTTTTAGCTTTTTTTTTTTTTTTTTTATCATCACACCCTGTGATGCTCAGGGGTTACTCCTGGCTTGGGGGACCATATAGGACACCGGGGGATCGAGCCGCGGTCTGTCCTAGGCTAGCACGAGCAAGGCAGATGCCTTACCACTTGCACCACCTCTCCAGCCCCTTTTCAGCATTTTTTGAGAAACTCACTTTGAGAAACACTTGTATAGAGAAATTATTTTGGCACTTTTAAAACATATATTTCATATATGTGGCTATATAGTATAACTATAACAGTCTTTAGGTATAGGTATAACAGTCTTTATTCCTTAAAGTGAGGATTATGAAGCTATCTTGTAGAGAAAAATCTACAAATATTTGTAGCAATTACCATTTTATAACTACCATATCTATAGAGACATAAAATATGGATTTATAACAAATAGTATAAATTGTTTAATTTATCTGGTAGGAGCAAAGTCTTTGTTCAGGTTTTCAGAAAAATCAGAGTGTTAGTAATATATATTTTAAGCAAGTTAAATTTATGAATTCCATCTTCTCTGGTTTTGGCAAGTTGCTTTTCAAATGGATTAATTTACACCAACCAGGACGCCTTCTATGACCATATTAGATGAAATTAGACTCCACCCCTTGTTTTCTGTTGATCTGCCAGGACCTTTATAATTCAAGTGCTTTTTACAGTAGTAGCAAATGTTATATAAAACCAATCATGGAGCCTGTGTGGAGTTGGTAGGCAGCCCCCAATCATGATGCAAGCCTGCAGTAGCAAGAGTGCAGTGAAGCACAACCAGATTGTGTGAATGGAAGGTACTAAGAAGCCTCTTCAGAACAGCCCTTCCTCTGCACAAGGACTGAAAGCTCCATTAGGTAAGTTTTCTGATGCGGTTTTGGAAGGCTGTCTTTGGCTCTGGCCCCAGTTCTGGAAGGAACTTGCAGAAGGTGGGCTAGGTCTTTGCTAACATTACATAGAACCAAACATATCAGGGGAGAGTTCATCGGAGCTTCTTTCTTTCTGGCATTTGTCCTGTTCTGCCAGCAGGCCCGGTGCAACGGATTGCTGAAGTAGCAAAGAAAGTGAACTCTGCAGAATGAGTGGATCAGAGAGGGTTACTGCACCAAGAGGGATTAGCGGCTGCAAGCTGTCCACCAAGGCCATTCTGAGTATCATTCAACTGATCTAGCCAAAGTTCACATGCAAACAGGAGTCGAGTTTGCTATTAACTCCCAAGAAAATGCTGAGGTTTGCACCAGTTCCTGTATCTCAAAACAGGGTTACGCATTGGTTACACTGCTCTCTAAAAATGGAGGAACATTGTAATGCACTTTAACTGTTTGCCTTTTTATCTCACTTGCGGTTAGTGAGGTTCCATGACAAGCAGTTCACAGTGTTTCCTGTAGAATGTCTTTGAAAGCGGTTTTTCAGATACTTC